>NC_087153.1:7147500-7235000 GCF_035594125.1 Scylla paramamosain
TCTTTCACCCCTATTCTGTCCACCTCTCTAATGCAAGAGTTAATCAATATTCCCAATCATTCATCCCTTTCTCTGGTAAACTCTGGAACTCCCAGGCACCTTCTGTATTTCCATCTTACTATGACTTAAATTCCTTCAAGAGGGAGGTTTCAAGACGCTTATCCTTCAGTTTTTGACTACCGCTTCGGACCCTATTCAGGGACCGGCATCTGAGTGGGCTTTTTTTTTTTTGTTAGATTTTTGTTGCCCTTGGCCGGTGTCCCTCCTACATATTAAGAAGAAAAAAAAAGTAGTAGTAGTAGTAGTAGCAATGATTTATCATCATTATTATAATCATCACATTTATCTTCAGTACTTTCCATTCACAGGTATGAACCAGTTAGGCGGGAGGCAAGAATGGCTGGGCGGCGGATAAGCAGGCAATCCTGTCACCAGCCTCCCCATGATAGTCCGGGGTGAGGTCCGGTCAAGGAACGTAAAATGTAGGCTGAGACAAAAGGCTTGTCCTCCCTCACCCAACCGCTCTGTCTTGCTCTTCACTACTGTGCTTGCTTTGCTGCTCAGTGCCCCCTCCCCCTTCTCTCTCTCTCTCTCTCTCTCTCTCGGTTTATTTAACTTTCCTTATTATTCTGTTCATATTTGTTCTTTCTTTCTTTCGTTCCTCCTTCAAGTATGTTCTGTGCCATCTATCGATTACCATCAATTCGTTTTTCACGGTGCTTCTCCTTTCTCTCTCATTTCCTACGACACTTTTTTTTTTTTTCTGTCTTGCCTTTTGTAACTTTCTACATATTTAACCACCATTTTGTCTATTAGTGTTTCTTCCCTCAGTCCACATGCATTTCACTAACTACACCGTCTCTCGCTAAGCGTCTCTTGAGCAGTTAGAGTCAAACCATCATCCTTCGTCTCCACCTCCCATATCCAGGTCTCACACATTCGCTTTATAGTAACTTTTCTCTCAGTTTTTCGCCGTAAATTTACGAGTATTCTTCCTTTCTGCTTTTTATATTCATAGTGGAATTCTATATTTTCCGATACGTAACTCTCTTTCCTCTTACCACTTTGCTTTCATATTACCCTTATTTTTTAACTTTTTTTTATTCCGGGTATTTCCTTCTACCTTCGTCTCAGGCCCTTTATCAGGAATGAACAAGCGTGGTCATCGTTGATCAAGTATTATTGCACATTAACAAGATGTGATGTATGAACCACGCCAGACAAACACAACACTTACACAGCTGCAGGCAGACTGAACTACCGTGTGTGGCTAATAGAAATATGAATTATGAAGGAGCAGCGGCAGCACAGAGCAATAACATCAGGAATACATGTAGTCTCAAATACTTTATGCTTAATTTTTTTTTTTTTACGGCTAGCTGAAACACACACGCAAAAGAGACTGCAATATTTTATGAAGAACTTAAATAGCCACTAAGCGTTTGCGTCCAGCTTTGTAAATAATGCTGATGATGACAATGATGATAATGGTTGCAAATAGTGGACATGAAATCTTTGCCGTCACTTTGATATAAAACAAAAGAAAGGATTAAATAATGAAACTAAGACTCAACTTTTTCAACTTCAAGGCACCGACGATGAAGACCACTAAGAAACTCATTAACGTCCGCCCGTGAGTGTGCTGAGAGAAAGAACAAGAAAAAAAGAAGGAAATGAAAAAAAGAGAAAAAGTTTAAATTCTGCATCCTTCCTACTCCCCACTCACCCTCAGGGAAACAAACACGACACTTCTACTTCTCATATTCTCATGGAGTGGAATTTCAAGTTGATGTTTTCCTTGATATTTTTTTGAGTAATCTATTGCGTTCCTTTAACCTAATTTCTTTTGCTTTGTTGCATCCTGGGTATCATGGATATATCTCATCACACGAGTTTCAGGTTTTATCTAGAACTCGTCTCATTTCTCTCATTTCACAAGCTTCTTCACTCAGACATCGGGTTTTCGTGGCATCCAAGGAGAGGGGTTTGGTGCCGGTGTGAAAGAAGGCATCTCCATCACGCCCTCTACCGCCTCCTGTAGCGTTAGCTTACGTGAACTATATCTATTTGTTAATTAAGCCGGAAGAGTTAATATAGATTCCACGAAGCGACTGAAGTGTTAAGCATGATAAAATTCCCTATACTCAGGAGCCTCATTAAACATTGATGACGAGTTTCCTTGTGCTGCCCCACCAATAGCCCTCAGTGTACCACGTCCCTTACTACTCAGCAGCCACACGCTGCCTTCCATGTCTGCATCTCTTGACACTCCAACACCCACCACACCTTATTCCTCGCTGTTGTCTTCCTCAAGTTTACGTGACGGCTGATCTCATTCGGATCACTAAGTATTGGGGATTACTTTACATGGAACCTTCCTCAGCGTATTTCAATGTTAAGCAGAATAAGCTTCAAATAACATCTACCCTTATTTGTATTTTATTCATCTTTAATATGTTTAAAAAAACAAAAACATTCTGTTACTATTCATAATTCTGTTATCACCACCACTACAACATCACTACCGCTCCCGCTGTTTTGTGGGCTGCTACTCCTGCTGTTCTTGTTGCTTTCAGTTACTAACATAAGGGGAGAAAGGGACAAAGAGTAAAAATGAGAGAGAGAGAGAGAGAGAGAGAGAGAGAGAGAGAGAGAGAGAGAGAGAGAGAGAGAGAGAGAGAGAGAGAGAGAGAGAGAGAGAGAGAGAGAGAGAGAAACAATTTAGAGAGTTCAACTACAAAAAAAAGAGAAAAAAAAAGAGAGATACCTGCTTTCTTCCGCGCGAGTGAAACGCTAAGGCGGTGCGGCGATGCTTCAGCTTGTCTCTTGAAAAGATAAGCACCGCACACTCCCGGCTGTGCTGGTGCAACTTAACGCTCCGCATTTTTTTCCCCTTGCCACGGCCTTAGCTGCGTCCGCCGTGAGTTATTACAGCCTTATTGTACGAGCAAGATATTTATAATACTGCCAGAGTTTTTTCCCCTATGGTGTCTACGCTTCCCACCACATTCTTCTTCACGTTCGACTCGGAAAAAAGATACTCCATGTAATGAGCATCACGGAAGGCACAGAGATCGTTGGGTGTGCAAGGGAAAGAGGTCTGGGGATGAGGTTCCATTCAATTTTCACTTGACTGGGGTGCGCCTCACTCTCCTGAACTCTCCTGAAATTTGTAACAAGAAGACCTCGAAGTGTTTGATGAACAAGTTTAGGTTTGTTTCTTCTGCCAATTAATTTTCTTTGTGTACATTTTGATCTAACTTAAAAGTAGACAGATAGTTGTATTTACAGAGGACAGGGCGGGTTGACTCTCACAGGAAGTAGTACTAAAAGTTGTCTTTCCTCTCCAGTTCTACGGGAAAGTAAGGGTCACTACAGTTTTAAAAGAGGTAGTATTTGTTACTTTAGACAAGGGTTCGAGTGTCCTCCTGGGTAAGTAAACTCCAAGCTCAAGGATCATTGGCACTAAAGTAACACTGAGATTGTAACACGGTACAAAACAAGGTGGAAATACCACACTGCAAAGAATGGTGTAGACATCCGGTACCAGCGATTTGATTGATACATGGAAAACGATTACCTCTGATCCGACTTTTCTCCTCCCTTGGACTCCATCGCGAGGACGGTATCGAGTCAGTTCAGGAGGTAAATTCTCTCTCTCTCTCTCTCTCTCTCTCTCTCTCTCTCCGCAACTCAACAGTTTTTTTTTTTTTATTATAAATACATTTACTGGGTGTGTTCCTTCTTACTCATCTTATTATGCGGAAAAATAAGCCATAATGTCCTCATCCCAACACTGTGGTGAATGAGCGAAGACTAAAGGACAAAATAAAATTCTTATATGAATCAAAGTGATGGCTGGGCGCGTGCTCTGTCATCATCATCATCAACAACAACAACAACAACAACAACAACAACAACAATAATAACAATAATGACTGACGTCTTCCATGACTTAATTCCAAGGTTGCCAAGTTGGTCTGTGTGTGTTTTTCTGAATTCTGACCGTGCTCTCCTATCTCTAGCCAAGAGCCAATCATCACCTAGTTATCCTTCCAGTTACTTCCTTCACTGACTCTTCGTGTAGTTTTCGGCCTTCCTACTAGCCTTACTACTGCGATCTTTCTATACATCAATTTCGAGGAGTTTAAAATTTTTTTTTTTTTTTTAGCATTCTCTCAACGTGTCCCAGCCATTTTTCTGTCTTTCCTTGTCATCTTCACTTTTATTAGTTTCACATCTTGCTTTTCCTATCTCACCATTTGTAATTCTGTCCTACCATCTTATTCCGCAAACTTTTACAGCACATTTCAAATGTCCGTTTTTTTTTTCTTTCATCCTTCCTGAAGAGCCAGCATTCACTTCTATAAATTGCTGTGGTTATAATTATTGTTTGTACCATTTGTATTTTCAGTTTCAGTGACAGTTTTGTTTTTCCACATCTTAGTCTTCCCATACTCCCATACTTTTATAGCAATTTTTTCTCTTACTAGCCAGCGTGTTACCAGCCTGCGATAAGTCTAATTCCTAGTACTTGAACCTATGCACTCCCTCTCAGCAGTTATCTTTATGTTCGTGTTGCCCATTGTTCTTTCAGTCACCAATGTTTTTGTTTAGTTAACATTTATTTTAATCTTGTACCTTCTGCATTCTATTTCCACTCTTTCTGTCAACTCTCCCATCCCCTCCCTTATTTATGCTATCAACACGATGTCATTCCGGTATGTGAGGTTGTGTACCTGCAGCCTTCGATGTCAACTCCCTTACCTAAATCATCTCACTCATTATTACTTGCAAGGAATATTTTGGATTAGTGTGGTAACAGTGGGCAGCTCTATTTTATACCTCTTGTGGTGTCAAAACTTTTTTCATTATATCTCCTTTCTTTACTTTTGCCCTTGTGTTTCTGTACAGTCTTTCCACCACAGTGTACTCTCCCTCCTGAATTACGTAGAATCTCATTGCATCTATCATACCTTATCTTCAAACTGTGTCGAATGCTCATCTAAAGTTTATGAACTCTTTTCCTTCATCCACATTTTCTCCACAATTTGCTCAAGTGCAAATATCTGATATATTGCTCCTTTTCCATTATGAAAAGCTCTTTTTCTAAGTTGTATGGCACTCAGTTTAGTTTATGATTGCCTCTGTCCTTTACTTTTTTTATTTATTAATTTATTATTTATTTATTTATTTATTTTTTTTTACATTGAGCAGATACTGTTTGTCCAATCTTCATGAATATTTTCTCCATCTCTCACTTTTTGTATGATTTACGTTAGCCTCTTGACTGCTTGTTTAGCTTTCAACAAAATCGCTTAGCAATTAATCTCCTCCTGGAGCTTTCCTATTTGGTATACTTTTCATGGATCTTTCGCTTTCCTTTTATATTACTGATATTACGTCTATCTGTTTCCCTGTTAGCATGCCCTCCTCCAATCCTTCTCTCTCTCTCTCTCTCTCTCTCTCTCTCTCTCTCTCTCTCTCTCTCTCTCTCTCTCTCTCTCTCTCTCTCTCTTTTCTAGGTAGTGGTTTCTCTGTAATCTCCACCTCTTTTTTTTTTTTTATTTTTTTACGGTAGTACAGTGCTCAACATTGAATTAGTCCGTCATGGGCACGGCCGATCTATTCAGCATAAATTTTTTTCAGCCTTAAGAGGAACCTAAAATCGCGTCAATACATTATGCCATGTGTCCCGCTTAGCCCACATCGCCTCCCCGTTTGAGTCACACTGTCAAGACAACAGCTGATTGGGCTTTGCTTGGCGGGCTCTAAAGCACCTACCACTGCGCTACACTGTTTAGGCGAGAAAATGCATCAGCGCAATTTTAAGTCCCTTTTAAGGGTGAAGCAAAATTTTATACTGAATTGGTCGACCACGCCCAAGACGGACTAACTCAATGTCGAACACTATACGAGTAGTCATGTTTAGGTTTCTACTCCTTTGTAATGCCCTTTGTCGTGGCGTAGTGTTCCTTTGTTTTTCCATTTCTAAAGCTCTGTTCACACTTTTGACACTTTTCGGTCATTCAGTTTCCCTTTGCTTCCACACATAAGTCTCTTAATTTCTTGGCGCAGACTTTTATACTTTTAGATGTTCTCCGGTGACTGGTCTATGTTCTCTCCTTTGTTTTCTCTTTTTTTTCGCAAATTATTTTCCATACAATGCATCTTTTCATTCGGATCATATTTTTCAATGAGACTTTTGATGTTCTTAGTAGCAGTTGTTGGCTTACATACTGATCCAGACTGTTCAAATTTAATCCTTTTCCCATTTGCAAGAACTTCTTCCTTTTTTTGTCCTTTGATAAGACACCAAATGTTAGGGTGGATTTGCGTTACAGAACTTTGAAGAGTATTGTGAAGCCTTCCAAGTTGTTGTTTGTGCGAGGTTTATCTTGAAGGGCTGTCACGCACATTCCAATAAGCAATTTTAAACCTGGGAACCATTCTCCTGCGGTTCTGACCACGACCTCTCTCTGAACCAATGTAATTTACAGCAAAGTAATCAATAAGTTCTTGAGGCAAATCATCATCATCAACAAGCTCTTCAAAAGCAGCTACTACATCCTGTATTGGCAAGAATGCTAAAGCAGGGAAACAACATATTTTCAAAGCATACTTATCCTCACGATGGTACCCTTGCCTCTCATTGCAGTCCACTACTTTTCTGTAAATGTTTTGGCTGAAGTGGAAAAGACAAAAAGTTACAGAAGCATAACCGAAAGAGGCAATAAAGGCGTTATAAGAAGCCATTTCAAAATCCATCATCACATCTTGAGGATTCAGTTCAGGTTGCAAATCCTTAAGAATAGAGAAAACCCGAGTGTATGTTTCTTCAGTCTTGCTAGGAAGCAGTGCAAAGACTCGAGGAACACTAAATGTTCCGTCTTGACCATGAATGGTAAAGAGCTGCGCAAAGATTTTGGTACAACATTTGAAGGTTCCATCAAAACCCCAACTCTTATAGCGGACAAGATCCCTCAACCCCTGAGCAGAGGCAAAGACAAGAATACGATTCTCATCCTCAATGCCAGAATCATGCTGCAAAAACATCTCTTCAGGAATGACATAGCCAGTGCGAGTCTGGGGAATTGGAGGAGCTTGTTGAGCGTCCTATCGCCACTGCCGCACGTAGCGGTTCATAGTAGATGGACGGCACATGAGCCAGTGAATGTTCATCCAATTTTGATAAAACGTTAGCCACCAAAGCACGAGAAGATTCTTGAGTGGAAGTAGCAACAGCTTTCAGCTCGATCATGGCCTCCCTCGCCTTCACAGCCGCAGCAGTCGTGGAATGATTGTGCTCGTTCACACTTTTCATGATAATGAAGGTTTCATCCCCTACTGTTATGTGAACACGAGCCTTGCATACAGCAACCTCACATCGCCAGTATTGCTTGGTTCAATCGGCGTTTTTCTTCTGTGCAGCGTAGATGAAGTTAAGATTATCAACACGCTTTTCCCTGCCACGGCTTGATAGGATTGCATGCGGCATGTTGCTCTGACTGTGGTGGCCCACGTACTGAAAAGTGAAAATAGAAAATCGAACCAATGAACGGTAGTCAAGCTAACAACCTGATATATCAAACCATGATTCGAGCAACACACTCACACACACATACACACACACACATTGATGGTCAGATCTTGTCGTAGTAATGGAGTTTCGTAACTAACGCGACGAAAATACTGCCAAGGGAACGAATCACCCTAGGGGACAAATAACCCTAGGGTTAGAATCCTCCAGGGATGAATACCCCGGGGATGAATCAACCGGGACATTCCACCGGAGGACGAATCACCCTAGAACCCTAAATATCCTCGGTCTGTCCTTTAATAATAATCTAAATTGGAAACTTTACATCTCGTCTCTCGCTAAAAGAGTTTCCATAAAGTTAAGCGTTCTGCCCTGTCTCTGCCAGTTTTTCTCATCACCCACAGCCGCTTACTCTGTGCAAGGGTCTTACCCACCCATGTATAAAGTGCTCTTCAAATAAATAGGGCGGTGGTTTTCACTCAAAATGCTCTCTTGAACAGAGTGGAATCGAAAGCATTTCGTACTAACTCTTCTCTAACTGACTGTCTAACCTCTCTGTCTTCCCCGCAACGTTCGCTCTCTATAAGTTGTATAGGAAATATAATAAAAGTGACATAAGAAAAATTTTCAGTCAGTAACCAGAATAGAACAAGAAATAATTGGTTCAAGCTTAGAAAAAAAAATAGAAAGGAGATAGGAAGGAAGTGGTCTTCAAATAGAGTGGTATATAAATGAGATTGGCTCTATAATCAGACTGTTAGTGCTGAGTTATTATAAGCTTTAAAAATATTAGAATAAATTGTGGATGGGGATCATAGATGGAAGTAAGTTGGTATGTTTCATACAGGGACTGCCACGTGTAGGCATAATGGCTTCTAGCAGCTCCCCTTATTTTCTTATATTCTTATGTCCTTGTCCTCCTATACGGCTGGCCAGGAAGGACGGCTGGTGTCACTTTCATATGGAAAGGGACTGACTTTTTTTTTTTTTTATCAAATTTTTGTGATGGAACAAGGCGTGGAGGAGGTGGAGGCGTCCGCCCACGGTGAGTGATTAGACTCCTCCATTAGACCTGCACAAACTTCTTTACCTCCACGTCTCGCTCCCCGCGGTTGCCACTTCTTCACCGCCAGTCCGTGTTAATGGACAAACATTTATATATGTCGACTATAAATTGGCCTGAAATGTACTTTCCAGGATATTGTTCACGTCTACTGACGCAACATCGTGTTTAGGTTTACGAGAGTGAGAAAGAGAAGCCTCGAGGCACGAGACTAATGGACGAATCTTGTCTTGAGTTTTTACATGGAGAGGAGAACGTTTCCTTGTGTCCTTGTTGATATGCGTCGCCAAGGAGAACTGAAGGAAAGATACGGGGATGACATTAGGTGCCAAGTCAGTGAAAAATCAAGACACGGGCATGTACTATAAAGTGGCGAGGCGACATCACTAAAGACTGACGGTGTCGCCGAGGAGTAATTTCCGTCATCACATCTTTATCTTCCACATCGTTTTCAGCGACCACGAGACTGATTAAAAAACTTCCCGACCAGCAGAGACTTAGAAAACTTCCCTCACCAGGCAGGATGGGAGTGAACGAGGCTACCAGCGACATCATCTGTGTGCGGCAGATGGAGGTCGTCAAGAGCCCCATACGGTGGTCCTTCTGTTCCCCTGCTCATATTTACTGCGTGGCTCAGGTGGCGAAAGAATGGCTTCATTTTTCGGGGCCTAATCAGGTGAGCGGCAACCAGGAGGCACTCTGGACCCTGAGTGGGAAGGACAGAGGCACGGTGCAAATATGAAGTGAGGAAGAGAGAGGAGACGGGGGAAGAAAAATGAGGAAGATGAATAAATGTTGGATGATGAGAGAATAGGGAAGAAAACTGCAAGGAAAGAAGAAAATTCCATAAAACGGTTTAAAAAATCATTAATCAAGAAGGCAAACATAAAGCTCACATGTCCTGATGTCACACACACACACACACACACACACACACACACACACACACACACACACTTTATGATGCTGATGTATGTTTTTTTACATACAAAAAAAAAAAAAAAAAAAATGGAAACAGACGAGGATGAAAATGAGGAGGGAGTAGAGGAAGGGGAGGAGGGGGAAAGAAGGATGGATGGATAAAAGGAGACATGTTGAGGGGAAACTGCAACACATTTTTTTAGGATAAAGAGGAACGTATGGTACGGTGTCTCGTCCCATGAAGCACACACACACATAAGTGCCAGTGGTGGTAGCGGTGCGGGGTCCCAAACAGGTGGCGGGTGTGCTCCAGACAGAAAGCACACTCACGCCTTGTCCACGAGGCCACGCGTTGCATCAATCACCCACATACAGGATTTTCTCTTTGTTTAAACGCTAAATACTGAAAATGAAGAGGAAAATGGTATATTCTATTTTAATTTATTAGCATGTAATTAATATCTATTTCCTTAACTATTTTCTTTTATTTTAACAAAGAAATTCTTCTCTCTCTCTCTCTCTCTCTCTCTCTCTCTCTCTCCTTTTTTATTTTCCCTTTGAAATTTACTGAGCCATATCCTCTTCTCCTGTCTCCCCTTCCTCTTTCCCTTCTCTTTTCCTGCTTGTCTTTCTTCCTGTCCTCTCCTTCTCTTCCTCATCCTTTTTCCTTTCCCTTCCTGTTATCATGGACTGTTCTTTTCTGCTCTTTATCATATATATATATATATATATATATATATATATATATATATATATATATATATATATATATATATATATATATATATATATATAATTTTATGCACAGCCATTCGCGAGACACGTCCCCTTCTCATGTCCGCGTCTGTTTTGGTTTTTAACATTATTATTATTATTATTATTATTATTATTATTATTATTATTATTATTATTATTATTATTATTGTAATTATCATTATCAATATTCATTATCTATTTATTTATTCATTCATTAATACGCTTCTCGTCTGTCCTTTGGCGCGCGCTAGTGAGGGAGCTAGTCTAGAGGATGTCGGCCTGGCGCCCTTGACTTGCCAACGACTTGTTAACAGTCTTTTGCAAGGTCTTATTGGAGATGGTTTGTTTGTGTACCTTGACGATTTGATTTTAGTGTCTCGTGACCCTTTGTCTCACTTTCATATTTTTTACTTTGTTTTACAGAGGTTCCAAGAAACAGGTTTTAAACTTAACCTAAATGTAAATTCCTTCGGTCATTCATTGAATTTTTAGGTCATATAGTTGACAACGATAGAATACACTCTACTGAAGCTACAATTTGGGTTGTTCAAAATTTTCCTTCCCCGAAGTCAGTACTTCATGTGCGCTCTTTCCTTGTTCTTGTAGGTTATTACCGTGCTTTCATCAAACACTTTGCATCCATTGCGTCGCCTCTCACAAGTCTTTTAAGAATTACGTTTCTTTCTGATGGCATAATGCCAAACAAACTAGTTTTGACAAGCTCAAACATACACTCACTCATATGCCACTGCTTGCCTTTCCAAATTACATTCTGCCTTTTACGCTTTGCACAGATGCAAGTGCTTTGGCCGTTGGCTCTGTTCTGATGCAACGGGCTAATAGTTCTCGTCCTCACATCATAGCTTACGCCAGCCATATTCTGAATGCTGCTGAGTCTTGATACTCGGTTACTCATCTTGATGTTTTGATCCTTGTATGGACTATTCGTCATTTTCGTGGCATCTTCTGTAATTTTATGGCTGTCCTTTGACTGTCTATACACATTATGCTCCCCTCCTTCAGCTCTTCAAAGGTAAATATCTGACAGGTAGTCCCGCCAGCTGTTTTCTCACAAGTGATAAATTTAACCACACGATCAAGTAATTGTCTTGTAAAGCGAACATGGCAGCAAACACTCTTTCACGAAATGTTGCTGTTACTACTATTTCTGAGATTGATAATTCTCACTCAAGGAACTTTTTTGATGCGCAACATCAAGACCCCTTATGATCAACTGTGATATATGCTTTAGAGTTTTGAAAATAATTTTGTCTTACCTAAGTTGCCAGTTCCTTTGTCTCGTTTTCTCTTGCTAATGGTATTTCATGCCATACCGTGCCAGTTCATGAACAAACAGTGACGCTGCTTGTCATTCCCACTTCTTTAGTTCCTTCAGAGCTTCAGGCCATTCTTTGGTGTTGGTGACACTGTTTTCGAAGCATCACATCTGTGCCAGTCAAAGTTAGAACCTAAATTTTCTGATCCTTTTCTCATTATTAACAGCAATTCTAGAAATAAATTGAAAATTTATTTATTTATTGAAAACGTTTGAGAAGTTGTCAATGTGGACAGAATGAATAGGCTCGGGTCCCCATCCCTCTGTCAATGTGGACAGACTGAATAGGCTCGGGTCCCCCATCCCTCTGATCTTTCAATGCATCAGCCTCCACCTGTCTCACACACTTATGTTTCTCCTGCACAGTGTTATAATCTCCCTTCCTAGGGCAGCATAATTTATCGTGACCTATGTCTTGAATTTATCATCATGTATTTTCTGTGTTCTTTTGCTGTCCCAGGTTTTTTCCTGCCTCCTGTCAGGTCAGGACTGATTTTTTTTTTTTTTTTTGCTGTCCCGCAATTATTTTCTTTTCCTTCGTTCTGCAGGAGGGATATTTCCTGTAAATTATGTTGTGTATTTTGTCTATATATGTTTTTATTATTATCATTATTATTATTATTATTATTATTATTATTATTATTATTATTATCATTATTATTATCATTATTATTATTATTATTATTGTTTGGTGTGTCACCTTTTGAGGATAAATACTTTTTAGTGACCTGCTCGTCACCTCTTATTTGCTGCAAGGCCGCAGCTAGGCCTGGCCGAGCAGTTCCTTTTTCTTTTTATTGTTATTATGATTACTATTATTGCAATTATTACCATCATTATTCAACATTTTTTTTTCTTATTCATCTATTAATACACTTCTCGCCCCATTTTTTGTGTGGCGTGCCTTTGTTGCTCTGCCGCGTCTCTTGCGCTTGTGAGCCAGTGTAGAGGAAGTCGGCTTGGCGCTTATTCAGTGTTCCGTGCCGTTTTTCGTTATCTGCTGCTCCTGTCCTTTGTAATACTACTGGACATTAAACATGATAGACCTGAGTGTTGTATATTACTGACTACTGACGTGCCACAAGCACAAATTTGTTTGTTTCTGCCTAATATGTTGTTTGCCTGTATTCTCTCTCTCTCTCTCTCTCTCTCTCTCTCTCTCTCAAAAACAATGACAACTCGAAACCTAACACAATAAGAATATTTAACATTATGACAAACAATACCAAAGGTTCACAAAGGCACTGATATATAAACAGAAAAATAACTACACATTATTACAATAGTTTAGCCTTGAACACCGTGCAAAGAAAGGAGTAGCAATTAAGAAGAAAAAAAATATCAAACAATATACAACAGGTGAGACTGATCCTGAGGTAAGATCAGTGCTTAACTACGATGATGTAAACGAGAGAGAGAGAGAGAGAGAGAGAGAGAGAGAGAGAGAGAGAGAGAGAGAGAGAGAGAGAGAGAGAGAGAGAGAGAGAGAGAGAGAGAGAGAGAGAGAGAGAGAGAGAGAGAAATGAAAAGCCCAATGTATATTTTACTACTTGGTAATTATTCAATGGAGCTATTGAGTCAATATAAATTCGTGTGACACCATCTGTCGGAGGATAATAATTTTGGTTGCGAAGGTCCTATTAAGTTTTTAACACAAGACAATGGGAAGAAGAGATAGAATTTTCTCTCTCTCTCTCTCTCTCTCTCTCTCTCTCTCTCTCTCTCTCTCTCTCTCTCTCTTAATGGCACGATATAGGAGGTGCAGAAGCCTGGTCCGCTTGGCGTAATTAAGCCGGCAGCCTTTACTGGTGCTCACAGCTTGGAATATAATAACGCGTTCCCTTCCTTTCCGCTTCAAGCAAAATCTCGCAACATTTCCTAACCCGTAATCAAAAGAATTGCTTCCTGCCAGTAGGCATCATTAATTTTTCAAATTTACATTACAATTCCATAAAAAAAAGTGCAACACACTCGTTTTTAATATATAAGTGTATATGTAATATGATTTAATACTATATTTGCTGAAACGTTGATTTGGAAAAAAAAAAAGAGGACATCAGTTTTTGAAGCAATACTGAATAACTTACATGCACCATTTAATCGAAGGAATACACTTAAATTATTGACGCTGAGATGTTAGCGCTGCTAATGACTTGTCGTTACTACTATTATTATTTTTCTTTTACAGGTGATACCACCATTACATAAACTTTTGATTAGAGCGTTCACTGATGGAAAGACGGCACTATGAAAACTTTCACGGCGTCACCTTCTCTGTCTCTGGCTCCACGAGTCTCTGTCTCTCTCTTAATTTTCTTTACTTATTTGGTATACTATTTTGAGGGCAGGGAGATGTTGCTGAAATTCTCGTTTCACAGGGTGTGTGTGTGTGTGTGTGTGTGTGTGTGTGTGTGTGTGTGTGTGTGTGTGTGTGTGTGTGTGTGTGTGTGTGTGTGTGTGTGTGTGTGTTCTTAATAAATACATTAAGAGGAAGAGCTGCCTGCTACTCATCAATATCAATCTACACAAGAAAAGATGAACTGCAGCCTTGCATGCAATTATCACATAAAATTAATTTGTTCCACAGAACGTGACAAAAATGTGACTCGGTCAAAATACTGATTTTGGGAAATCTATGCAGGCTTGTGACATCTCGAGGGACCAACTCTGCAATGGCATGGTGTGGTACGGTATGGGAGTGTCGGGGGTGGGGGAGGTGATGCTGTGTATGATTTGGACCAACAGGGAAGGAAAGATTTTTGGACGCTGCTCAAGAAATTGCCGGCCTGTGGTTCGAAATGTACACTCATGCATATTGTCAAGAGGCAAAAAATCAAATTAAAGAAAAAATACTCAGAATAAATAGTAATTTCACTATTTTGTCGTATATATATATATATATATATATATATATATATATATATATATATATATATATATATATATATATATATATATATATATATATATATATATATATATATGTATATATATATATATATATATACGAGTATATATATATATATATATATATATATATATATATATATATATATATATATATATATATATATATATATATATATATATATATATATATATATATATATATATATATATATATATATATATAGTCAGATAATTGAGTCTCTCTGACCATGTTCCTTCATTCCATCTTCCCTTTCCCTTGTCCCTTGCTCCGTCTTCTTTCCACTGATCTGCTTTCCACTTCTTCTTTTGCTTCACAACCACTGATGAAGTTCTTAATTGAATATGTCAAGAAATCACGTCCTGAGGACCTCATCAGGAATTTCATGGAAGACAAAGAATCGGACGAAACTCGGCAATAATTTCATGAGATCCTGGAAATCTTGTGGTAAAGAAGGGAATTTCTGCATATTTTGTGAGGGGGTATTCGAGGCCATGCTAGTGAATTTGTGGGGAAACGAATTATTACTGGATTATTTCTACGAGAAAATACCTTGGGGAAAATATCAATATATTTATTAATTCATTGGACAGAAAATGGGAAGTGAGTTGGGATAGGAAAACCCAAGCTGCAAAAGTACTGCAACCAAAACGTACGAGATTATAATATTATTGCAGCCTGAGTTCTACTACTTTTTTTATTATATAATTGTATTTTTATATATAATTTTCCTTACTATTTATATTTACTTCTGTTCAAGAGAGATAAAGTTGTAAATTGCTTTAAAGTAAGCGGGAGAGTATACGAACATGCACGTGTCATGAGAGAGACATGGGGAGACCTGAGCAGGTATTTTGCTGATTTTCCTTGGAATGACTACTGCTTCCTTATTAGAGATCCATCTTTGTGTGCTGAGCGCATAACGGAGGTGATAGTGTCTGGCATGGAGGCGTACATTCCTCACTCTTTTTCTCGTCCTAAACCTTCCAAATCTTTAACACAGATCGTTCTCGTGCTATACATGATAGAGAGATGGTCCACAAAAGGTACTTAAGCCTTCCAGCACCAGAATCTCATGCACTTTATATTTCTGCCCGGAACCATGCCAAGTCTGTTCTCCAACTAGCCAAAAACTCCTTCATTAACAGAAAGTGTCAAAATATTTCAAGATCTAACTCCCCCTCGTGACTTCTGGCATCTAGCCAAAAATATTTCCAATAATATCTTCTTTCCCTCCTTTATTTCAACCAGATGGCACCACTGCTATCACATCTATTTCTTAAGCTGAACTCTTCGCTCAAACCTTTGCTAAAAACTCTACCTTGGACGATTCTGGGCTTGCTCCTCCCTCTCCTCCACCCTCTGACTACTTCATGCTATCTATTAAAATTTTTTGCAATGATGTTTTCCATGTCCTCGCTGGCCTAAACCCTCGGAAGGCTTATGGACCTGATGGGGTCCCTCCTATTGTTCTCCGAAACTGTGCCTCCGTACTTGCACCTTGCCTAGTCAAACTCTTTCATCTCTGTCTGTCAACATTTACCTTTCCTTCTTGCTGGAAGTTTACCTACATTCAGCCTGTTCCTAAAAAGGGTGACCGTTCTAATCCCTCAAACTACCGTCGTATTGCTTTAAATTCCTGCCTATCTAAAGTTTTTAAATTTATCCTCAACAGGAAGATTCTTAAACGTCTATCATCACTTCACAACCTTCTATCTGATCATCAGTATGGGTTCCGTCAAGTCTTCTGGCTTTCCCTACTGAATCTTGGTCATCCTCTTTTAGAGATTTTGGTGAAACTTTTGCTGTTGCCTTGGACATATCGAAAGCTTTTGATAGAGTCTGCCACAAAGCTTTGATTTCCAAACTACCCACCTACGGCTTCTATCGTTCTCTCTGTAACTTCATCTCAAGTTTCCTTTCTGACCGTTCTATTGCTGCTGTGGTTGACGGTCACTGTTCTTCTATATCTATTAACACTGGTGTTTCTCAAGGTTCTGTCTTGTCAGCCCCTCTCTAAACTCTCTAAACTCTCTAAACCAAAACTTCTTGTCCTATCCACTTCTACGCTGATGATACCACCCTACACTTTTCCACGTCTTTTCATAGACGTCCAACCCTTCAGAAAGTAAACATTTCACGCAGGGAAGCCACAGAACGCCTGACTTTTGATCTTTCTAAAATTTCTGATTGGGCAGAGCAAACCTGACATTGTTCAATCCCTCAAAAACTCAATTTCTGCATCTATCAACTCAGCACAACCTTCCATGCAACTATCCCTTCTTCTTCAATGACACTCAACTGTCCCTTCTACACTGAACATCCTCGGTCTGTCCTTTACTTATAATCTAAACTGGAAACTTCACATCTCATCTCTAGCTAACACAGCTTCTATGAAGTTAGGCGTCCTGAGACATCTCCGCCAGTTTTTCTCACCCGTCCATGTATGGAGTATGCTTCACATGTCTGGGGGGGTGGTTCCACTCATACCGGTCTTCTAGACAGGGTGGAATCAAATCGTCTCATCAACTCCTCTCCTCTAACTGACTGTCTTCAGCCTCCCTCTCATCGCCGCAATGTTGCATCTCTAGCTGTCTTCTACCGCTATTTTCATGCTAACTGCTCTTTTCATCTTGCTAACTGCATGCCTTCCCTTCTCCCGCTGCCTCGCTGCACAAGACTTTCTTCTTTTTCTCACCCCTATTCTGTCCACCTTTCTAATGCAAGACTTAACCAATATTCTCAGTCATTCATTCCTTTCTATGGTAAACTCTGGAACTCCATGCCTGCTTCTGTATTTCCACCTTCCTATGACTTGAATTCCTTCAAGAAGGAGGTTTCAAGACACTTACCTTTCAATTTTTTACTACCGTTTTGAACCCTTTTCTGGGACTGGCATCTCAGTGGGCTTTTTTTTTTTTATTAGATTTTTGTTGCCCTTGGCCAGTGTCCTTCCTACATAAAAAAAAAAAAAAGATTCTTAGGCTTCGGTAATGTGGCGTGACAAGAATCAGGCAGCAGGCGGCAGGTAACCGCTAGTATTTGCTAGAGCATATATGTTTCTCGATTCACAAAATTAATAAATGTATTTAGCACGTTTTAGTCACTACTTCAGGCAAGTACTTTGGATAACTGTATACAATATCCATCCAAATGCGAGACAACTGATAATACTCCATGCTGACAGGATACACTCAAATCTTTCGTAACCGTGCTTCCTCCTGTTCCCTCTGCAATGTACGACCCTGACGTCCCTGTTGTTAGATCGTCTTAGAATTTTTCAAACATGGGTGTTCCTTTAAGAAAACGTGTGACACAAATTAACTCGAATGATTTCTAAACAGACCAGCGATACGTGACTAATCCTCGGCATATCATTAAGCACGGGACTAGGCTTCACTAAACAAGATTCTAAATAACGATTTTATGTATTTTTTTTTTCCTCCATCATATCAATCCCTACTATCATATTCCTACTATCATATGTGTCGTGTTATAGTGGATTTTACTTTTGTCTCCTTCTGGCCGCATTCCTATCAGTGACTCTCCGTCACCTATATAATGGTTCCCGCTCGTCTGCTTCTACTTCCCTAACACAAGATGACTGGGCTGCCACATGTTATATACACCCCTCCCCACACTGGTACAAAATATGGAAAAAAATATAATTACAAATATTAAATCACTAATATATATAGAAGAAAGACATTTGGCATCTATTGGAGCACACTGTTTCCTACTAAATTCCAATCCCGAACGCACGAAAAAACAGATATTACTTGCATTTCCTTTCTTAGTAATAGCGTGGCATAAACCTCAGTCATTGAAACAAAGGGTGTCCATTTCCAAAATAACATGGGGGAATTCCATCCAAAAATAAAATAAAATAAAATAAAAAAAATACATGAATATGAATTAACTAATGTTTCTGTTTTCAACTTCACGAAAAAAATAATAAATAAAAAATAATTAAATAAATAAATAAATAAATAAGTAAATAAAAAGAATAATAATAAATAAATAAATAAATAAATAAATAAAATAAACAAATAAAATAAAATAAAATAAATAAAATAACTATGAGTCCTTTACCTAATTTTCCATATTTGCAGGTTGTAAGCAGATCAGAGGACTAACTGTAAATGAAAAATTGTTAATCACGAGAGAAAAGAGTTGTGTATGTTATTCAACCGCTGATCATGACTATTTGTTCCATCTTTGGCTATAAAGTAAACAGTAAAAAAGAGCAGGAATGTACGTATCACTAATTGCTAAAGATATTATTGCAGTATTTTCTGTTCTTTGTTTAAAAAGATGACAAAGAAAGTAACGCAATAAATTTTCAGAGTTAAAGATCTGTAGAATTCAGAAGCAATATTACGATTAAAGAACAACGATATTAAGGTAAAAAGAAAAGAAAAAAAAAACACTCAACGAATGGCAAATGACACACCAGGTGGCTAATGTACCCTATAATCTCCACATCTGTAAAAGGACAAAGACAATCACATTTCGTCAAACGTTAGCCAGTAACGAACTTGTATAGAACAAATACTTCACCATATCACTACTGCTATGCTGTTGGGTTTCAAGTGAAGCATCGTTTAACTGCATCTACAAACATAACTGGTAAGTTCTTCTACAAGTCATAATATTTGCAGACCTGTCTTTGCTATGGTGAAATCTACAGATCTGTCTGTGCTATAGTTAATTTTATCTCTTAACGTGAATTTTTAACTCGAAATCTTGAATTTGTCTGATATGTAAAAAAAACTGAAAGATTTACAAAAATATGAATTGGTTTGAAAGGCCAAAAACATAAACAACAAAAGCTGCAAGTGATCCAGGAATAATTATTCTTTCCAATAACGTACATGTTTGTCACTCTCGGATTCAGAAATTGCCAAAAAAAAAAAAAAAAATGAAAACAGAATCATGCCCCTCGCATGACGAGTCGAACACTTGATTCACTACGTCGGAAAATTAGGTTTCAGAATTTGGCAGCTCTCGTGTTTGTTTCATCTAATAATAGAAAAATAAACAGTCAGTGATATTACTCTGATACAGTAAAACGTTGAGCCGGTTCAAGCAAATTTTATGGAAAAATTATTGTCTGATCATCTGGTTATCTATTGTCATCAGTTTATATATATATATATATATATATATATATATATATATATATATATATATATATATATATATATATATATATATATATATATATATATATATATATATATATATATATATATATATATATATATATATATATATATATTTCTACGTTTGTATTTATTCATTCTCTCTCTCTCTCTCTCTCTCTCTCTCTCTCTCTCTCTCTCTCTCTCTCTCTCTCTCTCTCTCTCTCCAGTCATCAGCTAACCAGTCAGTGAAGGCGCATCTCTCTCTCTCTCTCTCTCTCTCTCTCTCTCTCTCTCTCTCTCTCTCTCTCTCTCTCTCTCTCTCTCTCTCTCTCTCTCTCTCTCTCCATTTACCGCCATCAGCTAACCAGTCAGTGGAGGCATATCACCGTCTAACTCAAGATACAACTGCATTCAGAAGTCAATTAACCTGCTGCACCCACCCGCACTGTGTTTACCAATCCTTCTCCATTACATGTTCTCTGATCTCCCGGTGGTCTCTCATTTGACAGGTTTCATTAGGTGACTTCCAGCATATTAGAGGACTTGGAATTAAAGGTAAACTGTGGAAGTGACTGTGGAAAGTAATGACATCTGATCTTAAGAAAAATCTATCACTGGAAACTTATGGGAAGATAACAAATTGTACTACACACTACTAAGAATTAATACTGAGATTATTTTAATTCTTTTGTATTCTTCGAAACGCAGGTTACAGGTGTGGAGAAGGTTATGATTCGAGAATTCCCTGAGTAATCTCTAATACGTTTCAACTGTCACAAGATTAAAAAATCAGACTAACGGTTCCTTAAGGCATTCTCAAGAAAATATTATCTACACTAGAAATAGCGAACATAAGCATACTTTGTGTATTAGAACGAGGCAAGTTTTTTTTTTCGCATCACGTGTGTGTGTGTGTGTGTGTGTGTGTGTGTGTGTGTGTGTGTGTGTGTGTGTGTGTGTGTGTGTGTGTGGGTATGTTTCTGTCTGTGATGGTTTCCTTTCTAGATAAATAACTATACTTCCTAGCGTTTCTGACAAACAGAAGTGTAATCAAGTATATTCCACATGTCAGACACTTTTTATTTTAAGAGACTATCTATTCTCATCATGTTCAGTCAGTATCAGACTATTCAATATTTCACTGATCGGCTTAGTAAATGAGTGAATCTAAACATTGTTTCTTTCAGATTAATTTCAACACCTCATCTCAACCTATCCTTATTAATAAGGCAGATATTGACTGTCCTCCCAAACACTGTCTCATTCCAATATTTTGTCAGACACACACACACACACACACACACACACACACACACACACACACACACACACACACACACCCACACACACACACACACACACAATTATATATATATATATATATATATATATATATATATATATATATATATATATATATATATATATATATATATATATATATATATATATATATATATATATATATATATATATATATATATATATATATCACTGAAGAAGCGGTCATGGATAATCTGAAGCATTTAATATTAATGTTTTCTCTTAGGAGTTTCAACAGTATAACTATTTGTATTATAATACACTGTACACATTGACTGCAAAGAAGACTGAGAAGAAATCAGTGGATAAGAAGCAAAAGCAAACTACGGTGTTCGTGCCGGAAAGACTGGGAAAGACTGAAAAACATAAAGAAAAAAAAACATGAACACCCTTTTGTTATAAGAGTTTTAAAAGAAAGAGCAGGACACAAGGCGTGTGGTCGGGTCAAGTTAGAGATCAAGAGATGGAAATGCCTGTGCCATAGAGGAGGTGGACGAGCTGAGAAGAGATGGAAAGACAACAAGACGGAAGGCATGAAAGATACATAGTTACATAGAAATACAGGCCAAAACAGACCTTGCGGCCCTCACGAGGTGACCTACCCTAAGACTACTAAGGTGATGGCAGAAAAAAAGAACAGTAAAGCAGAATGCTCTCTCCCCAGCTTCCACTCCCTCCGGCATAAGCCGTACAGAAAGCAGGTCGGAAATAAATATCTCACGGGGTTAGAAAAGTAAAAACTGAAAGGAAATTTTTATAGGAAACAATGAAAATGGATTAAATGAGTTGCCTCCATTATCTGGAGGCAAAGAGTTTTAATCTCTAACAAATAAACGGTGCTAACCGCGGATTTGAGGCAAAATATTTATCTAGACAGCGCTTAAAATTCTCTACAGTATTGCAGTTTATCGCGTCTCGAGGAACCCCATTCCATAGATCAATGGTTCTCAACCGTGGGAGGAGGGGGGAGGAGCGGGAGGCGCGGACGGTCTCCCAGAGGTGCGCGAACACAGGACGTGAGGGGAAAAAAAAAATCACCGAGAATCACTCACTGGCTATAGTACAAAGGAGATGCAGCTGTCTATCTATCTATCTAACTATGGTGGCATAGTTAAGGAGGGGGTTGAGTGAGTGGCGCAGGGAGGAGGGGGGCCCCAACTATATTGAACCAGCTTTTGGAGAGACCAGCTTGCAAAAGGCTGAGAACCCCTGCCATTGATTGACGACACGATGGAAAAGAAAAAAAAAATTGACTCATGAGTGTTGAAGGATTTCCCAACAATTTTACAACCGTTTCTTCCCGTGTAATTTGAATAGTCTATCGTGAAATACTTATTGTAGTCCGTGTTATTAATACCTTTGATGATTTTAAACACTTGTATTAATTCGCTTGGGAATACATTTAATTCTTTAAGACGCTCTTCGAATGATTTGTTTCTTAAGTTTGGTATCATTTTTGTTACTCTACGCTAGACTCGTTCTAATTCATCTATGTCTTTGTGGTAATAGGGGCACCATGCTTGAACGCAACATTCCAAAAGGGAACGAACTAAAGACTTACACAGAGTGAGGATTGTATCTTAAGATTTATATTCAAATGATCTACCGATTAAGAGAATTATTCTATTTGCTTTCTTTATGACTTCTGATCATTGCTAGCTAGGTTTTAGGTTATTCGATATTGTTACTCCTAAATTAATTTCACTGTCTACACTTTCAAGCTGTGTACCATTCAAAATATACTTTGTTTTTTTCGTTTCGATACCCTATATTCAGCAATTTACACTTATCCGCATTAAAACTCATTTGCCAGGTTTGCCCCCACTCTGACGACTTGCAGAATAATATTTCCAAGACGTGGTGAAGGATGAAAGCGGCTCACCCACACCAGCGACCCCTTCTTGAAGAGGGGATGGAGTTGCAGGACTACACAGTATCTATCACAGTAAAACATGCGAGGGACGTCACTGCAATCCACAGCACTGGGTACTTTCCCCACTGGTGCTGCAAGTAAATAAAACACTTGTTTGTCCTGTTTCAGTGACTTACCAATTACAAGAAAATGATAGTATAACAACAACAACATAGGCAACAACACAGAGAATGACGACAACAACAGCGACGAATACGGGGAGAGAGAGAGAGAGAGAGAGAGAGAGAGAGAGAGAGAGAGAGAGAGAGAGAGAGAGAGAGAGAGAGAGAGAGAGAGAGAGAGAGAAGGGGGGGGATCTCAATAACCAACACTTTTTTCATCCTCTATTAATTGTCACCACAGTCGCGATCAACTCCGCCCTCGCCATCACCGTCTACCCCCATCACTTTTTAGGGAACCCTTCACATAAACATTATTTATCTTATTTCATTCTGTTTATTTATTTATTTATTTATATATATATATATTTTTTTTTATTACACAAAAATCGCATGTCTCAACACAAGATTTTCTTTTTTCTCCTCTTCATCTCTAGTAATGCAGAGAACGCACATCAACTAAGCTCATGTGGATCGAGCCTTATACATCATTGTTACATAACGATCAGGCCATATACTACCAATAATACATCTGTATTAACCCGTAACAGTCCATGTGGTTCCGTCCTGACCGCTGCACAGTTCACTCCACACTACTACATCTGACTTTATCTTAACAGTTAATAAACTACCCTCTCTATTTTCATCGCACATCCTCTTCTAATGTAGATTGTCACAACAGCCGTCATCTAATCTTCTATACTCCGTTCTCTTCCTCACTCCTGAACGTGCTTAATGCCTGTTTAGGATTTAATTAATATATCCATCACTTTCTGTTTGTAAGGTCAATGTTAAAGGCAAATAAAGTTTGGATTGGAATCATGGAAGTCAAAAGAGGGAGTGAAATGGGGCGAATAAGGAAAGAATGGTGGAGAGAAGAGAGGAGTGAAAAAGCTGAAAACAAGAGCACACAAAGGAGACCAAAATATCTTTTCACATATTATATCTTTTTTTCAAACACACACACACACACACACACACACACACACACACACACACACACGTATAATCACTAAATAGATCAACTCATTAACTGAAGGGATATCAGTTTTACGTAAGTTAGCAGTATTGTTGCGTCTTTCCGGAACGCTGACGAGTTATGACTGGTCACAGAAAGCAAGGCGTTCCTTCACAGTTATTACGTTATTGACGCAGTTCTCGTAGCCCAGTTTGCTGTTTCACCTTATCACCTCGCTAACTGCTTGTGAGTGCCGAATATCGTTAATGAAGTTATTGCATTCATCCCCACTCAGCTGTTCATCAGTTCACAGGCTACTAAACTGCTTCCGTTGACACTAATTACGTGGTGTACTGAACACTAACTGGGCAACTTCGTTAACGTGGCATTTTGCCACGTTAATGAAGCTGGGCAGTGAGATAGGGCAGTGAGATGCCCGATTTACACATTTTTCCTTGCCCCCGCTATGTTGAATGTGATAATAAATTTTTCAAAAACATTATGCCCTCTTATATACCTACTGCGTTTTTCGTTATGGTTTTAATGATTCTTGAATTTTAGCTACTAAAATCTCCTGTTTCAAATCATATTCAACACACACACACACACACACACACACACACACACAACAGTGACGCGTTTTGGGAGAAAAACTACCTAGACGAGGGTTGCGTGAGAATGTTATCCACAGAGACCAGGACCCGTATTAATAAAGACTCCCTAGAAGTACTCTTAGGATCACTCCCAGGAGTGGCTTCATCCTTGAATTTGCTCATAGAAGCTGTTTCTAAAAGCGACTTTTGCTTTCAAAGTAAAAGTTACTTCTAGGAGTAGAAATACCGCTAAAGTAGCAACTTTTCTAAATGTAGCAACATTAATATGAATCAAATATAACAATATGTCGCTCTTTTGGTGGCAGTTTATACTTGTGAATTAATCTTGAATATTTCTAAGTAATTATAGACTATTTCTGAGCATTATTAAGAACGGTATGTAATTTATGGACATGTTGATAATTTGATGCATGTAAACAAGGCGCCGCTCTCCCTGCTGGCCCACTATGCCGCGTGTCTTCACCAGACGGATACAAAGGAAGGCTGCCGGTTTAAGCGTGAAAGAAATTAACGTAACTATGAAACGTTACTCCTTGGAAACCTCACTGAGGAAGGAAAAAAATATAACTAAGAATAAAAATGATCCGGGAGTGACCTTCAAGCAAAAGAAGACTATATGGGCAGACATTGTTGCCCATCTAAGTTAAGCATGCATATATATATATATATATATATATATATATATATATATATATATATATATATATATATATATATATATATATATATATATATATATATATATATATATATATATATATATATATATATATATATATATATATATATATATATATATATATATATATATATAAAATACACGTACGCACACACGCACACGCGCACACACACACACACACACACACACACACAAATGTGTATGAATGCATGTACGTATATTCCGCCTTTGTTGACCAAAAACTTCACTCTTAACTCATGTAAAAGATCCTCCGAGGTACTTTTATCTTTCGCCCACTTGAGAGCACTTCTAGGAGCAAACTCTCAACTTTGAGAGCAACTTTGAAAGTAATCCTTACTTTGAGAGTAACTTTTAGGTTTCAAAGTGTTTATTAGTACAGGCCCAGGATTTGGTAATATAGTTCTCGCCGGTGACACATGAGGAAGCCAAACTTTTGCTCTCTTGGCGTAGGAATCCGGCCTTGAAAAAAAAAAAAGAGAGAGAGAGAGAGAGAGAAACTTAGCTTGTGACCAGCGAGGCACTCAGGCAAATCAGCGTCAGGTATAAAGAATTTACCCCTTCAATCATTCATTACGACGCCTGGGCCTGTATACATAAAAATCCATAAAAGGCTTTTAAGTTTAATCTCAGCTAAAATTAAATGCTAAAAGTGTATACAAGAAACTATAAAAGTTTTCTTAAATCACTTTCATCTAGGAGTAAAAATAAAATCTAAACTCGCTATACGTGCTATGTTTAGCAATTAAGAAAGACCCTTGAATGTCAAAATCATACATAAAAAGTATTTAATGTTTAATTTCATGTTTACTTTAATGTATAATTTATGTATAACTTTTCTATTAAAAAGAACAGGAGTGTTTTGTGAGTTTAATAATATACATGTGACGAGTTCAGACTCTAGGAACCCACCCCGGGGATCTCAAAACAACAACAATGGGAGGGGCAGCCTGGCCAAGACAAGGAAAGAGAGGCAGCTCTGTCATGACACACTAGTTCATGCTTCGTGCAAAATGATTTTCAAAATTCTGCTTATCCCTGCAAGCAGCTGTGGGGATGGCTGAATTAGATTGAATGTAATTAGATTGACTAAATTCCACTTACTACCTGCAAGCAGCTGTGAGATGACTTGGTTAAGTTGGGCTGAATACAGAAGGATTTGTTAAATTGTACTTACTCCTAGCAAGGAAATATGACATGTGTGGGTGAAGTTATGAAGTTGAATGCAAAAAGGTAAGTTAAATTCCAATCACTTGGACTGTTGTGACGGATTAAGTTAGCGTGCAAAAAAGAAAAAAAAAGTTATATTCCATTTATTCCCTGCAAGGGGTTAAGATGACTGGATTGGGTTGAGTTAGGTGTTGGATTGATTTATTATGTACTACAATAAGACACACACACACACACACACACACACACACACACAAACACACACTCTTCCCAAAACACAATTTAAAATGGATTTCGGTGTCATGAGCTACAACTGCATTCCAGTTACTTTTATTTCATGCCTTACTTACATATTCTGCCTCCTAATCTCTGGATGCAGTAATTCTTATATATGTGCCATCAATAACACTGATAACAGTGGGGAATCCTGTAGCTTATATAACGTGTTTATCTCATCTTATATCCATTAGAGAGAGAGAGAGAGAGAGAGAGAGAGAGAGAGAGAGAGAGAGAGAGAGAGAGAGAGAGAGAGAGAGAGAGAGAGAGAGAGAATAAATCTAGAGATGCCCTATAGTGCATGAGCCTCAAGGGTTTTGGCTGATGGTTGGCTGCGTTGTACCACAGTTATGGCCATCTCATTTTATTCCCTGCAGTGCGACTCTCTGCTGCATTCCTCACAAGTTCTATCACATATAGAATGTCACCAAGGGCAGGCAGAAGTCTTTAGATCAGCTGAACATCACGATACTCTCGTAGGACGCCTGTCCTTTGCCAAGAAGTTCAGTGTTGGGCTGTCATCCTGCCGCCTAAGAATAATTTTAGATTCACTAGGAGTACCCCTCACCACTCCTAGCCGTTAAAGATTTTTAGGTCTTAAACATGATTATGTATTACTTTTAAGGAATTTTTGTCAGTAAAAGTAAAACTGGTCATTAAAAGTTCTTTTAGCCAGTTATTTAAAAAATGTTTATGCTTATGGGCCCTGAGGTTTAAGTTGAATAGCAGCATTCTGAGTTGTATATTATAAAATATTACGGATTCTCTCTCCCAACTCCTTACACCTTAAAAACGCTGACCTGTCACTCCTGTTGACGGAGAAAAGTATGAGTCCAGCTTGTCACAAGTCTGTGTCCTTGAGGGACCCAATGAATAGTCGGCGGGTATTGGTTGGTTCAGGGTTAGGATCAATGTAGCATCCTAGAGGCTTGTCACCGCTATTAGGAAATTTACGTCCCTTTTCTGATATCTGGCACCAGACTCATATTCAGACTTCTATGGTATGTTAATTGATATGTAAATGTATGATGCAACGTGTATATATTCACATTTCTACATACCACACATACATTGTCAAATGTGATACAACTCTTCACCATAACAATTTGTTCTCTTATCATCGTAATATGAAGCCTGTGAGTCCGTTAATGCAGAAGTTAGTGGCTATGAATATACGAATGGCTGTATTTGTATCACTTTGTGTTTTTCCCTTTCTTTCATCTCCTAAACTCAGGAACAATTCAGGAATTAGTGAATTACTTCATAAAGTGGAATGATAAAGTTGGCAGTGCTGTACATATACTGGTCAGAAAGGACACGACAGAGGTTTCAGGACAGGATTTGTGGCGCTTTGTGGAGCGAGAGTTTGGTTACTGTCTCCAAAAAATTTGCTTTCAAAGAGTCGGAGGGAGGAAGGATCTGTGAACGGCATGACATTAATCCTCAACAATCCTTTTTTTTTCACTTACTTGGAAAACCTAGACATAAAAGAAGACCATATCAAAGCAAAAAAAAAAAAAAAAAAAATGGAGATCCCGGCAACACAGTGATCGTAGCCGAAACGAATGACCAGCGAGATGATGTGAGCGAGACGGTAAATTGGCGGATGAGAGAGAGAGAGAGAGAGAGAGAGAGAGAGAGAGAGAGAGAGAGAGAGAGAGAGAGAGAGAGAGAGAGAGAGAGAGAGAGAGAGAGAGAGAGAGAGAGGTTCAGAACTTTTATTCACAAAAGTTTGTGAAAAAGACAACAGCCTGGGCCCAGTCCTGGCACATGATGGCTTATAATTACTTACAATTTATAGAGATACACATTTACAGAGATCATGAAGTTACATCACAAAACTTGGGGTGGGCAGTGAGTATTTGTGGGAGGATGTTGATGGAGTGGTTGGTGACTTCGGGGAGGCAAGGGAAGGTGTACACTGGACACTGTTCCCGCAGGTAGGACACTCACACATAGTCCCTCAGGGAGTGTTGAAATGTGTGTGTCACTAGCTGCACACAGACGACACCGTCTCTTTTCTCCTGGTGTGGTAAGAACGATCTGCCACCCGTAGGGATTACCGCATATCCGCGAACTCGCCACTTGACACCACTTTGACAAACGATGCTGCCCAGGTGACTGCCGCCCTCATCCATCTTACTCAACCGCATCACACTGACACTCCCTCCATCCCAGGCTGCCCTCATGTGTTGTCAACGTATCGCTGCACTCTGTCCTCAGCTGTTTCAGGGTTCTGGGAATGTCAAGGCTTATCTCGTGTGCCTGGGCGTCTTACTTTGCCAGTGTGTCGGCTTTGTCATTCCCTGCGATGTGACGGTCCTGAGAGAGAGAGAGAGAGAGAGAGAGAGAGAATAACGGTACTAATAATGGCCGACACCTCCATGACCACATTTTCCATCCCTCGCGGCCCGGACAACGGCCTGTGTTGTGCTCGCCGGAGTAGACGATGTCGTCCTGTAACCCTCCAACAATTACCCCGCCACCCCACAGTCCTGTGGCAGTAACACTAACAGTTTAATTCTTCCAAGGTCGCTACTAAACCTGATGTGTCCCCGTGCTGTGTTTCCGACGCGCGGCCCGGCGTTGCTGAGGGTCTTAAAGAGAGGACGAGGAGCAGTCAGCCAAAATTGGGAATACAAAATGCTGGATACGTGGCGTTACAGTCTCTGGTTTACCATTACCTGCGTCACGTCCCTCAGCTTAATACATGAAATTACCTTCATTCTTAACATTTGTGTTTACTTGTTTCCTCTGTAAGGAGGAAATGTGCCATTGTGCTCGTATAAATCCCACGCCGTGGTTTGAGTGTCTGTGTGAGGAGAACTGGAGGACGAGACGGGTAGGGGTGTTTTGGAGGAGCTAACCTAGTAGCTGTTTTCCTTGCGTAACAGTAATAATACTGTTTATTTTTCAGTCACAGCTTATTTACAGTTCAACACTATCAATAACGAGAACTTGGTTATTACTTTTCTGACCGTGTAGTACCTCAGCTTTGAAATAAGTACAAACAGTCATCGCACCAACACTGTAAACGTCAACAGAAACATTTACTAAACGTAAATAAACACAATAGAAACAACCATAATTACATACGCCTGAAATGAAGCCGCATCTCCTCCTGACTCCCAACGCTCTGCCAATCCTAATAGATTTTTCCCCTACGCAAACAGAAAAATTTCAATTAACATTTTCTCGAAAATAATACGGCGGGCGTACACACACACACACACACACACACACACACACACATATATATATATATATATATATATATATATATATATATATATATATATATATATATATATATATATATATATATATATATATATAAGTACACGAAGGAAATCACATGAAGAGCAAACGAAACGGCTCCCGGTGATCTACCAAACTGTGCGATAAAGAGCAAGGAAAGGAGGAATGAATTATTGGGAGCGACGAAAGTGAGCGTGTGAAATGACACGAGAGAGAGAGAGAGAGAGAGAGAGAGAGAGAGAGAGAGAGAGAGAGAGAGAGAGAGAGAGAGAGAGAGAGAGAGAGAGAGAGAGAGAGAGTGAGAGAGAAAATTCCTTTTTACTGTAATATGTTTCTTTGTGATTCCATCTAATTTCCTTCCTTCCTTCCTTCCTTCCTTTCCTCAAACCTGCCACCCTTTGTCCTCCTTTTCCCCATACTCCCCTCAATACTGCCTCCCTCCTCTGCTCTCCACCGACGTCATTGTCATTCCTCTGATGCTTCCCCCTTCCGCCTTTACACCATGACAATGCACATCTCCTTTCACCGATTCCAGGCTGCTGTGTGATTCCTCACCGCGTTTTCTGTCACATGAAGTCTCCCCAAAACAACAAGGAGGGAAAGAAAATGGCTGGAAGGTTTATCTCTGCTAAGCTTTTCCACCTGTGAGGGGAAGCTTCAGGACACCGCGTTTTGAGATCAGAAGCATCAAATCTCGGCGACACAGTTTTGCTCCAAAAGAGAGAGAGAGAGAGAGAGAGAGAGAGAGAGAGAGAGAGAGAGTGAGAGAGAGAGAGAGAGAGGAGAGAGAGAGAGAGAGAGAGAGAGAGAGAGAGAGAGAGAGAGAGAGAATGAAGCTGGTATGGTATAGTAGTAAAGTTGAGGAGAAAATAGGAAATAAATAAAGTTTACAAAGGAAAGACAATACTGAGAGATGAACCCCACTTTTGAGGAGGCCTTTCTATATTGCCTTAGGTTGGGGACACCATTCCACTTCTAATGCGTCTCTTTCACCATCCTTCAAAAGAGGAACATCAAGACACCTCCGGAACTAAACTGGCAATTATTTTGCTGTGTCTTTTTTGGAATGGCAAGTTGATCGGGATTTGCTCTCTTCTCTCTTGCTGTGGGCAGTCTCCTTCACTTGTAAAAAATAAATAAATAAATAAATAAATATGATGAAAATCAAACGTAAAGGTACAGGATGAAAAAAATAAATAAATAAAATCATATGATATCTCTTAGTCTCGAGCAAATGTGTGAATTTAAAACCAGAGACGCGTTTATGTACCTGCACACTTGCCACAGACTGAGCTGCTATTGATGAAACGCACTCAAATCTTCAAGACTTAACTATGTAAAGCAAAACCTTAAATTTAGATGATGACCCCTGGCTGCTTTGAAGTGTACCTGTAGGGAGACAGATCTGGTTGGCAGCTTATACTCCACATGTGACGATAATGTTCATCCAGTATCTTATACCTAATTCAGCTCTTGATACAGATGTTCCGCCAATTTGTTTCCTATTAATATATCTAACAGATCGAAGTCGAGGAAAGCAACAGAACATTATAAATTTTTAACACTGCTTTCATTATAGAAACACATACGTATCACACTGTCCTTCCTCCCTCTAGTACCCAACACCGGGCTGTTCCTCGCCCTCCAATGCAGAACTTCACGTGCCAGCTACAAAACACAGCCTTCACATTACCACACTTACGACGAGAATCAATTCTTTTCTTCCTTCACAAGGGAGTATATTTTCTTGTAGACAAAAGCATCGCGCCATCGCAGGTAGAAGAAATTTTTCCTTTCTGGAATTAAGGTGATGGCACAGAAATCCCCACAGTTTCCATTTCCGATGCATTTCCATCTTCCCTTTTCCCATAGCACGTTCCCTCCCGCGTCCCGCTTCCGAAGGTGAAAGGGCGACGGGACCCTCCGCCCGACAATCCAACCATGCTGGGCCGGAAGTGTCCCCGAGGAGCTCGAGTCCAGCCACTCCATCGCGTACTTTGTCCAGTGCTCTTCCCATTGGCTTGTTTGTGGCAGAGGTGGGGGGCCGGTGTGATGGTGCCTGCGTGACTGTGGCTTATGATGATGGTGTTGTTGTGACGCTGAAGTGGCGATGGAGTGGTGGTAATGTTATGCGTATGATGTTGCTAGTGTTGTGATGGCTCCGTTGGGGGTGGCGGAATAATCCCTCTGGAGGTGAATTTTCCAGTTAGTCGTTGTGAAGGTGAGGCAGTGAGATGTTTGTACCAACGGGGATACTTATAAGGAAGTAATATATCCGCAGCAACAATAACACCTAAGAGTTTCTACATTCACTCACCTCTCATCTCTTCACACCATGCTGTCCTTTTAATCTCTTCTCCCTGATTCTTCTAAACATCCCATCCTTAGTCCACCACACACGACCCCTATATGCTCTTCACGTATCCCGCCAAATCTTCGTTCCCTACTTTTAGTGTTACTCCTCTCTAGCGCAACCAACTCCTCTTCCTTACTTCATTCCTCTTCCGCATCCCTATCCAGTTCAGTCAGTTCCTGCTCCCACACGTCTTTTCATCCTAGTCCCATCAGCTGCCCTCAGCACTTTGCGAGGAACAGTTTTGCATCACGCTCTGAACGAGGAAATGCACAACTCTAATCGGGGAATGTACCCAACCTAAGTTGCAAAGAGAGACTGTACAGTAAGAAAACATCTCTTCGTCATACTCGGTTTTCTGTGAGAAAACAGCCCCATGTTTCATACTCAGCGCTCCTCGCTTTAAAAACAATGGGCACGTTCGCTACATGCACGAAAATGGGGATGTCAGTCATGGATATAAGGCATGTCTGTATTTTGAGTCTGTTCGAAGAACAAAATTGAAGAGTGTTTACACAAAGTCCCCCCTGAACCTTTATAAAACAGAAATGCAGAGACCACAACGCACACTATTCCTTCAGCCTAACGAGACAAAATCCTCTCTAAGCCGACCACTCCCCAGACAACCCTCCTTCACTAACGTTGGAGTGTTGCCCAAAGATGAACAACTTAAAAATAAATAAGCCGCAGGACCAACAGATCTTCAGCGGCGTGTTTTGAGCGGTATATGTACATTCAATTTCCAGAGACAGTATCGTTATGTTATATTTATCAATGAGAATAAGACATAGATATATCTATTTAAAAGCTCAATATTTCCTTACCGTCATGTAAAGGAGATAAACAATCTCAGGAATGGTTGCGTTGGAGGAAGACAGTTTCAATAAAATCAATATCATCATCATCATCATCATCATCATCATCATCATCAACAGCAGCAGCAGCAGCAGCAGCAGCAGCAGCAGCAACAGCAGCAGCAGCAGCAGCAGCAGCAGCAGACGCCACAGCAACAGCAGTAGCCACAGCAACAGCAGCAGCACCACCACCACCACCACCAGCAGCAACAGCAGCAGTGGCCACAGCAGCAGGATTAGCAGCGACAGCAGCAGAAGCAGCAGTAGTAGTGGTAATAGTAGTAGTAGTAATAGTAGTAGCAGTAGTAGCAGCAGCAGCAGCAGTAGTAGTAGTAGTAGCAGCAGCAGCAGCAGCAGTAACAGTAACAGTAAAACAACACAGGCAAACAGCAATAACAACAAAAATCAACAATAAAAAACAATAACTACCACTGCTATCACTACTACTACCACCAGTATTACTACTATAACAACAACAGCAGCAGCAGCAGCAGCAGCAGCAGCAGCAGCCACGACAACAACAATAGTACTGCACGTGAGTTGGGGGTATTCCCAATACAAATAAAGGCGAGTACCATCCTGAAGCACACATCTATCGCCAACACTCGTACATTCCCACAGCCAGACACCACCAGGTCCCCCAGCAGCCCCTAGAGTACGCTTGTTTAACGTGCTGGGGAAGAGCCGCGCGTCGCTTTCCTGTTAAGCCTTCCTGGATGTTGGGATCCTGCTGGGATCTTATAATCTCTTCTTTACGGTCTTCCTTCCGGGGTGTTTTCCTAAGCCAAAATATAAGGTTAACTGTCAAACAGTGACTCATGTTTTAAGAAAGGAAATAGCCGCGGACTCACTGAACAGTGATCCGCGGTGCTCAAAACCCCTTTCTGGTTAAAGCCCCGGAAAATCACCAGCGGCGAGGCTGACGGCTTCAAAAATATTGTTTGGCGCGATAACGACCTGTGTCTGGAGGTGGCGCGGGACCCAATATCAGAGACAGGACGCTGAAGCCGAGCGCCGCACGGCAAGGAAACCACCACTTCGGAAACGCAGCCATCGCAGTGCGGGGAAGGATAAGGCTCGTGAAATTATGCTGGAAGAAGCGAAACACGTCAGCGAGGCGGCGAAGTAGGCAATGTGAAGGTAGATGGGTGGGCGGTGCTGCCTGGGTCGAATTGGGACTTTTTTTTTTTGTATGCATTAATTGATTTATTTTTACCAACGATTGTCCACCACTATGATCCATGATGAAAAATTTAGGAAACTGATAGAGCGACCTGCCGCCACACTGACAAAAGAGGGTGTTTATCTAAATCGTATTTGTACATCGAATGAGAGATTTTTGCACAAAGGTAAACCCATCAACTTAACAAAAAGATACATTTTTAAAGCTTTAATCGCATTATAGTTTACGACTTATTTTCGTTTCACACTATCAATATCAAATAATAATTCGTGACTCCCTGTTTTATTCTTTCTTCCTGGCAAGGCAAGGGAAACAGAATCTTTGCTTCTGCAACCTTAAATTTTATTTTATATATATATATATATATATATATATATATATATATATATATATATATATATATATATATATATATATATATATATATATATATATATATATATATACGAGTATATATATATATATATATATATATATATATATATATATATATATATATATATATATATATATATATATATATATATATATATATATATACACACACACACACACACACAACAGCCGGCCCAGATGGGTAAACCATGGCGGAGAAACACCATATCCACACACTCCGTATTAAGTTATGCAATAGTCTGAACGTATTCATTGTCACTGTTTCGGCAGGATCTGCGTGTGACTGATTAGCAATCAGCTAATTTGCTGTTAGCCGCGCTCCTTCTCATTCCCTGCCAGGGCAGACAATGCATGATGCAACGCAGCCGATTATTTTATTTGTCGTTTATTAAATCTATACTATCAATGTGCAATGTTTGTCGTTAAATCACCTGTATGTTACTATCACTTTTCTCATCATGGGAAACTGTAAACCTCCAAAACTTCTTGAAAACATGACTAAATAATTCACAAAATCATCAACGGACATCCTGGTCTAAACATCTCGCCATGGATACCAGCTGGCCTGACAATTGTATCTGTCGCCAGACCACGCTTGAATTTCACACCACGGCTAAGCAAGGTTTCAAAATACATATGTACATAGAACATTTTCGACTTAGATTAACCTGTAGCAGCATCCACAGAAACGCGTGTGTATGTTCAACAGTTACTGAGGATTTGACACTATTATTATTTTTCATGCATTATTTATTTTATTATTATTATTATTATTATTATTATTATTATTATTATTATTATTATTATTATTATTATCATTATTATTATTATTATTATTATTATTATTATTGTTATTTTCATTACTCATTTATTATTTATTTTATTATTATTATTATTATTATTATTATTATTATTATTATTATTGTTTCTTTTTGTAGGTACCATTGACATAATAGCTGTAAATAGCTGTAACAATCTGGTCTTTGCATCTATTCTAATTCCTTTAATTACATATATAATCTTTGAATGTGTTTACATCTACAAATCGTTCCGCAAAACTGCCCATGTTTTTTTTGTATTCATATATGTGTACATATGTGTGTGTGTGTGTGTGTGTGTGTGTGTGTGTATGTGTGTGTGTGTGTGTGTGTGTGTGTGTGTAACTATATATCTATCTACTACGAGTATCTGTTTATCCCCATAAACAATGAGAAACTTCCACAACTCTTATCTATATATGTGTATCAAGTATTTCAGTATTTGTATGATTATGATTATAATATTTTGGCCTAACATCTGACCTCATTGGCACGTTTATATTGTTCCCAAGTCTGTACAAGAGCTTCGGCTCATCAGACTGAGCCTACACTAAAGTATAAAACTACATATAATGTTATTCTAAATAAAATAGGCCAAAAAATGTATTACTCTCTCTCTCTCTCTCTCTCTCTCTCTCTCTCTCTCTCTCTCTCTCTCTCTCTCTCTCTCTCTCTCTCTCTCTCATTCTCATATCTGTCTGCCTCCCCAAGCCCTTTACCCTATTTCTCTAGCCGCGCTCACCCTCTTAGCCGAAGGCTCCAGGTATCATTATTATTATTATTATTATTATTATTATTATTATTATTATTATTATTATTATTATTATCATTAATAGTAGTAGTAGTAGTAGTAATAGTAGTAGTAGTAGTAGTAGTAGTAGTAGTAGTAGTAGTAGTAGTTCTATCATCATTATCTTCATCATTATCTATCCTTTTGACATTTTCGCTACATTAATGACAATTATGAGGGAAATGTATATTTGTATTTCAACAATGGTAACGATGACGATGAATAAAAACGATAATAAAGGATCATCACAGCAAAGATTATAACATAACAACGCATCTGAATTTTCCCCAAGCTTTAATGAAACAAAAATAAAAAGAGTAGAATGTGACGCCTCACTCTGATTTCTATCTTTTCTAACTGATTTTCTCTCCCTAAAACGAAAATAAATTCTGCCAGCTTTGATGGAGAACAAACACGTAAAACAAAGGGAAAAGAAAGAAAGAATAGCACAAATATAGGTAACAGGCGGCCTGGACTCTCATGACTCGTTGCTCCGATATTTCGAACGATAATAGGTGAAAATGAGTTTACGAATTATGGCTAATTTTCCCCTCCACTTCAAATGTCAATGCAAAGCACACCAAAACATTACGGCTCGCACCTAAATTTGCTCAAAATTATTACGGAGACATCGTATTCGGCCCTACAGTCACGTATTAGGGAGAGTTTTTGAAGCTTGACGTGTACGTTATAGCATCAAGTGTACTTTGTGTAATGATGAACGGTTATTCATTGCCGACAACGCATGTCGACAAGCTTCTCGTTACACCGTGATTTTGGGTGTACAGGGCTTTAGGGAATAAGATCCACAAATATTAACTTTTCTAACTTAATACGTGACTGTAGGGCGGAGCACGATGTTTTCGTAATAATTTTGAGCACATTTAGGTGCGAGCCGTAGTGTTTTGGTGTACTTTGCATTAAGATTTGAAGTGGAGGGGAAAATTAGCTATAATTCGTAAACTCATTTTCATCTGTTCTCGTATATTATGGTTGTCTTCCTCATCTTATAATCGAAAGGGGTGGCGCGTCCCAATTACGATGAATCATATTAATATTATACCAATGATATTAATATTTATACACACCAGTGTACCCTGCTATAATGTATACGATAATGAAGGAAATATATATATCTTAATGCTCTGACAAAGATTTTTCATTTACGATGCATCAAACCAAAAAAAATATCCTCGTCCATTCTGGTGGTTCGATAACAAACATTACAACTGATTCTTATTTATATATATTCATATATGTATATGGTGTTCTCTGTACAGTTGTCTGTGAACACACACACACACACACACACACACACACACACACACACACACACTTTGTATCACGTACGAAAAAAAAAAATGTTAAGAAAAATAAACACGCATCGTCTTTAATATTGGAAGCAGATGAGTATCGAAAGGGGTGCAGTTAATTTGGTTCTCGAGTTCTCTTGATTCAACCCTCTTGAAGGTATTAAAGGAAGAAGATGGAAAAGAAAACGATAGCAAGGGAGAGTGTTCAGAGTGTACCTGTGAAAGCGATGGAGGAGCAAAGAGCCTCGGGAACTTGATCAGCGCAAGTAGCAAGTTACGTGCAAAACGACTGCGAGATGCGTGCAGTAAGGAAGTTGTGTGCGCCTGAGAGGCGAGGGATTTGTGTTTTTCAGGCTCTAAATATCAGCAGATGCTCCTATAGACATACATATATTCTACACATGTGTACATACATGGTCGCATAAATATATATTGACGAATCTGCTATAAACATGATAATCAGTCGCATTCTAACCCTCATAGCCTTCGACTTCTTGTTACTGCATCTCTTCCCTGCATGTGTGTTTGTGCTTCTATTAATACTTGTATAATTTTGTATGAGAAATATGAGCTAAATGGAAGTGTGTTCCCTCCAGTGTTTCCTTAATTAAGGCAGGTTTGGATAGTTCGACTAGTGGTTGCCGTTTAAGTATAAATCTTTGGCTAGTAGTAAGGCACGCTCCAGTGTTACGGCGAATCACCACAGTGCAGTTTAAACTTTCATTGTAGGTATAACAGCATTATCTTTACATTATGTTGTGCCACTAGTGCCGCTTCTAACAACTCTGTATAGGTAATTTTCATATTACATTTTAAATGTTATTAATGTTAGTGTAAGAAACATGCCCCCCCCCAAAAAAAAAAAAAAATCACACATGACTTTTGAAGAGTTGTTTAAATATGTCATGAATTACTAAATTCTTGATATTTCTATGCAGCAGTGTTGTACTATAAAACGCCATGGAGCAAAATACCAGACTGCTTCTCACAGAAAACGTAAGGAAAGCACAGCCCGAGAACAAATTACTATACTAGACACAAGCTGCCTCTTGAAGAATAACACATGTGTATATAATATATATATATATATATATATATATATATATATATATATATATATATATATATATATATATATATATATATATATATATATATATATATATATATATATATATATATATATATATATTATACCGTAAATAGTACTAACAACATTTTAATTCTTTTCTTTCATAATCTTACATAACAATATATGCAGAGAGAGAGAGAGAGAGAGAGAGAGAGAGAGAGTTGCGTTAGGTTCACGCATTCCCTAGTTCCTGAGAGGGAGCGTCGATTAAGCCGTTTGCTGGAAGATAAGAGGCTGCGCTTTTGTTCTGGTGGTGTGAGGTCGTGTTGGTGTTACTACCAAATAGTCTGTCAGTGCTTGAGGGCTTAATGTATAAAAGGCACAAAGTGTATTGAATGGTAAGGAACCCTTGAATGAGCAACACACCTCTGACGACCTCACAAATGCAATGCCTGAACGACTGATCTTCATGCTGAGCTAATTGGAAGTAAACAAAGCGATGGTCCACACTCAAAGCGCGCGCACGGATGGTCTTAGGCAGTGGTTTTGTGTGCGCGGCTGTGTGCATAATTTATGTGTGCCTCGGCCTTAAGAATCATGTAGTGCACTTACGACAGCCAATTTTAACTTGCCACTGGATAATCAAAGCTCACAACGTCCAGCCTATTGTTAAGGTTTAGAAAAAAAAAAAATCACATACCGTAGATCACATCCTGTTTGAAGAGGACAGCGAGTGATTGTTCATTAGTGAATATCAATGCACCTGAACTGGGGAGCGAATCTTAGTCTCCCAAGTGACGGTCGAGGATTAGCGAATCGAGTGTGTGTGTGTAATGGAGGATAAAAATGGGTGGTAAAATGAGATGTGATCACTGGCAATTAGTTACCAGGATCCATCAATTGATGTACACAATAGACAAGTGGACGATCGTATTGAAATTACATAAGGTAGTAAAAATGAACGCTAGCGATGTAATATCTTACAATTTTCTCTTTGATTGGAAACGTCAGCAGCTGGCCGCCACCATTGCATGCTGTGTGATGATCTGAATGTGGTAGACTGGTAGGTGATGCGATGAGCTGTGGCAAACTAGCAGGCTGTGTGATACATTGTGTTAGGCTGGCAGGTTGTGTGATGAGCTGAATGTAGTAGACTGGCAGGCTGTGTGATGAGCTGAATGTAGTGGACTGGCAGGCTGTGTGAGGAGCTGAGTGTAGTAGACTGGCAGGCTGTGTGAAAAGCTGTGGTCGACTGGCGGGCTGTGTGGTGAGCTGTGATATACTGGCAGGCTGTGGCGAGCTGTGGTACACCGGTAAGCTGTATGATGAGCTAAATGTAGTAGATTGGCAGGCTGTGTGATGTCCTGTGTAGACTGGATGTATGGCAGTCTGTGTGGTGTTACGGTAGTGTTAGGCTGGCAGGCTGTGTGGTGTGACAGGAGTGGTAGGCTGGCAGGCTGTGTGGTGTTACGGGAGTGTTAGGCTGGCAGGCTGTGTGGTGTGACGGGAGTGGTAGGCTGGCAGGCTGTGTGGTGTGACGAAAGTGGTAGACTGGTAAGCTGTGTGGTGTGAAGGGAGTGGTAGGCTGGCAGGCTGTGTGGTGTGACGGGAGTGGTAGGCTGGTAAGCTGTATGGTGTGATGGGTGCGACAAGATTTTATGGGAGTCATGAAGGACAAGCTACAATATTTGTTAAAAAAAAAAAAAAATCTTTTAATGAATAGTCATCCTGTGAACCTCTAACATATTTCATTTTTACTAATGGTGAAATACTGAAATAGAGGGACAGAACAGAATCACAATTTTCATCATTACTTGTGGAAATATTAGGAGAGAGTTGAAGGTTATGAAATGGAAAAGTTTTGAGGAAAGTTTGATCGAAAGATGCTGTCTGGTCCTAAACCGACTCCATATCATATACAAAACAATGATCACAAAAATAAGTCTTGAGAGAGAGAGAGAGAGAGAGAGAGAGAGAGAGAGAGAGAGAGAGAGAGAGAGAGAGAGAGAGAGAGAGAGAGAGAGAGAGAGAGAGAGAGAGAGAGAGGTTTCTTTGGCCTGTGGGATTCAGAATTCAGCTCCTGATTATGGAAACTAATCAGCCAGAACTCGCTTCCCCGGACACATAATGGCACGTGGGCTGAATATAGGGAATAAGAACCCTTCATTATCGGAGGGAAGCCTGTGTTCATTATGGGGCTTATACTGCCTAGTATATTCTTCCCAGCGCCCTCATGGTGCCACTATCCTGCTTGTGTATGCCTGTGCCGCAACCACCCGTGAGCCACTCACTGTGTGTGTGTGTGTGTGTGTGTGTGTGTGTGTGTGTGTGTGTGTGTGTGTGTGTGTGTGTGTGTGTGTGTGTGTGTGTGTTTAAGAAGAGAAACTGGCTAAAGAGAAAATTCGGAGATAGATCAAAGAAAAAAAATTCAATGGAGATTAATCATCACTTATCACCACCACCAAACATAACAAAAAACAAGAACAATCATCACCATCACTGTTTTTGCACCCACACAGTGATAACCACTACAAACAAAAATGTCATCACTACCACCACACTCCGGCACCGCACTCCCCGCACCGTCCCCACCATCACGATTACCTCAATGAACACACAAACAACGCCACTGCCATGACCAGCGCCTCAAGCAGCCATAAATCCCGCTCTTCCGGTTTTCCGCTGTATCCGAGCTGAGGATAATCATTCTACGCCCTGATATTGCAAGGTTCGTCCGTGCTCCCTCACCGCCGCCTTATCTCGATAACCTCCAGACCTTCACCTAAATTCACACCCACGGAGCTCAGTCAAGCGAGAAAACTTTAATTACCGGACGTAGTAATGAACGCTTTCCCTCGGTCCCACGCGAGCGATGCCTCACCCCATGAACTTTATCAGCACAGCGACCGCCACTACAGCTTAAATCAGTGCTTGTATTTTCACGGCGGTGTCGCTCTAGTATCCCTGTGTTCTCGTACACTTCTGGCGCTAGGCTGAGGCGTTGTGGCCTTAATGACTGTGTGAATGTTTGTGTACGTACGTGTGGCTGAGGTATGGAATGTGTTAAGGAGTGAATGGCATTGCTGGAAAGGTATGGTTATTATAGAGGACAGACAGTTAACCTTCCTGTCAGTAGTGAACTAAAATCCCTCGCGGTGCGTTGCCTGGACTCGGTGAGTCATTACCAGCCTGCCACCGCTCTCCATCTGAGCGGAGAGGCTCAGGTGACACAGCCCCCACAGTACAGGAGACTGAGTCTATTCGCGTGATTTCGACAACTAATTTACAACTTCAGGCGATGAACTTTTGATTTTGCGATGAATTTCCTTTCTCATTCCCTAATTCACTTCATAAATAGCATGCAACAGGGCATCAGCAACGCAATGCTTTCTTTTTTGATGGGAGAGCAGGGGTACAGTCACGTTAATGGGAATAATCAATACGTTTAAATCGTGTGTGTGTGTGTGTGTGTGTGTGTGTGTGTGTGTGTGTGTGTGTGTGTGTGTGTGTGTGTGCGCAGACATGCATATATTACTAATGATTTCCATGATCAATTTCGGAGTAAAAGCAAATCGTATGACATGTTACACTAGTAACATTTTATATATTATAGTGAGGAAAAAAGTGCAGATTCTCTTACTTTTAACATTTACGGATCATTCTATCAAAAAGAAAGATTTATGTACTCTCATAATATTATATGAGAACGAAAAGCTACCTTATTTTAGGAAACACACCCACCCACTTCTCCTTTTAACCTACACACACACACACACACACACACACACACACACACACACTTATTATTTACTGATTCCTACCTACATAGACGTAAAAGTCATCCATATCTGTTTTTGATACACATAAGAAAAGATTATTTAATTAGTTCGCGAAAACTTAATTAGTGCGAGAAGGCGAGGTGAAGACATGCCCATGCTTTGCCTCCGTTGCGCCTTCCATATTTGATGAGTTGTACTTCGTCAAGGTGCGGCGCGGCGCGGTTTACACATTGGTGGTTTTATTAAATTTGCGTTCCGTTAGTTCTTCCCGATGAGAAGTCTGGCGGTTGTGTTATGGGCAAGCCTGTTCTTCATCACTAAATTTCGTATTACCTATGTCGATTAGAAACTGTACGAGTTTGTGTTTACTTAAATGCTGCTATTATTAGTGTATATTTTAATATATGATACAAATAATCATGACTTTCTTGTCTTTCCTATTTTTTTCTTTTCTTCTTCTGTGTGGATATACAGGTGGCTCTCTACGAAAATAATTGCTATGGCATAAAATGTGTTGATGGAGGAACAGAGAGAGAGATGAAAAAACGAAACTTGGGTGGTAGCGTCCCCTTGCACCCCCGCCCCTGTGACAAAGGGCAGGTGGGGACGGCACATGGAAGGGTAAGGGCTGAGGTGGAATTACATGACAAAATTAATTTGCGTGTTGTACTTACGTCCTCACCTCTTATTAACTTGTCCCTTAATTATCTAATCTGGCACGACACCTGTCGCTGCTACTGTTATTATAATACAAACAATAATACTCCATGCTGACGGAGCGAGGAAAATACGAAATCGAGGAAATTAGTGATTATGCTGATTCCTTTTAATGAAGACCCTGCTGTGCATGAGGAAACGGCTCCGTCTTTTATTCTTTCTTGAGTGAGAAATAAATAGTTTACATACCCGGAAGAGTAAATAGGTGCACCAAATGAAGCACAGGAGCTCTCCCTATTAATGAACACCGAAAATGTAAGCAAGTATAATGTCTTCTGGGGCTATTCTTATGCAGGCGAAAAACTGATGTCTCTCTGTAATGTAGGGTGACTTATCCATTGTTATTGACTGAAAAGTTTGACTGTAAATATCCGCTCTGTTGTGATTCTCTCTCTCTCTCTCTCTCTCTCTCTCTCTCTCTCTCTCTCTCTCTCTCTCTCTCTCTCTCTCTCTCTCTCTCTCTCTCTCTCTCTCTCTCTCTCTCTCTCATTGTCAAACTCTTCATATCTTTATAAAAAAATAAAAAAAATTGTTTCCGGGAAGCGACATAACCACCCTGTTGTGAGCTGCTTGACGTGTGTTCCTCAGTGTTACATGCACTGCTTTGGTTTGATGTTTCAGAAAATACAAGATTTACAATGATGCTTTCTTCACTAATCTCTCAACGAGAATTATTCTTAAATATATTGTGCATCTCTACAACGAACATGGATAGCAATGTTCCTGCTCTTACACACTGACAACCTTGTTGTCACTGCTCGGAAAACTTGGATTCTCTTAAGAACATCAAAACATAAGAAGACAAAAGGAAGCTGCAAGAAGCCGTTAGGCCTGCACTTTACGAGTACAGTCATCCCGGATAAAACATGCCTAGGCTACCTTTTTACACCTATCATCATCATCCATAAATATGTCTAATCTTTTAAAGCTTTCTGATGACTCAGCTATAACAACCTAATTACTAAATGTACGCCATTCATCTATTACTCTATTTGGGAATCAGTACCTAGCTTACTATCTCTTTTTAAATCTACCTAACTTTATCGACGAGTCAGTTTCAGCGTTACGCCTGCTGGCCCTGTGACCACCACCTTCACCACCACTCACAAAACAGTCACTTTTGTTAATGACAGTCATGTTTATCAGTGCTTGTTTTATCAGTGCTGATTTATGAAGTCAAACAGAACAATATACACCCCAATTAAATCCATCATAAAACAAGGAAATGAACGGAAAAACAAAATCTCCTTTCGGACAAGACTGTTGCCGTGAGGCAGTGAGTACCAGCAATTAGTGGCACTGCCCGGCACATTAGCCTCGAAAATCCCTAAAATTAACAAAATTGAAAAATAAATACTATATTTATCTATCCACTAAGTCTTTTATTCTATTTCGGTACACATTAATGTTTTATACTCAATTTATATATCTATATCTATCTATCTATCTATATATCTATATCAATCAATCAATCAATATATATATATATATATATATATATATATATATATATATATATATATATATATATATATATATATATATATATATATATATATATATATATATATATATATATATATATATATATATATATATATATAATTACTTCTTTGTTTTCATCTGATCACTTACACTAGCTTAAGACTAACAATTCACGTATTATTTATTCACTAACTACTTTATTTTTTTTTTCAAATTAATTTATTTTTATCTATTTTATTTCTATACTTTTTATTCTATTTTTATTACTGATCAGTGTCAGACAGTAAACATCAACAGCTCGTGGCACTGGCACCTACGGACTCACACTCTAACTAAAATTGCAAAGATTATCACCCAAGTGATATCTTGAACTTCCCACTACTTTTTTCTTTTAAATTGTCTAATCACTTAAGACTCACAATTTATGTACTTATTCACTAAGTACATACTTCTTTTTTATTTCACTTTTTCTTCCCTTCTCAACAATTTTTATTAGTGATCAACGTCAGTGAATGCCAGCAATTCGTAGTACCCTTGACCTCATGAACTACTAAAATTAGGAAGGGCATCAATTAAACGTCATCTTTAATCACCGTTACTTGATGTTCTGAGTCTGCGCACATGTTTGCTTTTGCAGGCTTGTTGTACTGCAGCACGTACGGGGCCGTGATATTTAGGATAATTTCAGGAAATGTTCTTTCATGGAGAAAGAGCTTGGAGTTGAAGAGAAGTTCAGCTGAGTGGATAACACTTCAAGATTATGTTTGCCTGCGGGAAAGGAAGTGACCTCTCGTGCTTCATTGAACAACAGTCTCTATTGAGAACACCTACATTTGCTGCGAAATGCTGCCCGTACTGCACCTCTTGGCGGGCCATCATAAAACGAAGGCTGGTGTCAAACAGACAAGAAAAGATCAACTTGTAAAGCCTCGTAGAGGTTCAGGTGTGGCTTGGGAAGCGTAACCTCAACAGCGCCGCTTAACTGTCACCAGCTCAGGCCTTCATTTCTAGAAAAAAATTCCTCAAATTGGTCACCAGCGCCACATGAACAGTTCCCCCCGGTATTTTCCACAATATGAGGCCTAGACGTGACTATTAACATTATAAACTTCTTAAAGAACGGCGATTGGGTGGAATACTCTCTCTCTCTCTCTCTCTCTCTCTCTCTCTCTCTCTCTCTCTCTCTCTCTCTCTCTCTCTCTCTCTCACACACACACACACACACACACACACACAAATGCACGGAATTACATCCTTAATCTTACAACGAATAAGAAAGATTATCTCCGATTACAACCCTAAAATTTTCGCATCCAGGACATGTTATATATCAGTGTGAATAAAGAACTAAAAATACGAATCTTAATACCGTCATCATTTAGAACTCTCTCTCTCTCTCTCTCTCTCTCTCTCTCTCTCTCTCTCTCTCTTCTCTCTCTCTCTCTCTCTCTCTCTCTCATGATGTACACACAAAGAATATACTCATACATGTGCATTGTCCACTTTCGACTCGATTGGCTAGTGCAGGACAGTAGCGGTGAGGGAAAGTGAGAGGTTAGCGGGTAGAGAGAGAGAGAGAGAGAGAGAGAGAGAGAGAGAGAGAGAGAGAGAGAGAGAGAGAGAGAGAGAGAGAGAGAGAGTCCGAAAGAGGAAAAAAAAAAAAAAATGAATGTTGAAAGCAGGAAGAGAGGTCGTGGCGGATGGTGAGGGAGGGGAGGGAGCGTGGCGGCAGCATGGCAGGAAGAGAGGTCGTGGCGGATGGCGAGGGAGGGGAGGGAGCGTGGCGGCAGCAAGGGACAGGATCACCGGCAGGGAGTCAGGGGACGGGGAGCACCAACTGTTCCTTCTCATCCACTTGACAAATTGGAAAAAAAAAAGGTAAGCCTTAGTTTGGAAATAGCTAATTACCTAAGCTGTGCTCAGGTAATTAGCTCTGCTTGGAAGGAATAGCTAGAGAGATGAGCAGCCTCCTTTTGTGTTTCAGGTTTTACATTCATTTTATCTTCAAGAGACAGTGTGGAGATGCGTGGGAATAGAGAAACTGGACATGAGAGTTTCGTTAACATTATGGCAACACAAGTGACATTTGAAAAATAAATGATTAGTATTTGCTCTTCATTTACTCTTGGAATCAAATGTTGCATTCGCCAGCACTGTTGAATTCACTTTGTTAATGGCAGGCTCAAGATCATTTACGAATCCCCTGCAACGACACACACACAAAAAAAAAAAAATAAAAAAATAAATAAATAAAAATGCCCCGCAAAGTAAGAACGTCTGACTCTGGCTTGCTGGTGCCCACATGTTTCCCAAAGTACTGTCAGAGTTAGAAATGGAGTAACTTGCCACACTCACTTCCAATGTGTTCAGTATTTTTCTTCTATCTGAGCTATTCTAATTTGCTAGGAATCTACTATAGCGAATCCGGTCTTTCTTGGCACACGGGGTTGCCTGTAACTGTCCCGCATTCCTGTCACGTTCACAGTCGACAGAAATATGGATCTCTCTCTCTCTCTCTCTCTCTCTCTCTCTCTCTCTCTCTCTCTCTCTCTCTCTCTCTCTCATTTTTTGACTAATTATTTTAAAATCAAAAATTGTTATATTCTAATGCACGGTTATTTGAATGGCTTTGGATTTGATGATGGAACATCGACTGTATGTCTTCTAATACACTTGATAACCCCTGCATGTGTCCACACATGAATCCCCAGGCCGCGCCCTACTAGCCTACCGTGGACCCAGATCAGTTCATACCTACAGTAGGTTCATGATCACTCTGCACTTTGTCACGTCTTTTGCAACACGTCCAACTAGTCTCGTAGGGTAGTCACAGAACGCCAGACTTCTGATTTTTTTATTTTTTTTTATTTTACAAGGTCAGAGCAAATTTAGTGTTGTTCAATGCTTCAAAAACGCAATTCCTCCATCTACCTAATCGACATAACCTTTTAGATAACTCTCCCCTCTTCTTCAATGACACATAAGTGTCTCCCTCTTATGCTGAACATCCTTGATCTGTCTTTTACTACTAGTCTAAACAGGAAACAGTACATCTCGTTTATTGCTAAAACAGTTTCAGAGCTGTTTCCTTCAGTTTTCCTCATTCCTGCCCCCTAGCTGCTAACTCTGTACAGAGGCCTCTTCTCATTTGTGTATATATATATATATATATATATATATATATATATATATATATATATATATATATATATATATATATATATATATATATATATATATATATATATATGGAGTGTGTTTCACGCATATGAAGGGGTTCCATTCATAATGGAATCAAAACTATTATTGACTATGAAACATGACATATGAAGACATTACACATAAATGATAATTCGAATTCTCATAGCACCGAAATGTAAAGCAGCTTGCTCCAGCAAATAATTTAAATCAAGCTATGCATTGTTCTGCGAACGAAATATGAATTATAAAGACATGAAACTCATAATCCGAAAAAAAAAATGCATAAATAATCTGGTTTCATTATTTTAGGAAGATAGGGTAATTTCATCATTTGCTTTTTAAACAATGATTTTCAAAATATGACTTTATCTCCTTTTATTCTCTTCACGCAACACTTGATGGGGGTATTCCCCTAGTCTGGGAATCACTGGTCTATAGGCTCCCATGCAACATCGCTTTGCCAGTTACGTAGTTATGCAGCGGAAGATTCCGCTGATAACATCCTGAGAATGTCAATAATGTGGAGCTGAATTAAAGGAAAGTCTGACATTGTGAACTCAAAATTTTATAGGCTGGATCTGTAATGAAGAGCTACGTTTACATTTGCAAATGAAGTGAAGGTGTAAAAAATGTGGCAAGTAGGTACATATGATGATTAAGTAGAGCAGTGGTTTTCAAATTTTTCCAGCTCGTTACCTAATTTAACATGCTACATTAAGCGTGTTACCTCTTTCAAAAAAATATTGTCAGTATTGATAAATATACGTAGCTAAATTAAAATACTATTGATACATTCTTTTATTTTACTTTTTACATCTCTAATGACTATTTCCAAAGACGTCAAGAACATCTTTACCATCAGTCAGTGTGATAGATGGAGTTACATGCTTCAAGCTAGTTAAGAAATTCTTGCCTTTGTAGTTGCAAGAGGAGATGGAAGAGGAAGAGGGTTATAATGAATAAATTTAATGCAGAATCGTAAAGACGAAAAAAAAAAAAGATGGAGAGAGAGAGAGAGAGAGAGAGAGAGAGAGAGAGAGAGAGAGAGAGAGAGAGAGAGAGAGAGAGAGAGAGAGAGAGAGAGAGAGGTGGATATACTGAAGGTAAGATGATGTGAAGAAAGAAGTAACGAGTTTACAAGGTAGGGGGAATAAAAATTGAGTTAGAGACAGCTGTTGTCTGTGCATTTAAGTTTGGTTCACCTTTCCATGGAATACGCATTTTAGATGAAAAGGAAAGATGAACACTTATAGCATTAGTGAAGAGGGTGGAACCAACTATTGTAGTAGTAATTCGTATAAAATAATTTTCTCTTGATTCACTTGTAAAAATCGCGGTAGTGCATTGCTCGCTCTTCTGCTACATATATTATTATGGACTTGGCTCTTCTAGTAGGTTTGTAAAATGTTCATTGTACAGTTGACTCAAATAATAATTTCACAAAGCCCAATAAATTTTGTGAAAAAAAAAAACGCTAGAAATCAAGGTACGGATCGACTTAACGGCTATATACTGAAATCTCCATCAAAGTGGAGAAGTAACGATGTATTAGAAGCTGTCGACACTCACTTTTTTGCCTTAAACATCATAGAGAATATGACATAAATTCTTTTGAGCAACTTTACATTAATATTTCAAATGGAGTTGTTGCACTTGACTAACTTTGCCCTCTAATTCGCAAGAGAGAGAGAGAGAGAGAGAGAGAGAGAGAGAGAGAGAGAGAGAGAGAGAGAGAGAGAGAGAGAGAGAGCGTTTGTATCTTATGTATCCACGAAAGGTAAGAATCTGCAGGTTCGGAAGGAATGACCCACGCGCGCATGCGCGCGTGCACACGCACGCACACGCACACAAGTGGAAGTAAAAATCTTGAATGCTGTATAGTTTTATTTTTCCCCTTTCTGGTAGGAGGAAAAAAAACTGGTGATCGTGGTTACAATAATTTTTTTTTTTTACTTTTTTTCTTTTGTCAAGACGTATGGTTTCAGACGGAATTTCACCAACACATCAAGTAAGTTCTCAGTTAGGTTGGGTCCCATATGCAAACAGTCATTCAGACTGCTTGCTCCCTTGGCTGCCCGTGAATTGCAATTGAAAACCACCCTTATTGGGGTGGTGACAGAGTCTTTCTTTACCGCATGATGAGGGAGGCAATGGCCAGTATTATGATTTACTGGTTCCCCTACTCTATACGATTATTTGCGGTTTGATTTCTTATGATATACTGTTCTAACATGTTTTTATTTTTCTTTAATTCATTCCACAAGTTGTTTAGTTGATCCTTGGGATTGGTATAACCGGTTGCAGAGATGGTGAATTTATTTTCCAAGGTAATCTGACCCAATATTGTTTGTCTTTATACTTTACCGTTTTGTTGAAGTAGTCTTGGGTCATTTGCTCTTCGACATTTGGAACATTAGGATTTATTCCTATAGTGTCTAAATCCCATAACTTATGGATAGGTTCGTTCCTTTCTTCTACGATGTCAGGTAATTCACTAGGGAAAATGAGCTTCAATACGGATCACTAGTAGGGACTCGATTGGTATCACAAAGACGAGGTCTACTCCGTGAGTTCGTAGTACATCCTTGGCAGTTAACAATGGAGATTCCCGCCAGATGCTGTTAGCTGTTTCAGTATTTGCAGAAACTCGCGTTACACCCTGTATATTGCACATATAAAATGAATAAAAAAAATAAAAGAAAAATACTTATAAAAATGACACCTAAAAGAAAGCCATTAACTGTTAAGGTTTTCTTGACCGCCATACTGTATGGATGAACACACACACACACACACACACACACACCGCGTAGTGTAGTGGCTAGCACGCTCGGCTCACAACCAAGAAGGCCCGGATTCGAATCTCGGGCGTGGCGAGACAAATGGGCGAGCCTCTTAATGTGTAGCCCCTGTTCACCTAGCAACAAGTAGGTACGGGATGTAACCCGAGGGGTTGTAGCGTTGCTGTTCCGGTGTGTGGTGTCAGTGGTCTCAGTCCTACCCAAAGATCGGTCACTATGAGCTCTGAGCTCTTTCCGTAGGGGAACGGCTGGCTGGGTGACCAATAGACAACCGTAGGTAAATCACACACACACACACACACCGTCAAGGAATGAGCCACAGGACAATTCTGAGAGGTGAGGGGAAGGTGAGGTGACGTGAGGCGAGGCGAGAAGTTTGAGCAAAGTTGTGTGATAGTTGGTAATTGTGTGGTGACCTCCCATCTATGTGGCCGAGGGGAGGTGGTGCACGAGGAACTGATCTCATTTTGAGTCATCCATCCAGTCACTATTCATCGCCACAATTTTCTGTTGGCGGTGTCTTTCGAAAACAACAGGCGAATTTAAACTCGAGTGCTTGAAATGAATTTATTACAGCTCCACCAACATCGTCTCATAAAATATTTAGCGTCATTTTTACAGCACTAACTCATCGGGAACGGGGAAAAATGTTTTAGAGAAATTGCCATTAATTATTTTTAGTGATAGTCTTTTAATAGTTTGGATGAGGAAGGAGGGAGTCTGTCTTGGGTGACAGCAATAATTTCACCGAACTTTTTGGTGCAGAGGCTCTTATAAATACCGTGCTGAAGAAGTTCTATCGACAGTATGGCATTGTATATAACAGATTGTTGATCCAATCACTGGCACGAATACTGTGAATATACGCCAACTTTAAATCGTAAACACACTAACATTCAATAATTAAAAATACAAAAATTAAATAGAAAAATAAATAGTGATATAAATTAATAAAATAATTAATTAATTAATTAAAAATGGAAATGTCAATAGTGATTAAAAATGTTTTAATAGTATGGAGCGACCTACCAGTTTTCTGAAAACCATACAGATCTTCCTCTAGTTTTTCGCGGCGGCCATCCTCGGTCTTCCTCACCTTCCTGTGCCCCAGTCGGTAATGTTTATCGAATGGGGGGTGGGGGTTTGGTGTTAATTTGTTTCCTCCAGTGTCTCCAGTTTATAAAACGTGGATAGAGAGAAAACCTTTGATTTGGGATAACCTGTGTGATTTGGGATAACCGTGTCCTGGTAAAGGTTACCAGGATACAACACAACACAACACAACACAACGCGACGCAACGCGACGCGACGCGACACGATAAGACACGATACGACACGACACACACACACACACACACACACACACACACACACACACACACACACACACACACACACAGAAAAGAGCAATCTAAAATTCAGAGGAGTAAAACTTACCACAAGGTATGCAATTAAAAAAAAAAAAAAAAAAAAAAAAAAAAAATATATATATATATATATATATATATATATATATATATATATATATATATATATATATATATATATATATATATATATATATATATATATATATATATATATATATATATATATATATATATATATATATATATATATATAAATATGAAACACAAACATTCATATCCAACGTGTTGCTCTGTTTTCCTATTAGATACGGTAATGGCGTAGACACTGGAACTGTAGTCATGACTAACAGCTCTCTCCTATTATACTCGTATTTCTATTTGCCATTACACTGTCGTTCCCATCTTCATATCTGGACTTCACAACACTGCATAGAGGAAATATTTCCGATATATCAATTAGTACATTGGAAATTTTGTTTTTCCTGTCTCTCTCTCTCTCTCTCTCTCTCTCTCTCTCTCTCTCTCTCTCTCTCTCTCTCTCTCTCTCTCTCTCTCTCTCTCTCTCTCTCACCGACACTCAAGAATTAGGCGATTTTTTTTTTTCCAATCGATCAGTCAGTCATTTGTAAATACCGCATTCCTTCTTCAGGGAATTCTTTTGCAAAAAAAACAGAACAACAAGACGAAATTTCCGATAAGAATGAAGATCCTATGAAAGGTCAGAAATATTCTCTTCAAAAAGAAAAAAAAATATAAGAAATGAAGAGAAAAGATGTAACCGTTGTGAACAATGTGTGTCTGTGTGTCTGTGTGTGTGTGTGTGTGTGTGTGTGTGTGTGTGTGTGTGTGTGTGTGTGTGTGTAAGAGGAAGCTAAGGAAATTCAGGTGTGCGACTATCTATCAGTCCGACCAACAATGAACTGCTGATGATAATGATGAGTAATGACGGCAGAGGTGGTGGTGGTAGTGATGGTGGTGATGGTGGGTTTGGAAATGGTGAAAATGTTAGTGACAACAATTCACGCAGCGAACGTTTCAACAACAACAGTAGTAGTATTAATAGTAGTAGTAGTTAGTAGTAGTAGTAGTAGTAGTAGTAGTAGTAGTAGTAGTAGTAGTAGTAGTAGTAGTAGTAGTAGTAGTTGCTGCAGAGCACCACGACCACCACCACCACCACGACCACCACCACCACCACCACCAACAGCACCAGCACCACCAGCACCTGTTCCAGCACCAACAGCAACAACAACAGCTGCAAGCAGTTCTGGTGATAGTGTTGTGTGGGAGAACGCATTGGTGACAACAAACAATAAATAAAACCATATAAAAATTTGAAACATTCTTTTCTCTTTCATGGTCATATCTATCGATATGAGTTATACCACTTTAGGATATAAATATATCATTCTTAGAAAGAGAATAATAAGCCTGGGAATTGCATATGCATTCATTTCTAGGTCTTGTACCTGAACACAGAAGTGGTGGAAGGAAGAATAAGAAGGTAGGAGTAAGAAAGATAGATGGATAGATAGATAGATAGATAGATAGATAGATAGGTAGATAGACAGATAGACAGACAGACAGACAGACAGACAGACAGACAGACAGACAGACAGACAGAGAGAGAGAGAGAGAGAGAGAGAGAGAGAGAGAGAGAGAGAGAGAGAGAGAGAGAGAGAGAGAGAGAGAGAGAGAGAGAGAGAGCGCTGCATTTTCCCTGGCGCTGATTCTCAACTGTCCATTAATTTGTATTTCCTAGAGTGGCGGAAATAAAAATGAGAAATAGTACGGAGACAGGAAGCCAGTGCCTGACACTCCACCACAGAGGGAGTGAAAGGGGAGAGGTAGGGGGAATGTTCTCTGACTCATGTGTATCTACGTCCAGTACCAAAGCACCATTAGTTTTATACACAAGTAACAAATGTTTAGTATTAGATTAATGTACGAAAATGCTGATCAGTGATTACGTTAATAATGTGAAATGGAAGAGAAAACTGGAAACGGGGTGCCAGTTGAACAGAAAATTTAATAAAGATGCTGATGAGGATAAGAACCACAAAACTGAATCAGTTTCGGGAAACCACAAGAGCAAAATATCTACAGAAATCCGTGTTAAATGATTAAGTATTGAGAATCATCGTCATAAAAAACAAAATTGAATATAGCATGTAAAGGAGTATTATAGATTACTTTCTTAACAATATAAGATGAAAAAAAAAAAAAAAAAGGCACAGGAAAAAGCAAAACCATAAGAAAGCGTTACATACGTTAAATATGCGAAGTAAGGAACACAAATGAAAATCTGAGCGAAATGGAGATCTATTTTTTTTCCCAGCCCAATAAGCTCAATTTTTTTTTTTCAGCCCAATAAACTTTCGAAATAAAGAAATTGGAAATATTTTCTACACTATTACCATCCGTTTTACATGAAGGCATTGATGGCTGTGCAGATTTTATTTAAAAAGTGAGCGTCAGATGAAGAAATGATTGGAAATATTGTTTCTAGGCTGTGTAAGTTATGGGTTTCTGAGAGTAACGGCACTTATTATTGGTTCAAGTTGCATTAATTAAATGAATCAGTGAAGGGAAAACTATGCACGCTGATTACACGAGCAATATAAACAAAGCCTCCACTTTGCTCAGGATACTCCTCGCACACCGCCTCCCGTCCAGGAACAGCCGCTCCTCCCCCACCCTAATGCTGGACGCCTCTATCCTGTCTTTCGTACGAAGTCCAATTTTCTACATTCAGTTCACTGCAATCCCTCTGTGACAGGCTGATCAGGCTGATCTTGGACCAATATAGCAGTCTACCACTGTCCTTAAATATTCCTGTTACCTCCTCTAGTGGTTAGAAAACAAAACTTTCTATACCTAGATCTTGTTTTCCCCATAACCCCTAGTCTGTCTAGTCGTCTTCAGCAGGCGAGAAGCGTCGACGAGACGTGGGCGAGGGGCGGCGAAGTAGTCTTGAGGCGCCGGTGTGACAAAGAGGACGCCCGCGAGGACATGGAGAAGGATACCCCGAGTACAGCCACACCTCAGTAGGGACGCCTCGGGAAGACGCAGGTACAGCGACGTGGAGTAGAGATAGCATCATGAGCGTCGCAGGGCAGGAATGACGCATCAGGAGATGCGAGGAGCGTCATTGGAAGTAGTGATGCCTCTGAAAGACGCAGGAGTGGCGACGTGGAGCAGATATAGCATCAGGAGCGTCGCAGGAGGGTTGGGACGCCTCAGGAACGACAGGAGAGCGGCGCCGTAGCGAGACGGGAATGAGACTCAGGAACAGGAAGCACGTCGTGGGAGGAGAGCGAGGTCAGTCTCTCCGCAGGATGAGGAGGCAGGGAGAGCAGGTGCGATGGGAAGCGGCAGTGAGTAGGAGTGATGCGAGATGGTGTGAGTAGAAACCAGGACGAAGGAGGCACCGAAGTAGAAAGTAAAGATTCGAGGCCTTGTTGCGTCAGGAGGTGTGTAGAGTTGAAACACCATCTGCCACCACATATCTCACCGCTGCCAACACATGCACCTTACCGCCGATGGCACCACATGTACCATCATGGTATCGCTGCTACAGACATGTACCGGGAATGGTATGTTCTCCTCCCATCCTGTCTCTTATGGGGTGGAGTGTAAGGGGTGAAGAAGTTAAATCTTACAGTCTTCGATGTTGGTGAAGGAGTTAAATATTGCAGTCTTTGACGTTTATTTGATGTATAGATGAATAATACAACGTGTGCTCTCTCCAGAGTCTTGTCCTGCATTACCCAAGTCTAAGTCTAAGGTGTAATGCAGTGATGGCATTCGCTTCCTCCAGCAAACCCGCCACACGGCCCACTTGTATCCTAAATAATGTGCGGCTGCAGCACCTGCTAAGGCTGGTCAAGTAAGCCGACACACAAAGGAAACCTTAGCGACGTTTACTGCTCGTAGTATCGCAATCCGCCACAGGAAGCTTGCTAATAGCATAAGAAAATGTCAGTGAAGTGTTCAATATGGTCTTTTCTTAGATCGAAGCCTGCAAAGAGCTACTAAACATAGGCCAAGTGAAGAGCATGTGTTTCCTTTCAAATGGTGCAGCTTTCCTAAAAGAATTTTAAGAGATTCTTTGGTCGTCCAGGCGTTTAGATCATGCATATTCACCCCCTTGTTCCCGAGACAAGGGAACTTACAATACATGTTCCCTAAGTCCATGCGTGGTGCACAACTGTAACTGAAATATTTCTGGCACAAGGCCACAAAATCTCTCCAATGGAATTTATTATTATCTTGAAAAAAGACGAGAAAGGAATATAATTAAGTTTGATTTTATTGTTGCTTAATTCATTTTGTTTCTCTCTCGGATATAACTCACATTTGTAGGAAAAGGATATTTTCATGGAGATTTTCTCATTAACTATGACTTTCTCTCTCTCTCTCTCTCTCTCTCTCTCTCTCTCTCTCTCTCTCTCTCTCTCTCTCTCTCTCTCTCTCTCTCTCTCTCTCTCTCTCTCTCTCTCTGTATGCCAACATACACCAGACAAATTTTAATATGATGCAAAAGTACACCTTCAACACACACACACACACACACACACACACACACACACACACACACACTAAATCCAGAAGAGTTTCCGGTACAGCCAATGCAAACCAACCATTGCAACAGCGACGTGTGGCATGCTTCCCCTAAGTCGATCCTGCTCACCAGACTGTTTCTGTGAGACCCAACGCAGAGTGAAGGAGACAAAGCAATCCAGGCAGCTGTATTGTAACACTAGATAATGATATGACGCAGCTGTCAGAGTACGAATGAGCATAGGATTAGGAAAAGGTTTGATGGAAAGTTGGCAGGAATTGGTGCGGTGAAGCAGTTCCGCGAGTAAGATTGGTGAAGCATCTAAGAGGTAGTTCGTAGGGGTAGGTAGTTAGTTAGCTGTGATGCAGTAACCGCTCGATGCATGACCCCACACTACAGTATATGCTATATTATTAAGAAAGAAGACAAGAAAGAACAAAGAAAATAGGATAAGAAAGAAGAAAGAAAGATTGAATACATAAGAAGAAATAAAGAAGACATATGAAATAGGAGAAAACAAGCGGTCACCCCAATGAGAGGGTAATTAACACTTGGTATCGAGAAACCCGAGAACACAACAAACATGGACGCAGGACCCACGCAGGACACAACAAGAAGGCGGCCATAAACCAGCTGGCAAGGCAGCCCGGGTCAAAGGGGAGTTAACGGTAATGATGTAGGGGATAAAGCTGAGAAAGCGATTGAAAGGAAAAGTAGGCCAGAAGGAAAGAAGGTCAGCCTATAGAAACATACCAACGCCTACTTAAGCTCTGCCTTCAAACTGCCCCTATACCCTTACTGACGTTCTGCATCAAATGCCACGCCTGTGGGCGGATCATATGCGTAAATGACGCATGTTAAATGTTATGGAAATAAGGATAATTTTCTGAAGCAAATAGGTAGTTCCAAACAATTGTATATAAATAGAGTGACAGGGAGAATTATATAGTACCAGACAGAGGCAGACATCAAATGACTGAAAGAACTGAAGATGAATGCGAGGAAGAAATGTTGAATTGTAAGAAATTTAAATAGTAATTAGTAGTAATTAATTAAAATCTTAAAATATTTGTGAATTTCCAGTAGCTTTTAAATACCAAATCCACGCAACATCTCGGTCACGACAACTTCTCCCACCACCGCCACAATCAACCAACCATCGTGTATCTCTAGATCATTAATTATACTTGTATTGAAACTGAGAAAACAGGAAAGCAAAAGGTTTATTATAAACTTATACCGCTGCTTTCCACAATATTTTCCTTAGGGGGAAGCAAACATGTTTAGCGTTATCCTTCCGACCTTGAGAATAGCAGTCAAAACCTCACGCAACAATGTCTCAGGAAAGTAATGCCTACCACGTCACCTAAGAGAACTGATAAATTTGCGTTATTTCATGGCATCTTTCTTTGACACTGCATAAACGTAACACTATCAAAGACCGTCTCGAAAAAAAAATCACATAACTTTACCTCATTTTTCCAGATACAGATTATACTCCTACATTTTATGTAGCGATTACAAAAGTTACACAGGAAAACACTTAACACCCTCTGGGTCTCATTTCTCACTGCCTGTACAGAGCTTTCCCTGATTCATGCACCACACCACACCACACCATCCTTGGGGCTGTAATCCCCGCATGCATAATACCCACCGCCCACTTACTGCACTACCTGGCTTTCCACCACCCACTCTCCGTTACACCTGACGGCAGAATCAAGGCCTGCCACTTCCACACGCTGAGCACTCCCCTTGTTAACAATGTAAAGCACACAAATTTTGGCTGCGCATTTTCTTTCCTTCCCTCCTTCGCTCGATACTGGCTCAAAGCAGATTCTTGGTGAGGGAGAGAACGCTTCCCCTCAGCTCTAACTGGCGTCATATGACTTTATTGTTCCAGCGTCCAAATCGCAATCAATATCCAATATCCCCCCTCCTCACACATACATCGTCATCAACTATGAAGATTGTCTAAGACTATCGGCAATTTTAGTAAATTATAGAGGTAATAAAGCTGTTGTTAATCAATGAAACTGTTTTATGTACCCGCTGTGGTCTCCTGTTCACTTTTCTCCATGAATGCCATTGTCTCTCTTCCAGCAATAATTAATGAAAACATTCTGCGGCAGTCCCTCCTACTTTTCATATCCTCATTTTCAGTCCAAAGCTGGATGTTGCGTCTATGTGCGAAACGACTTAACCTGCTTTCGTGCCCACACTCTTGGATCTTCCGAGTTTTTCATCATCTGGCTACGACTACAGAGTCACTCTCAAAATAAATTTATCTGTGCTGTATACCTCTCACCAAACTCCTCGAGCTGAGTATAAGGAAGTCTTTGACTACTTAACTTCCAAAGTGGAGCACATTCTGACTCTCTTCCCTTTTGCGGAGATCTCCATTCTTGGAGAATTCAATGTTCATCACCAGCTTTGGCTTTCCTCTTCCTTCACTGGCCATCCTGTTGAACTAGCCTTTAACTGATATCCTCCACGACCTAGAGCAACTAGTGCGACACCCTACTCGTATTCCTGTCTTGGAGATAAGCTTAACATTCTTGACCTTTTCCTAACCTCTAATTCTGCTTACGCTGTTACCTTATCTTCTCCGTTGGGCTCCTCCGATCACAATCTCATATCCCTATCTTGTCGTATCGTTCCAATCCCTTCTTAGTACCCCCCCTAAGGAGAGATACCTTTGGCGTTTTGCCTCTGCAAGATGAGGGAACCGAAGAGATATTTTGCTGATTTTCCTTGGATTGACTATTGCTTACGCGTAAGAGACCAGTCTGTGTGCCGAGCGCATAACAAAGGTGATAGTGTCTGGCAAGGAGGCGTACATTCCTTCTCGACCTAAACCTTCCAAACCTAACAAACATAACAAACATAACAAACATAACAGAGTAAACAAAGTAAACAGTTCAAGCAGGAAAGCCAATGAGCGCCTGACTTCTGATCCCTTTTAAATTTCTGATTGGGGCAGAGCAAACTGAGTATTGTTCAATGCCTCTAAAACCCAATTCCTCTATCTATCAACTCGATACAACCTTCCAGACAACTATCCCCTCTTCTTCAGTGACATTGAACTGTCCCCCTCTTCTGCAATGAACATCCTTGGTCTGTCCTTTACTTATAATCTGAACTGGAAATTTCACATTCCATCTCTAGCAAAAACAGCTTCAATGCAATTAGGCGTTCTGAGACGTCTCCGGCAGTTTTTCTCATCCTTCCAGCTGCTGACTCTGTACAGGGGCCTTATCCGTCCATGTATGCAGTATGCTTTACATGTCTGGGGGAGGTTCCACTCATACCGCTCTTCTTCTTCAAAAAGCTTTCCGCCTCATCAAATCCTCTCCTCTAACTGAATGTCTTCATCCTCTTTCTCATCGCCACAATGTTACATCTCTTGCCATCTTCTACCGCTGTTTTTATGCTAATTGCTCTTTTGATATTTCTAGCTGCATGCCTCCCCTCCTCCCGCAGCCTCGCTGCACAAGACTTTCTTCTTTCTCTCACCCCTATTCTGTCCACCTCTCTAATGCAAGAATTAACCAGTATTCTCAGTCATTCATCCCTTTCTCTGGTAAATTCTGGAACTCCCTGCCTGGTTCTGTATTTCCACCTTCCTATGACTTGAACAAGAGGGAGGTTTCAAGACACTTATCCTTCAATTTCTGACTACCTCTCAGTGCGCCTTTTTTTTTAATTATCGGATCTTTTTTTTTTTTTTTTGCCCTTGGCCGGCGTCCCTTCTGCATGAAAAAAAAAAAGATCAACTTGTCAATCAGCGGGGCACAACCGCCTACCAGCAGGTCATTGGAAAAAAGGCCGAAGCAGGCTGCAGGTCACAGCCTTTCCGGTATCGTGTACATGTATCGTAACTGTAGGACTTTAGTAAATGCAACATTTATATTTGAGTCATTCATTCATTCTTCAATAAGTATTGATGTAGCGATTAAAAGTTCATTTGTTAATATACATATATCCATTTCAAGATTTTTTCCTGCTCAGTAATTGAAATGAGCGATATTTTGATAAAAAGAATGACTTCTGTAATATTTCAGGATCTTTACATCTGTACACATTGCATCTTATTGCTCATTACATACCATATCAGTGTATTAATATATCATATTGCGTTCAACCGCATTGTGGACAAAATTAAGGACCTTTGCCACGAGCGCCATGAGAGTAAGCAAACACATCGACAATTACACGAGATTCTCGATTACAAAATGTGTGTTTGTTTGTTTAAGGAAAAGCTCATGTAAAACTCGGGTAAAGCATCTCTCTCTCTCTCTCTCTCTCTCTCTCTCTCTCTCTCTCTCTCTCTCTCTCTCTCTCTCTCTCTCTCTCTCTCTCTCTCTCTCTCTCTCTCTCTCTCTCTCTCTCTCTTTCTCTTTTTTTTTTTTTTTTTTTTTTTTTTTATTTAAACAAAAATTTACATCAGGCTTAAAACAACACGTTTTTTATGCTGTTATTTGAAAAGCCTATACTTAAATGTAAGGAAGAAAATATATACAAAAAGTAAACTCATCCTAATATATATATATATAGACATGATTAACACAGCACTAGTGTGGGGGGTTGTGTTTTACGCCACCTGTGTGCAGCCACTTTCACCTGCTGGAGTGTCATTGTCTGTGTATCACTCGTGGCTGCCGTAAACACATTCCACAGTCTGGAGGTTCTAGCTGTGTAAGAGCGCTGGTGCTGCCTCGAGTAAGATCGAGGCACTTGCACCAGCATGTCATTGGAGGTGTTGGTCCTGGACTCCCTCTGGACAGCTCGTGGTGGGAGCCTTATCGAGCTGAGATGAGGGACCTCCAGAACCCGGGCCTTGTGCTGGACCACCAGCGCCGACACGTCCCGCCGATGCTCTAGCGACGTGACTCCGGTCTGCTCCTCCTGCTGCTGCTGCTGCTGCTGCTGCTGCTGCTGCTGTCCGTCCATCCCCACCAAGCGCAGGGCACGGCGTTGCACAGCATCCAGTCTCTGCAAGTGGGTGGGGGCACTCGACATCCAGGACAAGGCACTGTACTCCATACAAGGCCGTATCTGAGCCTTGTACAGTGTGAGGATGCCCCGGGAGTCGAGGTTTCCTGACATCCGACGCAGTGCAGAGACTCGCTGGGAGACCTGGTGGGCAACAGCAGCAACATGGCGGTCAAAGCGCAGGCCACAGTCCACTGTCACTCCCAGCAACTTGACGTGTTCCTGGAGGGGAAGTGTCTGGCCTCCAAAAATCAGACAGCCTGAGACGGCTGGGGAGGCAGCTGGGGACCGTGAGATGACCATGGCCTGCGTCTTTTCTGGAGCGAAGCTGACTTGCCACGCCTCTCCCCACTCCATCACCAGCCTGAGCTGCCTATTTAGCTCTCTAACGGCTCGTTGACTGTCGGAGCGGCAGTAGGAGCGGGAGAGATTGCAGTCGTCGGCGTATGCAAGCAGAGTCGGGATTTGCCGCAGGAGGTCATCGATGTATATGTTCCACAGGATCGGGCCCAACACTGAACCCTGTGGAACTGAGGCCTGTATAGGTAACGGCTGGGATGCCTGTCCATTGATGACTACCTCGGAGGGGTTCTCCCCTGGAGGTAGTCCTCGAGCAGTGCAAGGAGGTTGCCCTGGATACCCTTGGCGCAAAGCTTTTTTACAAGCCCCGCGTGCCAGACCCTATCAAAGGCCCCAGCAATGTCCAGGGCCACCACAAGAGTATCCAGACCTTCGTCCAGGGCATCCTGCCAGCCTTGGGAGAGGAGGGTGAGGAGGGTCCGCTGTTGAGCGGCCAGGTCGGAAGCCGAACTGTCTGTCTGAGAGGAGGCGGTGCTCACTCAGGTGATGACAGATGACACCTGCCACCACCTGCTCCAGCAACTTGCCCACCACGGAGAGCAGCGAGATGGGTCTGTAGTTGCTGGGCTCAGACTTTGAGTTCTTCTTGTGGGCTGGTACCACTCGCGCCTCCTTCCATATAGAGGGCCACCTGTGCTCCATCAGGCAGGCCCTGAAGACGCTGGTGAGAGGACCTGACAGCTCACTGGCGCAACGTTTGAGGAGCCGCGGGCTGATGTCGTCCGGGCCGGTGGCTTTGTTCTCCTCTACTTCCCTCATCAGCCGCTCCACCTGTTCACGTGTCACCTGAACATCGGCGACGGTGTGGTCTGTTTCCTGAGGGAGGTGAGGTGGACGTCTACCCGGATCAGTGACTGACATCTTCTCTGCGAAAAAATCAGCGAGTAGAGAAGCCTTGTCCTCACTGCTGGCGGCTGTTGTCCCGTCCGGCCTTGTTAGTGGAGGAACAGTGTCGCGGCGGCCTGTTCCTTGCTGCTCCTTGACAAGCCTCCACCAGGTCTTGTGGCCAACCCCTGAGCCACAGAGCTTTTGCCTCAGGTCCTCTCGCTGCTGCCGTCTCGCCCACCTGCAGGTAGCTGTCACCCGTCTACACGCCACACGGTGTTGGGCCCAATTGTAGTGTGTTGGACGACGTTTGTACCTCACCCAGGCTTCGTGTTTAGCCTCAGCGGCCGCTCGGCATCGGTAACCAAACCAAGCAGGGTCATTAGGCCTAACGAGGTACCTTCTGCTGGGGACGTGTTGCTGCTGGAGGGCAAGGAGCTTGGTGGTGAGGGCACGGGCCTTTTCCTCCGCGTTGCCTATCAGTAGGGCGTCCCAGTCCAAGCGAACGATGTCGTGTCTCAGGGATGCCCAGTCAGCCTGCTCCCACAGCCAGATAGTGCGCGGGGCGGCGGCCTCCCTCGCTATATCCAGCTTGACTCGTGCCAGCACGGCATGGTGGTCGGAGGTGCCCACCGTCCCCAGTTGATGGCAGACGATGCTGGAGTCAGGGAGATCTGTTAGCACAGGGTCCAGCGACCCTCCCTCTCATGTGTAGGGAAGGACACGTGGTTCGTCAGACCCTGCACCATCAGGAGGCTGTTAAAGGCATCCTGCTCCAGGTGGAAGTTTAGATCCCCCAGAATCATGACGTGGGAACACTTGTGCCGCTGTAGCATAGTGTCTAATTCCTCCGTCAGAAAATCCAGCGCTGAACGTCCTTGCCTTGGGGGACGGTACATGACACACAGGAGGAGTCCTGTGCTTGTCATTTATTACCACTCTGAAGAACAGCGCCTCCATTCCTTCAGGCAGCACCACGTCAAATTTTTGAGTTTGGAGGCCGTGTTTGAAGCAGGCAGCCACGCCTCCGCCCACTCTATGCTCACGGTCCTTCCTCACCCACTTTGTGTAGCCCGGGATGTTGCCAAACGTCGGCTCCACCTCACCACTGAGCCACGTTTCCGTGACGGCAACAATGTCCGCGTTGTGTCGGAGGACAAAGTTGTGGGTGAGGTCACCAAGGTTGGTGCGAAGGCCCCTCACGTTGGCCGACACAACAGTCAGGTGTCGGCTGAGGTGGCCAGTCTTTTGTTTTTTCTTGGCGCTGGTTTGACTTAGGGCTACCTTGGCAGGGGGAGGCGTGTTACTGCCTTCCCTGCCACATGAGTGGGGCTCCAGTCGTGGTGTTGCCTGGGTTGTGGTTGCCATGTTGGTGGGTAGGGGTGGAGAGGGGAGTCTCGAAAGGGCAGCTGAGGTTGAGGATTTAGCTCTTTTCTCCATCCTTCTGTCAGGACCCTTCTGAGAATCGTTTCCTGCCTTATATCAGCAGTGCGGCTGTAACACACCTCGGATGTGTGTCCGAGGCGGGAGCAGTAGTCGCAGCGTGGTCTGTCTCCACCTCTGACGTCCCTTTGGGATCTAAAATGATGTGGGTGGGACTGGGGTGCGGGAGGGTTGGGTCGCGCACCTGGTGTGGCGGAGTGAGGTCCTAATCGCTGCTGACCTCGTTTCTTTCTCCTCTTGTTGCTGCTGCTCCTGTTGTTGTTGTTGTTTCTGCCATTGCTGATACTGTTCCTGTTGTTACTGTCGTTGCTGCTGCTGCACCTCCTCCTGTTGTTGATGTTGGTGGTGGTGGTAGTGGTGTTGGTGGCGGCAGCGGCGGAGTCAGTGTCGGAGTCGGCAGGTGTTGATGCTGCTGCGGCGACTGTGGGTGGCGGTGGAAGTGGCAGCAGCGGTAGCTGTATTTGTGGTGGGGTCTTCTTCTACTTCCACTGCCTCGTGTCTAAGAGGTCTGGGCTTCCCTGATCTCCACCACTGCCTCCAGCGGTCCGAGGAAGCACACGCGTTTTCCCAAGTTCTGGCGATTGAGAGAGGGGTGGCTGTTGTCGCCACGGAGCAGGTGGCGGTCTTTTCCTCATTCTCCCTCGCATCAGTAAGAGCGTCTATAAGCCCTAATAGGTCTATCAATTGTGCCTTTTTGTTAATTATCCAGTCTCTCTGTAGACGGAGAGACTGAATCACATTTTTTATCTTTCATTACCTGTTTTTGTAGCTGGATAACAGTGGTGACGAGCTCGTCTTTCTCCAGCTGCGACAGGTGTTGCCTCTCGTCATCATCCACTCCATCGTGTAGAGGTGTGGATGGAAGGTCCACTTCAGGGTTTTCACTAATGTAGACCACTTCATCCGCTAAACTGGCTTCATGACGTAGCTGCTGTGTGTCCTTACAAGTGTAGGTCTCTCTGTCACCTAGGCAAGCTGTGTGGCACACGTTAGGACATTCGTTACTGCCCTCACAACTCACGTAGGGGGCTGATTTGGTAGCCGCCCTACCACACACGGCACACCCATCGCTGAGGACAATATCCCGGGAGATCACGCCTCTTGATGAGCCTGTGTTCCGCCATTTCACGTAGAGATGGAGATTTGCGTTACTGAAGAACTGATCTGAATGCGCGGAGCACACTGAAAACACGTCCGTCCTCCACGGCGGTGACCTGACCTCTCTCTCTCTCTCTCTCTCTCTCCTCTCTCTCTCTCTCTCTCTCTCTCTCTCAAACTATCTATTGGTACCAATCGAGCAAAATCAAACTCTCTCTCTCTCTCTCTCTCTCTCTCTCTCTCTCTCTCTCTCTCTCTCTCTCTCTCTCTCTCTCTCTCTCTCTCTCTCTCTCTCAAACTATCTATTGGTACCAATCGAGCAAAATCAAACTCTCTCTCTCTCTCTCTCTCTCTCTCTCTCTCTCTCTCTCTCTCTCCTCTCTCTCTCTCTCTCTCTCTCTCTCTCTCTCTCTCTCTCTCTCTCTCTCTCTCTCAAACTATCTATTGGTACCAATCGAGCAAAATCAAACAAAGAAAATTCTGAGCACAACTAAGAAGCGCCAAGATAAGTATTTAACAGCTTACCTCATATTAGCTTTAAGGGACACGGCTACCTAAAAAAAAAAAAAAAAAAAAAAAAAAAAAAGTTAAATCAATAAGTATCATATGTTACTAAGAAGCAAGGAATTTAAGATTTAAAATATAAATGAACAAAGTTAAATAAATAGATAAATTACAAGAATGGGAAATGTGGGTGAACACTTATTTTCCTCATCATACCCATTCCCTCCAATCTGGACTTCATAGCTCGGGCAACAAGAGGTCTCAGGTGGTGATTTCCGGCAATGTGGAGACCATTTAGCATTCACCGTGCAGCCCTTGTTCACGTAACTGAAAAACGGATAAGGGCCGCAAGCCACAACTGTGGTTTCATAACCAGGCAACCCCGTCAAGACGCCCTAAGCCAGCGTGGCGATGTATATTGTTTAAAGTTCCCCTGCTAATTGGAGGAAGCCTTTACCCTGCAGTGAACTCATCATACGCCACCACAGCTAACTGCTACCACTATTATTTACCACAACAGCACCAACTAACTATTCTTGTTATCACAGATCACATAAGCTCAAGGCCCATGTTCTGAAACATTTGGTGATCTAATTTGGATAATTTCAAAGCCTCAGAAATGCCGAGACGGATTCTACTGATTACCAAGACAAATGATTCGATACAACTAAATAACACAGTCCAACTTAAAGTAATTTCTGCTCTTGAAACCCTCAGATGGGGACTCAAAGGCTTTTGTTTCTCCAGCTACTTTCAATATTAATTATTGATTGAAAGAAGTATGTTTGTAAGGTGCATGTAGTGTAGTGCGAGAACCACAATACACTGCATGCACTACACACTACACTTTAAACACTTGTGTTTTTTAAAGGGCAGGCTGGAAAAACGTTTCTGTGTTGAAACATGAAGGAAAACTGATAACTCCGCAAAGACCAAGAAGAAATGGGCTGCGAGAAGTGGAGGTAACTGCAAAATAGTTTATTGTATTGAAACATTGTGTAATATGACACCAATACTTTGAGCATAGTAAATAAACTTCTTTAATCATTGCACCGCATATAAAGGCTTCACAAGAATTCCTCTGGTGCCATAAGCCTGTTTAATATCGCCACCATGAAAGTGTTTTGTATAAAATTCCTGTTTCGCTCTGCCATCTCAGCTCGATGGTTTGTTGCTCGTATTGCCCATCTTAACAGTACAGGTTTGCCAGTTCTGTTTCCTCTTTCGTGTTATAACGCACCGATTTTTTGTATTAGATCTAATTAAAAAAAAAAATGATCTAAACGTATCATGACTTTTCCATTGATTGTTTTTACATGATTGCACTAATATGGTTTCATATATTTTTGCCTTCTTTTCCTCACTTCCCATTCGCATTCGCTTTCACTACAACTCTACATCTTCCTCCTCCTAATCCTCCTCCTCTAGTTCCACCTCCACCTCCTTCAGTTTCTCCTCCTCCTCCTCCTCCTCCTCCTCCTCCTCCTCCTCCTCCTCCTCCTCCTCCTCCTCCTCCTCTTCCTCCTATTTCACAATAAGTTCTCTGCTGTTATTTTTTTCTTTATTTTCCTTTTTCTTTGTCTTAAGCTTCCTTTATCTACTTTTATCCGTCTGTCTGTTCCTCTTCAATTACTTATTTTTCCAAGTTCTGCACAGGTTCCATTAATTGACTAGCGGGGACACCTCACCACCACCGCTCTTCTTTTCTCGCTGGAAATAACTACTTCTCTCTCCACACTAAGTAATCTTAAGTATTGGGAACATTTCCTCTATTTCTGGTTACGTTTCGGGAATTACAGGAATCCTGTCTTCAGACAATCAAACACTAAAAATTAAGTAAAAAACAATTAAAACCTTAAAAAAAGACCACTTCCCTCGAGAGGAGAGGGAGGAAGCGAGTGACATACTAGGCGTACACTGGGACTACCTATGCTCTCTTATACCAGCACATAAACACAAATATTATTTTACCGTGGAGATCTTTCATTTGTGGATAAGGAACAACACACAAATCTAAATACGCATAAATAAATAAATAAATTAACAGAAATCCTTACCTAAACAAGAAAATACAAGAAAGAAATTTCCTCGCATTATTGAGACAATATTAAGTTTCAGAGCTTAATTTGGGCCAGTGTTGATGGATTAATAAAGATTAATCTATTCTGAGCTCTGTCTTATTATTATCTGCTCAGTCACGCATATTGGTCATTTGTTGTGAGTGCCCTCAGATTGAGGATTGGATAATATCAATAAAATAAATAACAACAACAACAACAAAAACAACACCACCACCACCACAACCACCACCAACAACAAACAATAATAATAATGATAATAATAATAATAATAATAATAACAATAATAATAATAATAACAATAATAATAATAATGGTAATAATAATAATAATGTATAAGCATAATTTTTGAGTGCAGAAATTATGGATAAAATTTATGGAAAGAAGATTAATTATATAAACGTATGACATTTTGTTGTGTTGAGGCAAAATGCGCTAGATTACTTATTTCATTATACGAGGCATTACTTTGAGAAATTCAGCGGCGCATCAACACTCGTACCAGGGAGTGGCTGGGGAGTGTGTGCGGGTAGGGAATGAAGAGGATGTGTCGCAAGCGTCTGGTTTTTGTGTACGTAGTAAAGTAAGAATATTAATTCAAATATTTCTAAATAAAGTCATGTCGACAAAGACAATACATCCAGTTGCACTTCGGTTCGTGTTAAACTCTGACCAGAACTGTGAAAGGACGGATAAAAAACCTAACGCATTCATAAACTTGGTGGTCTGCAGTCCAACTTATGAAGACGAAGGAAGACACCTTAAGTAACGTAATGCAAGTACGAGACAAAAAAAAAAAGTATAGAATATTAGTGTTCATTGTATCAGTAAAATCAAGATAAAAATATTCCGCTACTTATTATCAACATGCGTGTACTGTATTTCTAACAAGGATATAAACGTGGTGTTAAATTTCGTAGGGACATTATGCAACCAGATGGTTTTATTACATAGTGTTCTTCAAGAAGCTTTATATATATATATATATATATATATATATATATATATATATATATATATATATATATATATATATATATATATATATATATATATATATATATATATATATATATATATATATATATATATATATATATATATATATATATATATATATATATATATATATATATATATGATAAACAAATCCAAGGACATTTCTACTGTTTTATGTAAAAACAGAGCGTTTCGAGACGAACGGTTTTGCCTCTTATCCTCTTTGAAATAAAGACGGAGGAAGAAAATAATTAAGCCGTTTTTTTAAAGAACCTTTTGAAGCTTCCTGCCTATGAGGCTAATTGACCAACTTTTCCCGTTTTTCGTGTAAGGGCAACGGAGCCCTAGTGACTCATTTATTTCTCTCCCTTACCTTTTTTTTTTTTTTTTTTTTCCGCGAGATGAATACTTGAGTGAAATAGAAATAAAATAAAAATCTTATTGACAGAAAAAAAAATGAATAGAGAGAGAGAGAGAGAGAGAGAGAGAGAGAGAGAGAGAGAGAGAGAGAGACAGAGAGAGAGAGAGAGAGAGAGCATTCAGACAAAACGGTACTAAACGAGCCGTCAGGAGAGTAGGGCTGGGCAAAATGGAGCACATCTAGAAGGAGCACATCTTGTCTTCCAGTCGGGGAGAGACAACTCCTGTAAGTGCAGGCCATCAGGGCTTGCCTTTCTTAAGAACCAGCGGGGATCGCACAAGTATGTGGGGCTGGAAGGTTTATTTTGTGAGAGTTAAGTGTGCTGGACATTCAACAGTCTCCGGTAATGTTTTCATAATGGTCAGAAACTTTTGTTTTACACTTTCATTTTTTATACTTTTATTTTATTCTTGTACACATTCTCTCTCTCTCTCTCTCTCTCTCTCTCTCTCTCTCTCTCTCTCTCTCTCTCTCTCTCTCTCTCTCTCTCTACTCTTTCCCCCTTTCTACTCTTCCCCCTCTCTCCTCTGCCCCCTCTCTCCTCCCCCTTCCTCTCTCTCTCCTCCCCCTTCCTCTCTCTCTCTCTCTCTCTCTCTCTCTCTCTCTCTCTCTCTCTCTCTCTCTCTCTCTCTCTCTGCTCTCACCCTTCTCTACTCTTTCCCCCTTTCTACTCTTCCCCCTCTCTCCTCTGCCTCCCTCTCTCCTCCCCCTCTCTCTCTCTCTCTCTCTCTCTCTCTCTCTCTCTCTCTCTCTCTCTCTCTCTCTCTCTCTCTCTCTCTCTCCCGTTCACTCTTATTTGTTTATGAATACACATGAGCATACATACATACATATGAAACACTTCAAGGCCTTAAGTATGTACAAAAAAAAAATGGTAACAACAATTAAAGATGATAAATTGTATGCAACAGACATGGACGAGAACAGCCACAAGAGAAGGATGGGAAGGAGAGATTAAGGAAAGCAGTGGAGAAGGGAAACTTCGAAGTGGGAAGAAAGAAAAGAAGAAACATAAACTGAACAATAAAAGGGATGGAAGAACTGTATAAAAAGAAAACGGTAAAATAAAACTGACAGTGAACGAGGGGAAGAAAGAGAGGAAAGGAAAGTGGATTAAAGAGGAACGATAATAGGAAGATATGCGAGGAAAGAGGAGTTGGAAAGGAAGATAAAGGCACACAAACGAGACGTGGTGATAAGTAACAAGGAGTACAGTACTGACGGAAGCACAAGACACAAGGTTTGGTTGGCGGTGACGTGTCATTGGGCCTATAGGGAAGGTAGTTCGTAAAGCTACACAAAACAGACTGAGGCACGTTGGCAGCCTCGAGCAAGGCAAGGGTACATGTGACGAGTTCCAAAACTGATTCAACTCCTAAGAGACAAAACACTGTGAAACAAATCTCAAGGATTTTCTTCCTTTCTCTTCACAACATTTATTCTCAGCATAAATATACATAACAGGGTCAATATTGCAGCAGTCCGCTAACCTGCAGCTGAAGAAAATGTTTTACTTTCTTCTTCAGTGGTGCAATATCCATGGAGGGTGTTTCTGGAATATCTAAGCTTCTACAAAAAGTAATACAGTTTCTGTCAAGTGTTGCATGATATAAAAACGTGTTATATATATGGATCTACTGCAAACACGAGGGAACATTTATTCACTGTTCCCTTACTTGTCAAACACACACACACATACAGCAACAAACTAGAAATCCGAAGCCAGGATGATGTGACAGTTGCCATCCCGTCTTGGTTCCGAAACACAACTTTCACTGACCGTCTGATAATTATCAACAAACAAGACTTAGTGCAATTAATTGACACTTCAGCTTCAAGAATAAGTGATGTGTCTTGTTGCAGAGGACTAGCTATGTGAGGAAGGGCAAGCAAGAAGAGAAGGGAAAAGAAGAGAGCGGAAAAAAAAGAAGTAAGAAAAATATATGTTGGTTGTAAGAACAGAAAGGAAAAAGGAACGGAATGGAAAATGCAGAATAGACTGGGAACAGGAAGATACTTAAGAGAGTGGAATCCAGAAAGGAAATGTTAAATGCAAAGCGACAGAGAGAGAGAGAGAGAGAAGAGAGAGAAGAGAGAGGAAGAGAGAGAGAGAGAGAGAGGAGAGAGAGAGAGACGAGAGAAGAGAGAGAGAGAGAGAGAGAGAGAGAGAGAGAGAGAGAGTTAAATTAAAAAAAACACCTGAGAGACGGAGTGACGAGAGGTGGTGCGTGGAAGGGGGACAGGCGTGGTTGGGCTGAATTGCAACAACAGAATAAATGTTGCCAGAGACCCGCCACTCCGCCCGCCGCTGCTGCTGTCAGTTGCGGCACACTTTCTGAGCGGTCGATGGATGGGGAGGGATCATTTTTCCATTACACAGGCGTTTGTTATGTACATCACATCGTTTTAAAACACTATCACGGGAGGTTATTTTCCTCTAATGTAACCATTTCTCACTTATCATCAGCATATTGGTTTCTGTGTATATATATATATTTTTTTTTTATTTTTGCGCACATAATAGTAGGGAATCTAGTTATTTAATGTAATGAAACAAGTTTTGATGCTTTTTTTTTATTTTCTTTTTCACAGCAGGAGTTAAGTGTACTCGTTGATACTGAACTACTAGCTCGGTATAGTGGGACGTGTAAAGGGGTTTTCATGATATTAGTAATAACAGGACGATTAGTAAGGAAAATACATACAAGAACTCGACTAATTATCTCTGTGGCCTTTAAGAATAGTCGATTTTGAGAGAGACAAACGTTTCAAAATACACATGAACCTAAACAGCATCACAAACTTGCTATAAATAACGGAAGATATGATACGGTAATATATTTTTTTTTTATATACGTGGCCCTTTACCGTGAACTTTCCTGTCTCATGCATTTTCTAAACGATTAACAAAATTTTATTTCTGAAAAGCTTTAAGTTACATGTCATGCTTCTTGGAATTCTTTTATCTATACTCTGCTTCATTTATTTGCCTCTTTTCCTGACTCTTTTGCTTTTCTGTGTTCTTTGGTTTCGTCTCTCTCTCGCCTTACATTTCTTACGTCCCCATTGGCATCGGTGCATTATCACCCTCACAACCAATTCTTATCGTTTGCATCCCACCCTCTTCGGTTTCTTCCCGCATGTCACACGCCACCCCCTCTCAGTCACACACCGAATAAATCTTGACAGAAACTTCTTCACTCCGTGATGTCAGAAAAGAAAGAGTTCCATCTTGTCAGTTTGTCGAATACTCTCTCTCTCTCTCTCTCTCTCTTCTCTCTCTCTCTCTCTCTCTCTCTCTCTCTCTCTCTTCTCTCTCTCTCTCTCTCCTCTCTCTCTCTCTCTCTCTCTCTCTCTCTCTCTCTCTCTCTCTCTCCTTTTTCTCTCTCTTTGAAAGTGGTGGATTTTTAAGACCAGGCGCGAAGCATTTTTCTTGAGAGGATATTGGCATGGAGATGGGAGATTTCCCCAGGGCACACGTATGCAAAATGTACCTGTGCACCATGGAGAGGAAAACACGGTGGCCTGCCATCCTTCCCACCCGCATGCTTGTCTGCTGCCTGCGTGGCTGTCATCCTGATCAACTACCTGCCTGCCTGCTTACCAGTATGCCTGCCTGTTTGCCTGCCTGTTTGCCTATTGTCATGCCTACTTGCATACCTGACCGCCTGCCTGCCTGCCTGCTTGCATGCTTTCATGTCTCTCAATCTGCCCGCCTGTCTGTCCTGCTTGCCTGACCCGGCTCAAGGTCTAGATATACAAACCGTCAGCTAACTTAATTTTCGTGTCCCTCTCGCGACGTCAAGCCGCCCAGCTTCCAGAGACCAACAAAATCACAAGGCATCAAGATCAAGGCGAGGCGGGGCGGGTTCCGGGAGGATTAATTTCCTGTACATTCTCCAGTCACCGCACAGCGAGACTGACGACTGTTTTTATACAAGCCTTCCTTACGCTAAACATCACGAATTCTTAAAAAGCTACAACACAAAACTTATCCAGCTATAGTGAAAACTAACATTGCAATACAACAATAAAGACAAACAACAACAACAACAACAACCTTTCTACCGGCCAAATCGTGATCCATGCAGACCGGCGAAGTGTACTCCAGCTACCTCTGAATATTCACACACGTAGCCACGCCATTACAATATACATTCACTGGGCCATCACGTTCACAGCGACGGCGAGGAGACACTAAGATAAAACCATCTAACAAACACTAGGACTTGACGGGGCAAAAGCGAGCGCCACCTGCAGCAGGCCGGCGGTGAATGCGTCAAGTATTTTACTAGGTAACGCTGCTTCAGATGAACCTTCCTTACAAATCCAACAAGTACTTTTCCGCCTCTTGTGGTTTCAGGGGTAAATAAAGCAAGGAGAGGCATTCATTCCCCTTGGTAGCCAAGTTGGGGTGGAGTGGCGGTGTGGCCTCTTAAATGTGACGGGCGATCGTAATGAACACTTGAATGGAGAAAGGCAAAGGGGAGCAGGAAGCAGGACGTGGAGGGAGGCGAGGACTCCTCTTCAAGCAGCACGCGAGTGGAGGAAGAGGACTGGGAGGAGTGGAGGGTGTGAGCAACGAAGGCTGTTGGTAGTTGCATAACCAAACTAGTAACATTGTTCTTGAAATAATAACACCGTTTTACCTTTTGTTTGTTTTCTCACTTAGACTGATTTTTCTTCTTTTCGTTAAAGGAGATTTTGCTAAGTTCCCCTTTTTTTTTCTTTCTTCATATCTCAATATTCCTTTATCATCTCCATATAGACTTCATCTCCTTATTGCAGCATCTCTCCTGCCTTGTGTTTGCGTTCTAATGTTTCTTTTATAATTAGGTACTCATACATACGTACTTATTCTACATAGCCCTCTTTTAAAGTACTACATACTCTCTCTCTCTCTCTCTCTCTCTCTCTCTCTCTCTCTCTTTGAAAAAGGACGGATAAGAGGAAAACAGGACACATTCTACCTGTGTATCGATCAGTACACAAAGAATACGATAGTCTACGGTACAATGAAAAAAGCCCCAGCACGAAAGGAGGAACCGATCTCGATGTATTTGTAAAAGCTCTTTTTTTCACTGTGGTAAAGTGGGTGTATATTATGTTGGCGTACTGCACGTTGGTGGGACGTTGGGGGACTATTTCCAACTTCACTGAGCAAAAAAAACATCATTTACAGTCTTTTCTCAAGTTAACTGCAGACAAGTTGAAATATGTCAACTGCAGACAAGTTGAAATATGTCTACATACAAGAGTTTAAAACAAACAGATTCTTGAAATCCATATTTTGTTTTGTTTTCATTTCACTTAACAAACTTTCATTAATCTTATGACCCTTGATGTACAAACAACAATTCTGCATTTCAAGTCTAACTCATTCCTAACATTTATTTATCTCACCACCGATACTAAAATAACACGATCCTTCTTCCTTTCCTTCAGGCACGACTGCATAAAAGGTAGTGGCAGTTCCAGCAACAGCAGCAGCAGCAGCAGCAGCAGCAGCTAGGTGTACAGCATAGCAATGAACGTGCTGGTGCCACTGTTCATCCCGCTCGGGCAGCAACTGACAAACGGGTAAGTTAACACAATTCTTTGGGAGTGTGTGCTCTGATTTCCTTTGCACTGCGTGAGTCACGAGCTACAACTGGATGTGAGCATCTGATGTGGACTGTCTCGTGTGCTGAAGCCGGGGCGAGAGTAAGACAAGATGGAATGCTCTCGATTTTCCTTGCCGCGGTATTCAATTAACATTCTGCAATAAGAATTCGCTTGCATGCACCACCACTCTGACGGCGCCATCCACACCAGCGGCGTGAACATATTATTACAAAATTGTAAAGCCTGGCGATGAACAGCAGAAAAAAACGTGATATAGCATCTTTACAACATTAACTCAAGCACATTATTTGTTTATGGGAAAATACAAAAAAACTAAGCCTTAGATTGTACGTAAGCTTGTCGCAATTCAACACATCTGTGTGGAGCCTCTCGTGGCTTGCGGCGGTGAAAAGGCAGCCTGGGTGCTGGCAGCCACTCCCTTGCCTGTCTCCCCTGTCAGCCACCGGCCACAGGGAAATTCAAGCAACGCAATATAAAACAAGACAGCACAGAACCCTTAATTAGACTGACACTTCACACACACATACACATACACACCACACACACCACACACACACACACACATCACACACACACACACACACACACACACACAGACACTATCGTTTTTCTTCCTATTCATATTGGCAAGAGCAAGGTCGGCAAAAAACAAAAAAAAAAAAAAAAAGAAAAAGAAAAAAAAAATACGTGGAGACCATAAGCAATGGATTTACATTTATTTTGTTCCGAAAAAAAAGGTCAAACAGAAATAGCATGAAAAGGGAACTTTTTTTTTTTTTTAAATAGAGTACTAGATGTATTTCAACAACTTCGGTTTCAACACGTAACCTTTTTTAACTTTTCCACCGGAAAAAGTCACACCTGCAGTATAGTAAAAATAAAAGAAGGGCATTTAATGCTTCTTTTCCCTATGTTACTTTTGTGACTGAAAAGCAAACGAAGAATTTCTCTCTCCTTGCATACTGCAAGGGCGTCTGAAATAATGAACATGAAATAATAACTCCAGCCTTTGTATTTTTACATTCCTACGGTGACATGGTGTGACGTCTAGTCTCGACTATCCCAACGCCCGCATTATGTTTAATATATATATATATATATATAGTATATATATATAGTATATATAATATATATATATATATATATATATATATATAATATATATATATATATATATATTATATATATATATATATATATATACTCGTATATTATATATTATATATATATATATATATAGAGAGAGAGAGAGAGAGAGAGAGAGATGAGAGAGAGAGAGAGAGAGAGAGAGAGAGAGAGAGAGAGAGAGAGAGAGCGAGAGAGAGAGAGAGAGAGAGAGAGAGAGAGAGAGAGAGAGAGAGAGAGAGAGAGAGAGAGAGGGGGGGGGGGAGACTGAGGAGGGGTAAATAAAGGCCACACAAATGTCAGTGATGGTCAGTCTGTAATCTTGGCTGTGTCTGGGCAATCAGCGACACAATTCAACCGCCTTCTCTTACTCCTTTTTATTACGTCAACTGTGGAATTTCCTGTTGTTTCATAAAACTTTAGGAGAAAAGTGGTGATTACATTCGTTAGCTGATATTCGAAAATCATTCTACATTTTGTCCCGTGATGAGATAATTAGTGAAAACGGCAATAATTTGTCTCATTACCACCAAAAAATAGGTTATATTTTGAAAATTTTCCAAGTTTCCACCGTGTCTGTCCCATTCCTACACAAAGAAAACTTAACTCAACTTTGTTATTGCCGAAGGAGCTTCATTTTTACCTCTGTCACAAGAGAAAAGCACCCACCGAAGATAATTTGTGGAGAGGTTACGTAGGAGATTGTTTCTGGAATGGAATGCACGAAGAACAGGTCATGGACTAAAATTATGTACATGAATATAAGAAATGTGGTATCATTGTGGAAAGAACGGAGAGAACGAATTATAGCGCTAATTTGCAGCGGCAATGCAGGTAGCAGAAGATGTGTAGGTACTAAATTGAAATGGCGAGATATGGAGAAGGGCTTTGTGAGGGCGCATGGAAAGGAGAGGAAAGCGGCAAGAAAACACAAAGAATTATTTATTCCCAGAGATGGAAGCTGTACGAGTGGGGTGTGGGTGCGGTAATGCTTGAGGTCATAGCCATGCGATCCACCGAGATAGTATGGGGATGCATCACCAGCACCACTTTTCACATGGTTGATAAAATTACTACATTTATAAAGCGGCTCCAGTTATGCAATTATTATGTATATTGGTTGACATGGAATAAGCTACACCTTTATTCCCCGAATCGAAGTTGACCAAAACAAAATTCCAATTTCCTTATCTGGAAAAGATGGGAAACTGATATTTTTCATCATGAATATCCATGAAAGGGAGGCCTCCACGAATAAGAATTTAAAGTTTGTGAAAGAGAAGCTGGCCTCCATATAAAGCCTGAGGGAGAAAAGAAACAGAAAATAAGATTATGGGAAACTATGCATAGTTGAATAAAGAAGAATTAAATTAATGAAAAGAGAGTTTTCACGTTTCCTCAGGAACAGCAGGAAGACTACAAGCTGGCACTCTGTAACTACTGTGGCAGTCTTTTCCCTCTCCTGGAGATGACCCTCCTTTGAATGACGAAGAAAAGTGCACAGGAAGTGACAGGAAGTGACAGGAAGTGTTGGTGATATGGTAAAACTTTCTGTGATTGCGGACGCACTCCATGAACCCTAAGAGTGAGATGTCCCTCAGAATGAAAACGTGGAGTACAAAGAGAAAGATGTTACAAGAATAGTAATTTGAAAAGAAGACATCTTTTCAGATGCTTTTGACTGTCATTCAGAATCACAGAAAGGAAAGCAACAAGAAAAATGTGAGATTACTGATTGTTAGATGCCAATTAGGAATTTTAGAGGTATAAAAAATTATAACTTATCTGAAACCTAAGGAGCGGTCCCCTTTTATTTCGGAATTATTTGATAGCAAGCGAGGAGACGCAGATGGTGATGGAGGGAGTTTAACGATTCCTTATCTAAGAGTTCACAAGAAAATGATGAAAAACTCTGAAACACTTAATCGACGAAGACTGCTTGCCATTACCCGGAGGCTGAGAGGGTAAGTTCATGGTGATCAAAACCACACACACGCTCTCTCTATCTCTCTCTCTCTCTCTCTCTCTCTCTCTCTCATCTCTCTCTCTCTCTCTCTCCTCTCTCTCTCTCTCTCCTCTCTCTGTCTCTGTCACACACCGCACACACACACACACACACAAATACACACACACACACACACACTACACACACACACACACACACACACACACACACACACACACACACGTATGACGCAAGCTGTATTTTCAGGAATCCATTCACTTAAAAGTAAGAATAACATGCAACATGAGGAAAGAGACAAAGTATCCACGCACAGAACACAACAGGTTTGCACTCAGTACCTGAAAAAAAAAAAAAGTATGAAATGACGCAAATAAACTGGTCATGATAAATTTTCAAGGTCCTCGTCTAGTGCCGACAAAACCGACGAGGCACAAAAGAGATACATTATTTTCTGATTTTTTTATTGATTTATCTAATTTTCCGGTGAAAGATGCTGGTGGAGGTGGAGTTGACGATACGGAAGAAGGGGTGGTATCGCTGCGGTGCTGTTAGAGAGCGTAACACAGCGGTGCATTGTGAAGGTGATAAAAAGAGGAAGGAAATGTGAATGTATAGGAATTCCTGAAAACAATCAAGTACAGGATTCCAGAAACACCAGCAAGGCGCCGAGACATGGACCAGACGTCGGTACACTGTGGATCCTACCCGGGGTACTACGTACATCATATGAGATTAACAGAGAAGTGCGAAGTGTTACTGGTTTTCGTGTCCCAGGGTCTTAAAACCTCTAACTTTGATATCCTTTAGATTGACTTGGTAAGAATAAAATAGTTCAGTAACTATACAGTCCATGAAGAATGTTAACCGGAGATACCAAAATGGTGTTACTCCTGACAGTCTGGCAACCAAAAAGTCTAACTGACAACTAAGTCGTGTCCCTAGGTATTTCCACCACACACGAGTAATGTAAGTCAAAACACCACGCATTACTTACTGAACATCCTTGCTGAGCTGCTGGGAACAGACTTAATTCAGATCTTCAGTATTTTTGTTTCACGAATAACCACAAATAAGAGTTCCAATGCACAAAAAACCTGACACACGCGCGCCCCACACAAACACAGCCGATGGCACTGATGCTGGAGAGTATGGATTGACTAAGTCGCGTCGCTTCGCTTCACTGTTTCGAAGCTGTTCCGTAATTCAACGATACTTGGTCAAAGAATCATGTGTAGTTAAACACAGGGTATAAAAACAACTTTAGTAATTCTGGGTGCAACGAAAACAGTGAGCCAGCAAGAGCTTAATCTAACGTAAAAATTCGATCAGTTCAGGTATGGTGAGAGAGAGAGAGAGAGAGAGAGAGAGCAGAGAGAGAGAGAGAGAGAGAGAGAGAGAGATGAAGAGAGAGAGAGAGAGAGAGAGAGAGAGAGAGATCAGTGAAGATAAGAGAATAGCGCATCGAAAGCACACGAGTTCCTACAACACAGCACCCGTGTACACCTTCATACGCACATAAGTAGTCCAGAGGAGTGATATCTGGGGAAACAAGGTAGCCACATATTTGAGCCATATCTTCCAATCCACGGGTGTGGAAATGCTTGATTTAGGGACCCACGAACATGCAGTTCCGAATGTGGTGATGCACAGTTATGCTGGAAATGATGGTTGGTTGAAGGTCATCCAGTTGTGGTGCCACATATTCAGTCAAGAGGTCGAAGGTCAAGGTCTGCAGAAATTGATCTCCAGGCCCGGTGGATTGGAAGAGATGGCCCAATTCCCTGGCCCACCTCGTTCCCCGGATATCACTCCCCTGGGCTTCTTTCTATGGGGTTATGTTTAAAGATATCGTTTATCGAACATAGACACGGGACATCAACGACATAAAGCACAGGGTCACTGACGTCATTGCTACTACTAATGAGGCTACGCTACAACGAACTTGGCAAGAAATCGAGTACCGCCTTGATGTGCTCCGTGCAACTAATGATGCCCATATAGAGGTGATATTAAATGAATAAGAAAGAAAACTTTAATATCCATCCCTCATTTTAATAATAGTTTGCATGGATTTATCTATTCATTTGCTTTTGTAATATATATATATATATATATAATATAATATATATATATATATATATATATATATATATATATATATATATATATATATATATATATATATATATATATATATATATCGAAAAAGGTTCACAAAACATTCATGTAGCCAGAGTTCGACCACCCTCACTGACAGCAGTGCGTCATAAATACACACACACTCACACAAAATAATAAGTAATAAAATAAAATAAAATAAAATAAAATCGATACATAACCGTCTAGGCTTATACACGAACTTTATGAATATTTCGACTCATCCTTTTTACAAGTTGTTTCCATTATCGGAAGGAAACACATCAATATTAATGTCGCAAGGTTATCTTGTGAGCTGTGTATTATTTGTACCACGCGCGAATATGGCTGTCGGCTACACTCGTACTGCCGTCTTCTCTCTCTCTCTCTCTCTCTCTCTGTCTCTCTCCTCTCTCTCTCTTCTCTCTCTCTCTCTCTCTCTCTCTCTCTCCATTCCGCCTCGGGTCAGATAGCACAAAGCTTTACAGCACACAGGAGGCGCATGAGCCAAGCAACCGTGCATCAGATAATGAGGGAGTCAACACGACCTGCATCGAGCGAAGCAGAACAAACAGGATTGACAAACATTAACGTGCACTGTACACGAGCCAATAATTAAAATTCCATTGTTTATGTGGTTCTGACAAACACATGCAATACTTGTTTACCTTAACTGAGATTTGTTCCCGTAGAAAGTAATTAAGAACAACACACGAGAATGCCCGCGCGTAACGGCTGGTGGGGATGTGAGTGCATGAGAGAGAGGAACACAGACTATTAAACATCAATCTGTATTTGCGCTAATGTTCAATGGTGATACATGAGACACGTCGTAGACCCTGGGGTGCGTTCCAAAGAGGGTTACGTAAGCTTACGTAAACGATCCTGTACTAGACGTTATGGACGTTATTCATAGAAGAAAATCTTAAGGAGGCAAGAGGAGGAGAGAGGAGAAGAAAGTCCTGTGAGAGTCCGGGATTTTGTTTATCAATAGTACCCCCCCCCCCTGCGCGGGGAGAAACGTACAACCTCTCCGGCCTGTGAGCCTTCCGTTAGCTCACAGTGGCGTCATCACCCCCAAGAACACGTTCCGTAACGTTACGTAACGTTACGTAAACCTCTTCAGAACGCGCCCCTGGTCATACGGAGCCCGCCTGCACACGCTACGCCAAGTGTCCCGCCGCCATGGTGGTTGCGGCGAGTGACAGGTTGCTATAAATGACTGTGTTTACCTACATTCTAATCACACTATCGTGTTCATGAAAGTTTTTCCTTCTTAATGCAATAATATATTTCAGCATTCAATGGTTAACTGTTGAAAATAGTGAGTATGAGTAAAACATGTTATAAACATTTTTTTAACATCTTCACAGTTCAACTCGTCGTGTTTTGTAGTTTTTACAATACATCTTGATTCTACAGTCACTGCTGAGTCTGATGTTGTCAACCAAAACTGGCTATCCCGTATATGAAGTGAGTTATGACAGATAATTAGCGCACTTTTGCGCGCTCGAGCTCGATCTGTAGTGATGAGGCGACAGTTTGCGCGAGTTGCGAGCCAGAAACCGTCGCTCACATGCCGATAAATCGAATTATGCAAAATACGGCAAAACGGTGATTCTAACGAGGAAGTGTCCAAAAAAAAAAAAGTGTGCCGTCAAAAGTTACCAACCCAGGAAATGTTTCCGAGACTGAAATCGCAATTTTTATATGCGATGGACACCAAAAGGTGCTCCTGGAAAAATCATCGTTGTACTCTCCAGAGGGCAGGCATAGCGGTGGGTTGTGGACAAGGGCGTGGTAACAAAATTCGAACCCCTCGCTCCGCTCAGGGAATGATGACATAATACAAATGTGTGTGTGTGTGTGTGTGTGTGTGTGTGTGTGTGTGTGTGTGTGTGTGTGTGTGTGTGTGTGTGTGTGTGTGTGTGTGTGTGTGTGTGCGTGCGTGTGCGTGTGTGTGTGTGGGAGGGTTGTAAATGGAAAGAGAATGAATAGTAAGACACAGAGGCCGTGCAGAACAATGAAAGGATACATTGAGGAAATTTATCTGTCACGTACCTCTTCGGACATCAGTCATTATATATCATATTGAATAACATCAGGAAAATTAAGACATCATACCAGAAAATAGCACTTAAGAAAGAAATAGAGAAAGAGACCAGGATCTTTCGGAATGCTAGGAGTGCGAGGAATTCCAGGAGGCCAAAGGAGGAAATGTTACAGGAAAAGAGAGGCACATGGCCCAGTTCATGTCAGAGAGAGCAGAGAGAGAGAGAGAGAGAGAGAGAGGAGAGAGAGAGAGAGAGAGAGAGAGAGAGAGAGAGAGAGAGAGAGAGAGAGAGAAACGGACGGACGGACGGACGAAGGGAGGGAGGGAGGGACGGACGGACAGACAGACAAATAAGTAGATATATAGACAGACTGAAAAAAAAGACAGGCAGACAGACTGAAAAGAAGGTCAAACAGAAAATAAAAAAAATAAAAAACTGACAGAAAGTAAGAGAACCACGCAGACAGACAGGCAAGCAGGCACGCAGACAGATGGACTTATCAACTATATAGATAAACAGACAGACAAATCCTTGCATCAAAGAAGGAAGGAAAGAAAAACAAGAAGTATTAAACTTACCACTACACGAACTACCGTCTCGCTGCGCCCTAGCAGTCTGAGGTGGCGCAGGCAATCAGGTGTTCTGGCGAGACAACCAAGACGAAAAAGTTGGTGAGAGGGGAGACGATATTTGTCTGGACGGAGAGAAGGGAATGGAGACGTGGGAGGGATGATGAAAGAGGAAGACTGCGTGGTAAGAAAAAAGGAGTGCAATGGCTGGGAGGCATGAGAGGAGGAAGGTGAAGCTGGTGGAAGGAAAGGTTTGAGAGAGAGAGAGAGAGAGAGAGAGAGAGAGAGAGGAGAGATGAGAGAGAGAGAGAGATGAGAGAGAGAGAGTAGAGAGAGAGAGAGAGAGAGAGAGAGAGAGAGAGAGAGAAACACTTGGTGGGACAGGAAGGAGATGAGACAATATGATATCGCAATGCCACGAAAGTAGTTTCTCTGAAGCTTACGAGTGCTTTTCAGAGATGTAAAATTTGCGTAGTGCATACGAACCGGTAGAGAACCTTGGAAGAGGATGGACTTGCTGTTCCCTACGGTCGCCTGTTGTTGTTTTTCCCTCTGCCAAGTTGCCAGTCAGTTCCGTACACCTTCGATCACCTGACCTTCCTTCCTTCCTTCTATTTGAAATTGAAGATAATTTTATAGTGATTACTATTACTAAGTTTGTCTCCGTCTCTTTAGCTAAACCATCTTTGTTAGAGCTGTCTACGAGTATATACTCGTAATCATCTCTTTTGTTAGGTTTCTTGATTACCTGTTTAAATAATGTATCCTGAAATAGATATAACAAGTCCTCTGCTTCATTATCTTCGTACTATCAATTTACAGTTACCATTTATTTGATTAAAATTTAAAAGTTATTCTTCATCACATCTGCTCGCCCCAGTTGTCTCCTGCCTCAGTGGAATGGAAGCTTCTTTAGTGGTGTTCGGCGGTCTATAAACTAAACTCCGTTGTTTCTGTTCCTCCCTTGAGATCCACTCACTTCGATTCTGTGTTACTGTGTCATATTTTTTGATACATAAAAATACTTGCAATATCAATGCTACTTCTTACAGCTTTGCTATTCTTAGTGACTCTCTCTCAATCTCTCTCTCTCTCTCTCTCTCTCTCTCTCTCTCTCTCTCTCTCTCTCTCTCTCTCTCTCTCTCTCATCTCTCTCTCTCTCTCTCTCTCTCTCTTATTGGTCTAATAACTAGTAATATGAAGAATGAATCATCCAATCATGCACTTGATCAGCAGTAAGCGGGGTGGGAAAGGAATTGACGAATATATAACGCTATAACGCAACGAAATATGGGAAAAGCGAGATTCATTAAGCTGGAGAAGCGAACAGCGTGTGGAGAGAAGAAAAAATGGAAGAGAAGGAAGGGAATTAGACAAACAGCGAAAGAAGAGTCAACAGGAAAAGAGGGAAAAAAAGATGGGTGGGAAGAAGAAGCAGTAGAAATTTTAGCACTTTCCTAGATTTAACGTTCATTCCATATTTCATTCATTTATTAATTTTATTGAGGCGCGTCTGTAGAGCCTTTCCTACTGAAAGTATATATGACACATATTTTTGGTAAATATCCATCATAAATTGGACATTACTTTAATTCTCTGAACTATCTGTTCTTAGTCAAGCTTCTGTCAGAACAAGTGGAGGAATTGTTTAGAACTTGTGGTCGATATCGAAGACATATTGGTGTTTTCTTAAAGCGTCGCATTTAGGAAAGAAAGAAATAAAAAGAATAATTTATTAAAAAAAAAAAAATGGAAAGGCACCGCAAAAAAAAAAAAAAAAAAAAATGAAGGGTAACTCAGACACCTCATCCACGCCCCTTGCTAAGTCTGGAATATACAAACAGCGAGGCTTCTGTTTTTTGTTGAAGACAGTAAGAGACCAGGTATTATTGGTACACAAGTGTTGCTTATATTATGGTAGAGAGAGAGAGAGAGACGAGAGAGGAGAGAGAGAGAGACGAGAGAGAGAGAGAGAGAGAGAGAGAGAGAGAGAGAGAGAGAGAGAGAGAGAGAGAGAGAGAGAGAGAGAGAGAGAGAGAGAGAGAGAGAGAGAGAGAGAGAGAGAGAGATTAACGTAAAAAATAAAACTGTTGATATGTCTGTAAGAGTGTATATATTTACTTTGTGAGTGTGTGTGTGTGTGTGTGTGTGTGTGTGTGTGTGTGTGTGTGTGTGTGTGTATGTGTGTTGTAAGTACGCAAACCATTCATCACCATAACTCACATCTTCAGCCTTCTATGCAGCTGTCACTCCTGCTCCCCGCCTGCCTCCTTCCGCTTTACTCAAGATCTGACACGTCCATTATCATGCCAAAGCCTTCATCAGTCTTCCTAAATCGAACACGATCCCGTTTCCCTCCAATATCGATAAACCGTGTGATTGGTTGCATGGAGGCTGTGGAGCCTTGGGACTCGTCTACCACAGTGTTCTACAACATTTCCTAAGTTTATGTATCCTTCTGGAAGTTTTTGAAAAATACGTGTACCCTAGCGCGGATGATTTATTAGAAAAAAATAGATAAATAAAATATATAATTAGTGTTTAGAGGAGGCAGTAGACACCTGCTGAAACGATAATTACTCCCAGTGAAGTCTAAAGCATTCCCTTTCTCTCACAACACAAGGGGGCAGTCACAGCCTGACCTCTAAAGACAACTCTCCTTCATCACACAAACCTACATGCACCTAGTTACACACACACCCTTCATTCGAAATTCAAAATCAATATGGCGACTCCTTCACCAGACTTGGAATCCTCATCTGGAGAGGGGACCACAAATGTCTCCAGGTGGGACCGCTCTTCGGGTATCGACCCTAAGTGTCTTGACATCCCCCTCAACTTTTTCTTCATTAACTTCTGCAACATTCGCGGTCTTGGATGTAATTTTCAATCTGTAGAACACCACCTCTCCTTTACTAAACCTCATCTACTTTTCCTCACTGAAACACAAGTTTCTGAGGCAACTGACAGTAGCCCCTTTTCTGTTCCCTCCTACTTTCTCCATCCTCGTTTTACAATCCAAAGCTGGATGTTACGTCTATGTGCACAGCGGCTTAACCTGCTCTCATGCCCACACTCTTGAATCTTCCGAGTTTTCCATCACCTGGTTACGACTACAGTCAATCTCAATCTAAATTTATCTGTGCTGTATGCCTCTCACCTAACTTCTCTGGCTATAAGAAATTGTTTGACTTCTTAACTTCGAAAGTGGCCCACATTCTGACTCTCTTCCCTTTTGCGGATTTCCATTCTTGGAGACTTCAATGTTCACCACCAGCTTTGGCTTTCCTCTACCCTCACTGACCATCCTGGTGAACTAGCCCTTAATTTTACTATCCTCCAAGACCTACAGCAACTGGTGCAACACCCTACTCGTATTCCTGATCGTCTTTGAGATACGCCCAACATTCTTGACCTTCTCCTAACCTCTAATCCTTCTGCTTATGCTGTTACCCTATCTTCTCGTTGTGGTCCTCCGATCATAATCTCATATCTGTATCTTGTCCTATCGCTCCAATTTTCCTCAGGATCACCCAAAGCGGAGGTGCCTCTGGCGTTTCGCCTCTGCTAATCAGGGGGACCTGAGGAGGTATTATGCCGATTTTTCTTGGAATGACTACTGCTTCCGTGACAGAGATTAATCTCTGTGTGCTAAGCGCATAACAGAGGTGACAGTGTCTGGCATGGAGTCATACATTCCTCACTCTTTCTCTCGATCTAAACCTTCCAAACCTTGGTTTAACTCTTTCATTAAAAAGAAGTGTCAAAATGTTTCAAGATCTAACTCCTCGTGATTTCTGGCATCTAGCCAAAAACATCTTTCCCTTCTTTATTTCATCCTCATGGAACCACTGCCATCTCATCTATTTCTAAAGATGATCTCTTCGCTCAAATCTTTGCTAAAAATTCTACCTTGGATGATTCAGGGCTTGTTCCTCCCTCTCCTCCACCCTCTGAGTACTGTATGCTACCCATTAAAATTCCTCGCAATGATGTTTTCCATATCCTCATTGGCCCAAACCCTCGGAATCTGATGATCTGATTGATGATGATCTCCTATTGTTTTCCGAAACTGTGATTCCGTGCTTGCACATTGCTTAGTCAAACTATTTCAACTCTGTCTGCCAACCTTTCCTTCTTGCCCGTTCCTAAAAAGGGTTACCGCTCTAATCCATAGTATTAATAGATCCTATTGCTTAAATTTCCTGCCTATCTAAAGTTTTTAATCCATCTTCAACAGAAAGATTCTTAAACATCTATCACTTCACAATCTTCTATCTGATCGCCAGTATGGGTTCCGTCAAGGCCGCTTTACTGGTGATCTTCTGGTTTTCCTTACTGAGTCTTGGCCATCCTCTTTTACAGATTTGGATGAAACTTTTTCTGTTGCCTTGGATATATCAAAAGTTTTTGATAGAGTATGGAATAAAGTTTTGATTTCCAAACTACCAACCTACGGCTTCTATCCTTCTCTCTGTAACTTCATCTCATGTTTCCTTTCTAACCGCTCTATTGCTGCTGCGGTAGACAGTCATTGTCCTTCTAAATCTATAAACAGTGGTGTTCCTCAGGATTCTGCCCTGTCACCTA
>NC_087153.1:7240000-7305000 GCF_035594125.1 Scylla paramamosain
CACACACACACACACACACACACACACGGACCGGGAATGCTCCATGAAAGGGCGACCAGCGCTCCTGTATCACTGCCGAACACGAAAAGAACTAAATTCATGGAAGCTCCTTCAGCCAAAGGTGAGATATAAAATGTTCAGTCGTCATCCTTGGTGACGACAGCCCGGGAATGTTTAGCACAGAGGAACAAAGACGAAGGTGAGTTACGAGAAAGGTTGTGTCCTGGTGATATATTAGAAATTGAGTTTTTGAGGCACGGTAACAACAGAATCTCTTCTTGCTCTTTTATGAAATACCAGAAGAGTATAAGTCGAGAGTTGATAAAAGACGTTGAGATTATGCGGGATGGAAAACGATAAATGTGTCAACTACATACAGGGTTGACGGAGTGGTATGATGCCTTTCTTTGAGGCGCCATATTAATTTTGTGACGAGCAATTATAGGATTAAGTTATTTATCTTCTTTTAGATGTTAATTTCTTCCATGAAAAAAAATGGGTTCGCTTTAAAAATCACTACATGCAATACATTTTGCCTAAAGTACTGCCTAAAGTACTGATGTCTTATTCTACAGAATACGCCGACGAAAAAAAAAAAAAATCCACTTGACATCACTTTTTTTTTCTTTTGGGGTGATCTTAACATAAACATGTGCATTAGTTCAAGTAATTATTTATGTTCCATTTCAAAATTTGAAATTCACAGGGCATTATGCAACACAGGATACAGAATCGTTAACTAATTACGGTTTGTCAGTCAGTGATGAATATGATAAATGTCAGCGAGTGTTTAATGCTGGCGCTTTCCGCTGGCCACCACACGCCACCATGCAAGGAACTGCCGCAAAATGTGTCGTGAGTTGGCCTAGACAGGACAAGGGTAAGGTTCCCACGCTGGCAACATAACCGTAACGTGTACTCACCGTTCTCGTTTGTTTGTGGTGTTGCTTTAACAGTATCTAAAATTTAATTAATTTCCCCAAAAGAGGTCGGTAGAATACATTAACATTTTACGCTTCCCAGTGTTAGCTGCTCTCTGATCTTGATGCCAAGTAACGTTATAAGGGATTTTCATCCGTAAAAATTGACATTTCACATCTCGAAGCTAAGAAGCTCCCCTAGCGGGTGTCAAATTCCTTCCTTCCACTGCTATGGTACATGTGTTGACATTCATAGCTTTGTAGAAAATTATTTGCAGTCACCGAAAAAGAGAAAGCAGGAGTCTTTTCTATTTAAGAGACCGGACGACAAAAAAAAAAAAGTAAAAAGTTCTAGATGATTGAAGAAAAACTAACGTCTATGTGCGCAACGACTTAACCTGCTCTCGTGCCAGCGCTCTTGAATATTTCGAGTTTTCCACCATCTGAAGTGTATACCTCTCAACTAACTCCTCTAATTATAAGAAATTCTTTGACTACTTAATTTCCAAAGTGGAGCACATTCTGACTCTCTTCCCTTTTGCGGAGATCTCCATTCTCGAAGACTTCAATGTTCACCACCAGCTTTAGCTTTCCTCTCCCTTCACTGACCATCCTGGTGAACTAGCCTTTAACCTTTCTATCCTCTACGACCTAGAGCAATTGGTGCAACACCGTACTCGTATTCCTGACCGTCTTGGAGATACGCCCAACATTCTTGACCTTTACCTAACCTCTAATCCTTCTGCTTATGCTGTTACCCTCTCTCCTCCGTTCGGTTCCTCCGATCACAGTCTCATATCTGTATCTTGTCCTATTGCTCCAATCCCTCCTGAGGATCTCCAAAAGCGTAGGTGCCTCTGGTGTTTTGCCTCTGCTAGATGGGGGGACATGAGGAAGTATTTTGCTGATTTTCCTAGGAATGACCACTGCTATAGTGTCAGAGACCCTTCAGGAAGTAAACAGTTAATGCAGGAAAGCCACAGAACGCCTCACTTCTGATCCCTCTAAAATTTCTGATTGTGGCAGAGCAAGTTTAGCATTATTCAATACCACAAAAACTCTTTTCCTCCATCTATCAACACGACACAATCTTGTACCCATAGGTAGGTAAGAATAGGCAGGAACAAACTCTTTGTTAATCATCACGGAAGTTGTCCTTTGTTTATTTTGTACAGGACACTTCCCTGTTGTTCGTCAGAACAAATATTGCCAACTAACAGGGGCCATCCTGATCACGTGGTGCTGATGCAAATGCTTATGTTATGTCTACTGTACATCCGCTATGTGTCAGCTGGTGGCACCTCCCGAGGGAGAGAAGAGAAAGAGAGGCAATGACGCTCGCTGCAAGCGGCTGCCTCCTGCGAGCTCTGCCGCAAGACGCCTCCTGCTGAGGGCAGTAGCGTTCGTGTGTCCACAAACTCTGAACAAACTATAAAACTAAGTGAAGTAATGACACTATTTCACAGATACAAAACACACTCATGTATGGTTACTCTCTCCAGTAACAAGAGACCTAATACCACCACGTTACAATACTACCCCGTAACGAGTGAACTCTTGTTAGTGTAAATAAATTATATATATATATATATATATATATATATATATATATATATATATATATATATATATATATATATATATATATATATATATATATATATATATATATATATATACTTCAAATTTTCTTTCGAGCCTGCTCATATCATGCTACTTTAAATTAAATGTTCCTGAAGCTCGCGTGACAAACAGCCGAGTAGGGGAACAACTTTCCAGACAATTATCCCCTCTTCTTCAATGCCACTCAACTGTCCCCCTCTACTACACTGAACATCCACGGTCTGTTCTTTACTTATAATATAAACTGAAACTTCACATTTTATCTCTAGCTAAAAGAGCTTCTATAAAGTTAGGTGTTCTGAGACGTTTCCGCCAGTTTTTCTCACCCTTCCAGCTGCTAACTCTATAAAGGGGCTTTATCCAGCCATGTATAGAACATGCTTCACACATCTGGAAGGGGGGAGTTCCACTCATACCGCTCTTCTAGACAGGGTGTAATCAAAACCTTTTCCTCTTATCAACTCTTCTAACTGACTGTCTTCAGCCTCTTTCTCATCGCCGCATTGTTGCATCTCTTGCCGTCTTCTATTTCCATGCTAACTGCTCTTCTGATATTGCTAACTGCATGCCTCCCCTCTTCCCGGAGCCTCGCTGCATAAGACTTACTTCTTTCTCTTACCCTTATTCTGTCCACCTCTCTAATGCAAGAGTTAACCAGTATTCTCAATCATCAATCCCTTTCTCCGGTAAACTCTGGAATTCCCTGCTTGCTTCTGAATTTTCACCTTCCTATGACTTGAACTCCTTCAAGAGGGAGGTTTCAAGACTATATATATATATATATATATATATATATATATATATATATATATATATATATATATATATATATATATATATATATATATATATATATATATATATATATATATACACACACACACACACACACACACACACACACACACACAGTTTATATAAACTAGAAAGAAAAAATGTGAAATCCGGGAACAAGATCATACGGAAACGTTGGCGTTAGTGCGAACAATATCAAAAGGAAAGTAGTTTTCGATAATAAAAAGTCTACCTAGTGTTCCCAGACAATATTGTTTCTAGAACACAAATCCAGGAACACACCATAACTCAGACTTACTGTGGCCATGCTGCCTCGAATGTCTGTGTATTTGGGAGTGGAAAGATATTGGTTGAATAAAGTAGTTCTATAAAAGTGATGGAGAATGAAAATTATCATGATATTGTGCTATTTCTATAAATTTTTTTCTTCCTTGGAATCAAGAACCTCGCGTTAAGTTAGAAATATTTTTTTTTAAATACAGAAGCTAACAGCATAACACACGAGATACATTTGAATATACAAGTATTCTCTCTCTCTCTCTCTCTCTCTCTCTCTCTCTCTCTCTCTCTCTCTCTCTCTCTCTCTCTCTCTCTCTCTCTCTCTCTCTGCTAACCTGACCTCCTAACTGCAAGTCCTCTAAACGTCAGTTAAAACAAACTCCTCCCCTCGGCCACGTACGTCACGCGGAAGCAAGAGGGGGACGCGAGGTGAGGAAGCGAGCGTCAATGTAGTTGTTGCAGGAATGGATTTGCGGCAATGTCTTTTCATTATCCGTTTATTGCGATACTGTTCGTAAAATGTTATTACTATCTACCGTAACGATCACGCAGCTTCTTCCTGAGGTATGACAGAACTGTCGCAGTTTGTAAAATTACGTCAATCAATTTTAAAGAGACGAAGTCATCTCATGCACATGATGGGAAACCACGGCGAAAAATGAACAGAAAATGAATCGGGTCGTGGCAGCTTTGTCTTGAATCCAAGTGTTGGTGTCCTGCCGCGGGAAGCCAAGCGTGAAGGTGATGGGATGACCCACCTCGTCTGCCTCGTGAGGGACGCACGGGTGAGCGGGTCGGCAATATCTTCGACCACCTATCACGCCGGTGGAAGACACCGTGGACTCCTGAAAGTGGTTGGCGGAAATTTCCTGTTTTACCATTGGAGAGTACAGAGCAGGCTGTTCAGGTAATTTTCACTGCGGCTCACAGTTCCTAAGTGAAATTTCAGCCTTTAACATTTTTTCTTTCTTACTCTTTATATATATATATATATATATATATATATATATATATATATATATATATATATATATATATATATATATATATATATATATATATATATATATATATATATATATATATATATAATTTTCCGTCCTTACTTCTGCCTTTCATTTTTTTTCCTCCGCCGAGCTGGACTTTAGTAAACGGATGTGGTTCAGCGCTCTTTATATTGATTTCTTGGTCACACTTTTCGTCTGACTTCTGTGTCATTTTGGTCATTTCAGGAAGATGAGTTTCTTTCCGGTCTTTTACATGAAGACTGGACCGCTACATTAAGTTTGGATATGTTTCCATTGTTCTTTTTCCGAAGGATTTTCTTCCTCGCGTGGACTGCAAGCGGTTGAATTATTTCCTTTAGTCATCTTCGTTTTGTACCTTCTTGTTTTTGTTTTTTTCGTCACCCAGTCTCTCTTCCTTAATTTACTACAGTGAGTCAGCCTTGTCCACACACACACACGTTCCTCTTTCGTCTAACCGATGGGTGTCACTGAAAAATTTGTTCTCGCTTGCCTCCCCTCTGCTCGTTCTGCTAATTCAGTCTCTCTCTCTCTCTCTCTCTCTCTCTCTCTCTCTCTCTCTCTCTCTCTCTCTCTCTCTCTCTCTCTCTCTCTCTCTCTCACTCTCTCTCTCTCTTTCTCTCTCTCTCCTTATTTTGCTAACCCAGTTCTTGGCTTCATCTTCTTCCATTTTCTTTATTCTATTCTTCCTCTTCTCAATGACTTTCTCTCCTGCTTCCTCTACAAATCTTGAGAGATACTGCTCCTTTGGCTGTTTTCCTGAATCTCAAGTTAGTCGCACATACCTTTGCTTTGGGAGCGCGGTAGCTCAGGCGGCAGGGTGTCTGACTACAATGCAGGAAGTCTCTGGTTGGAATCCTGGTCGAAACCGGGATTTTTCTTGGACGCTCCTAAATTCACCAAGTCTTGAATTGGATACCTGGCAGTAATGACTGGGAAGGTTAAAGTCAGAAGAGAAAGGAACTGGATACCTAATCCATATGCCAAACACCTTGGATTGGGCGCCGCTACCTGCCCATCGCTTACGTTCCATGGGTATGACACCTCCTTTATTACACTACGGCTATAGTCTCTATGACTGCGTGTCTTTGTTCGGTCTTTTGTCTATTTATTTTTATGGCGTTTGTTTCTCTGTCTCTTTCTCTGTTTTTTTTCTCTCTTTTTTATACTCCCCTTTTTCTTTTTCACATTATCAGTTTCTTAATATCTTCCCACCATTCGCTGTGCCTTATAGGTCCTTTCCTTTCCTTCTCGCATTCTTCTTTATGTATTCTTGTATTTCTTTAGAGCGTTCGCGTCTCATGATATTCTCTTCCCTGTAATACGTCGGCGGGATAACGTCAATATCACGGTTACTCCCGGCAACTTGTGGCCTGATGTAGTCTTTTGTCAGTCTGCGAGTATCAAAGATCAACGCTTTCATGGCCTTCAGAGTATGATGCTGGTGACGGCTCTGCAGGGCGATTGAAAAAGTTTTCTGGCCATTCAGGCGTCCCCTGGAAATCCTCTCCAGTGCCTCTCGCCATCATGATCAATGAGTTTACAGCTGACCTGTGAATGGTCCGCTTTATGACTCGTCTGGGGTCGCGGAGGCACAAGTTCACTCCACGCTAAGACTCGCCTGAGACAGGTTGCACTTCACCCAATCTGCCCTGGTTTCTGTGTATCCCGCCAGTCTGAAACATAATAATTATACACGTAGTAGCGCACGGATTTCAATTTATTGCAATGGTCATGAAAGCTTACAGTACTTTTAACTCAACTGTGGAATATGTAACAACTTGTTTCAAACATTCAAGTGATGACATGATTTGCTTGATTATGAAACCTGGTGAAGTACAATTCTACTGATTGGGTTTTGTTATAGCCAGAATTGCTGAATAGTGTGAGGTGTATCATGAGGCATGGTAAGGTACAGCACGGGATGATATGAATGTACTGGATCTTCTGGACTGCGCGAGCGATACATTCCTTAGAGCAGCAGTACATACCTCCTGATAATCACTATCACCGTGCTCTGAACAAGACAGTGCTTGGCATGCTACGCTCATACATAAATTATAAAAATCAATAAACCACAGACCGTCAATTGATGTTTTGAAGCAGAACGTAATACATGATATTTGAAGACATCAGAAAACAAAAACTTGGTGTATTTGACAACAGTGTATCTACGGTATGTTCGTGTTCTGCTGCTGAAGGCCAATAACTGAGTGGTTAGTACTGTGCTGAAGTTCAGCACAAGTTCAGCACGGTCCGGGCCGTGCTGAACATTGTGCTTAACGTAAGAAAAACGCGAGATGGCCGATCATTTAGGAGCCCGAGTCCACTACCTCAAGAATTATAAGCCCCGCAAAGATATTCTCGGTGATATGAGTGAATGAACTGTTGATCATGCAGGAGTGTTATTCGTGACAAATTTGGTGAAAGATGCCGTGGAGAGCCACTTAAAGGAGTGCTCCACTGACGCTAAAAATGAGAATGACAAATACATTGCATTCTTTAGCAATAGCGATGAATTGGGCTAAATTAGCCCTTCAGGCTACTTCTTTCCTTATATATTAACTGGACGAGGAGAAGTCTCGTCATCTGTCCAACTAGCCTATTCTGCCTTAGGGATCGCTGTCTGCTCCATACTAAAGAAAATGGCAGAAAGGATCGGAATTACTGAGTGCGGTCCCACGGGGTCAAGGCTGTAAACAATGAAAAAAATACTTGTGCTTTGCATGGGATTTAATTTGCTTCTAAAAAGACAGATATCATACATTCAGATCCTTACAAAATCGGATGTAAATTTTCATTTTTTTCCTTGGGGGGTATTTGCCCGCCTCCCTAAAAGATTGCACTAAACACATGAAATTTATTAAAAAGTGTAAGGTATTACTGTTTTGGCACTGTTGCTATTTTACATTATACTTGTTTTTGCTTTTATGTTTTATGCTAAACTCTAGGCATAATTTTTCTGAGAATCTTTGTGAATACGGCCACTGGTTCTGGAAGAGTTTTGGGAATTCTTATAATTAGCATCATAATAAATGTGACAGGACACAGGCAGCACTGCTAAAGCTTTGGAATTGACCGCAGCCTACGCCGGGAATAAATTCTCATCTAAATGACATTTATATCGGTGATGCATGAGTGAAGGGATGAGGGTCCGATGAGGGGTAGTAAACAGACGATCATGTAATTATACTTCAATCAGAAAAGCATCAGCAGGATGGGATAATAGAGGGACAGTAATGCTTTGTGAGTGGAGAAGCACATCACCGAAATACCGGAAAGAAAATTATTTGTCCATATTACTGAAACTTAGGCAGTTGGGAGGGTAAAGGAGGAAATACTGCTGGGAACGACAATGAAAATGTTTTGCTGATTTTGCAATGTCGCTCACAGAAGGAAAGAATGATAACACCTAAAGATAACGAAAGCACCACATGCAATGTGTAAAGAAAGAACCAAGTTAACATTACCCGGTAGCCAAAGGGGGAGTGTAAGTAATGTCAGGAGAACAAAAAAGAAGACTCGTAGGGCCATAGAAATTTAGAAACAGATTCATTAGCATACTGAAGACCCCAAACCGGACTACATGTGTTGGCATAAACAATGGAAAGGATTTCTATGTAAGTTTGTCATGGAGTAAAGTTAATATTGGCAAGACTGTTTTGATACCTTTGCGTCGAGCAAATTATTGAAAATTATTAATTGTCACAACCTCGAGCCATTATAATGCCACAGCGTAGTAATAATGTATTATCATCATAATAATCACAGAAACACGAAAAACCACAAAGGAAACATAGCACTTCCATCCATACAAGAGTATTTTTGTGTATCATATCCACGCGAAATGACAGTGATATTGAGAACAAAAAATCCTTACCCAAAAGATGACATCTCTCACAACTTCAAAAATACTCCATCAGACGGCACTACAGTAAATTATTTAAGTTGAAAGTTTGTCCATCGAGGACAGTATTCAGGTTAGAAATCTCGTGATGAGGGACAATTCGAAAGTATGCTCAAAGCATTTTCTTTTTTCTAATGTAGGAGGGACACCGGCCGAGGGCAACAAAAACCTAATAAGGAAAAAAAAAAAGCCCGCTGAGATGCCGGTTCCCGAACAGGTCCGAAGCGGTGGTCAAAAATTGAAGGATAAGTGTCTTGAAACCTCACTCCTGAAGGAGTTCAAGTCATAGGAAGGTGGAAATACAGAAGCCAGAGAAAGGGATGAATGATTGAGAATGCTGGTTAACTCTTGCATTAGAGAGGTGGACAGAATAGGGGTGAAAGAAAGAAGAAAGTCTTGTACAGCGAGGCTGCGGGACGAGGGGAGGCATGCAGTTCGCAAGATCAGAAGAGCAGTTAGAATGAAAATAGCAGTAGAAGATAGTAAGAGATGCAATATCGCGGAGATGAAAAAGAGGCTGAAGACAGTCAGTTAGAGGAGAGAAGTTGATGAGACGAAAAGCTTTTGATTCCACCCTGTCTAAAAGAGCGATATGAGTGGAACCGCCCCAGAGATGTGAAGCATATTCCATACATGGACGGATAAGGCCCTTATACAGAGTTAGCAGCTGGAAGGGTGAGAAAAACTGGCGGAGAACACCTATCTTCATAGAAGCTGTTTTAGCTAGAGATGAGATGTGAAGTTTCCAGTTTAGATTATAAGAAATCTTCGGTGTAGAAGACGGGGCCAATGGAGTGTCATTGAAGAAGAGGGGATAGTGGTCTGGAAGGTTGTGTCGAGTTGATAGATGGGGCAATCGAGTTTTAGAGGCATTGAACAATACAAGTTTGCTCTGCCTCAAGCAGAAATTTTAGAGAGATCAGAAGTTAGGCGTTCTGTGGATTCCCTGCGTGAACTGTTTACTTACTGATGTTCACTGATGTTTGATAGCCCAGCCATGAATCTTGAGGCATTCTACTGCAGATCAGAAAAGTGATCAACATGGGTCACCACCCCTGCAGCAGCCGTAATGGTTATCAGGAAAAAAAAAAAAGTAACAGTCACAAATGAAATTCAGTGTAGAGGGATACTCACTCACTAGGTGTTCGGGAACCACTGCACGAAGAGATGTCGCCAAGAAACAGCGGGCGCCGACACTCATGAGTGGTTGACCTGAAATTACATTAGGAAGAGAAAAATGACATAAAAACCGAGTCCAGAGGACACGAATAGAAAAATGACAATAAAAATGAAGTATACGAAAAGGATATAATGAAGAAAAAACAGACGTCGTGATTACAGATGAAGGGAGGTGCATGTTCTATTCTCTTCTATCACATCGGTCCTAGAATTCGCTAAAGCAATTCAAAATTTTATTCTCTTTACTAGTTATCAGTTTCGGGTGTCAAGGAATACTAGCACATTTCATTAACATGAATAAAATACACTATATTACGTAGCTGCACTAATGTCAGACATTCTTGGTAATAATAAAACTATGAAAAGGAAATATTGATAGAAAAAAAAAAAAGATTCGTGAAAGTTACAGGCAGGTGTTCTCCAGTGCCCAGGAAAAGCTGGTAACTTCGTAATCAAACATTTACTTTCACACCTTCACAAAAGCTGTATATCACATGCTGAATAACATCACTCAAGGAGGCAACTTAATTTCAGGGTATATACTGTATAAGCTGAAAATTTACAGAGGGAGAGAGAGAGAGAGAGAGAGAGAGAGAGAGAGAGAGAGAGAGAGAGAGAGAGAGAGAGAGAGAGAGAGAGAGAGAGAGAGAGAGAGAATGTGTGTGTGTGTGTGTGTGTGTTTAATTGTTGCCTTCATGTGAGAACCTGACATGCCTGGTAAAGAACAGACCTTTTGTGACTCGGGATTAAACAATGAAACGGAGAGGAAAAAAATTGCAGAGGAAACAAATGAGGAATGAATATGTCACCTCTGAAAATGCTGTGATCATGATGAAACATTCTAGGGCCAAATAATACCGAAACAGAGTACAAGGAAGGTTGCTCCTTGCACATCCTGACTCAACCCCATATACGCATAAAGGCCTCCACGGATAGTGGTTTGGGAATAAAGAGTACTCATATGACGCCTTTTCGTAATGAATATTGATTTTTTTTTTTGAAGAGTAAGATAGTATGTGCAAATCAAAAGTAATCAAATACTTTTCTGGAAACACGAAAAAAAAAAAAAAAAAAAAAAAAAAAAAAAATATATATATACGAGGTGTGTCATTAACGTTCCAGGACTGGTGTCCTAAAAGATGAATTTCAAACCCAAGCCACAAACCACCATATTTCCCCTTCAAAGTAATCCTTCTGGAGTATACAACTGCGCTCCCAACCCTCTACAGTCACTAATCTTTTTCTTACGTGCTTTTAAAATCATGTCCTCTGTTGCAGGTCGTTTAACAATGAGCGCTGAACAGCGAACAAACTTGAAGTTTTTGGTGCAGTTGGGGAAAACGCCGTCAGAAGCACTGGGTATGCTGCAAAAAGTGTACGGGGATGAGACAATGTCACGCTCACGTGTTTTTGAGTGGTGCAAGAGGTTCAAAGAGGGCCGGGAGGACGTGGAAGATGACCCCAGGAGTGGAAGACCCTCAACGAGCAGGAATGAGGCCAATGTTGAGCGTGTCAAGCAGATGGTGCGTGACGATCGTCGGTTGACTGTTCGAAAGATCGCAGATGAGCTTGGCATGAACCACAACAGCGTGTGGAAGATTATCACTGAAGATCTGGGCATGCGGAAAGTCTGTGCGAAGATGGTGCCGAGACTCCTGAACGATGACCAGAAGGGACGACGCATGCAGGTGTGTCAGGACATCCTCGAGCGTCTGGAAACTGAACCAGACTTGCTCAGGAGAGTCATCACCGGCGATGAGTCCTGGGTATTTGAGTACGACCCGGAGACCAAACGCCAGAGCCTTCAATGGAAGAGTCCGGCGTCGCCACGGCCGAAGAAAGCAAGGCAGTCCAGGTCCAGCTTCAAGGTCATGTTGATCGCTTTCTTCGATGTGAGGGGCATCGTCCACTGCGAGTTCTTGCCACAGGGCCAGACAGTCAACCAACATGTGTACAAAGAAGTACTGCGGCGTCTGCTTCGTGCAGTGCGCGAGAAGAGGCGGGAGTTGTGGCAGGGCAACTCGTGGCTGCTTCACCACGACAATGCGCCTGCTCACAATGCCCTGAGCATCAGAGAGTTCTTGGCCAAGAAGAACATCGCCGTGCTGGAGCAACCGCCCTACTCACCTGACCTCGCTCCGTGCGACTTCTTCCTCTTCCCCAAGCTCAAGGAGGTCATGAAGGGGACCCGTTTTGATGATGCGGACGACATCAAAAAGGCCGTGACGACGGAGCTGAGGAGCATCCCGCAAGAATCCTTCCAGCAGTGCATGCAAGCCTGGCAGAGAAGGATGGACAAGTGCATGCGGTGCCAGGGGGATTACTTCGAAGGAGATAACCTATAGTTTGTAGCCTGGATGTGAAATAAAACTTGTGTGGCACCAGTCCTGGAACTTTAATGACACACCTCGTATATATATATATATATATATATATATATATATATATATATATATATATATATATATATATATATATATATATATATATATATATATATATATATATATATATATATATATATATATATATATATATATATATATATATATATATATATATATATATATATATATATATATATACTTTTTTTTCTACCGAAGCAATTTTTCGTGGTCATGTTTCTTTCTTCAGGGAAAAAAGAAAAATAAAGATTTTATGCAATCACTCTCAGACAACCAATCTGAGTGCAGAAAAACTTAAATGAATTTCTTTTGAATATATATATATATATATATATATATATATATATATATATATATATATATATATATATATATATATATATATATATATATATATATATATATATATATATATATATATATACAAACATGAAATAAGGAGAATCTCTAGGGAAGTTGTATGTAAATTTGTACATAGGAAAGGACAATACAGTCAAATCCCGAACCTTCCATTAACACTTCCTCTACATAGCCCGACCTCTTAATTAATCCAGTACCATAATTCACAGTGAGTTGATCCAGCTAAGTGCAGCACCACAACGGGTGTTTCGACCCCGGCAACCTACCCCCTCCCTCAACTTCAATAATTGTGCTCATATGCTGTTACTACAATATCTAGTTAGTCTATCTATAACCTATAGAGAAAAGGATGTTTATAGCTTTATCGTAAACTGTTACGATTTATCGCTCCTTCTTCAGGAGAAGCCTCACTTTTACGTCCCGTGTGCCCGCCTCATTATCAAATGTCAACTCTTTGGCTCACCAGCTTCAACAGTTCATTTACTGTACAGCATAATACGAATCATCACAAAATCATATTTAGCCTGACGGCTATTATCTACCGTCTGTCTTTCCTACATCGTAAGTCCTTTTGCGTTATTCAGCAACACTATACGACAGTAAATTCCCCCCAAAATTAACATATTTTCTAACGTTTCTAAACAGTGGAAGGCAATTAGCGCAACTTAGCAAACACAGCGGGACATTCCAACAGACTATTTCACATTTACTCGCTTCATCCTCACACAGACACTGGGTGATTAAATTACCATTTTTAACAGGCTGAAGCATTCCCAGAATGGATCAGTCATGCGTGCGTTGTAGTGGCTCCATTGTGGCACTACTGCAGGCAGGAAAAACGAAAAATACAGAATTACATTATAAAGCAAGGGATTTACGAAGATAACTTTTACTCAAAACATTTTCTCAAAACTGGTAAACCATCTCTCTATGAGAGTGTTTTAGAGATGGTGATGTTTTCATTCATATACGTTGGTAGTGTCCTCTCCACGTGTGTGTGTGTGTGTGTGTGTGTGTGTGTGTGTAAAATAATAATAATAATAATAATAATAATAAAAATAATAATAATAATAAACGGTTTATTATTTAGGCAGTTAAACTGAAAATGTACATAGGGGGTGGGGAAAAACTTAACATTAATCCTAAAGGTGTGTGTGTGTGTGTGTGTGTGTGTGTGTGTGTGTGTGTGTGTGTGTGTGTGTGTGTGTGTGTGTGTGTGTGTGTGTGTGTGTGTGTGTGTGTGTGTGTGTGTGTGTGTGTGTACCGCTAATCAAGTGTGTATTTATAGCAAAGTACTTGGTCGGGGATTCATAATGGTTTAGCACAAGATTTTTTTATGAAAGTACTATAAATAAAATTCACGTATTCTTCAATACGAACTTGATTTGATTTTTTTTGTATATATATATATATATATATATATATATATATATATATATATATATATATATATATATATATATATATATATATATATATATATATATATATATATATATACACACACACACACACACACACACACACACACACACACACACAAACACACACATTCTCTCCTTAACAATATATTAAGTTTTCAAAATATACGCATGGTGGTACAGTTTAATGGATTTGAACTATTGTGTTTCCATAGTATTTTATTTATTTATTTCATTTGATCATTTATATATATTTTTTGGAGGTACCTTGGTTGACTTGTTCGCTTCAGTGAGTATCACCAGTATTACATGGGCCAGAACTCAACTATGGTTTTTACTGAAGGGATATTAGTTTACAAGGTATGGCAACAAATGGCCAATACTCACAGCATCGCGTCAAATTCGAATCACAACTGCTTTTCAAACACTGCCTGTGACACAAACCAGGCGTGGTCCTAGACTGCTGCGTTGTTTTCTCCAACCTCATAATTGTGGGAAACTAAATGCTGAATGGCCAGCCATATACGTGATCACCTTCATGGTTTGCAAGTAAACACGAACATAACACCTACCACTCCTCACCAATACACACACACACACACACACACACACACACACACACACACACAGCGAGAAACACACCAGTACATAACACACACGAAGCAGTGAACAACTCACTATAGTATAATACACACAAAGCAACAAATACCTAAAAAATAGTATTATAACGGTTCCATGTGAGGGATATGGAACACCGCAAAAGTAATACTGTCCTATCACAACCAATGCTATCAAACCTCCCTTCTCTACATACCCATCCTCCTCTGCAATACCCGCTTTTACAAGTGAATTTGTGAATCAATTAAATCATGCACGCACAATTGCTTTCTTCATTTACAAACTCCATGCATATTATGCATAATAAACATTTCACGATATATACGTAAACGAATCTCTCTCTCTCTCTCTCTCTCTCTCTCTCTCTCTCTCTCTCCTCTCTCTCTCTCTCTCTCTCTCTCTCTCTCTCTCTCTCTCTCTCTCTCGCTCTCTCTCTCTCTCTTTCTATCTATCTATCTATCTTTCCATCTCATTTTTTTTTCCGAAGTGGCAGATGAAAATTTTCTTCTTTGTTTCCTTAGCGAGACACCTTTACGTGTAATATATATATATATATATATATATATATATATATATATATATATATATATATATATATATATATATATATATATATATACTCGTATATATATATATATATATATATATATATATATAGTTTTGGACCAATGTCATTATAGGTTATTTTAAACGTACGATGAATTAGTAGAGATTCGGCTATTGTAGAAAGCTGGTTTTTTGCTAGCTTTGCATAATAAAGAAAGGTCCTTTCACCGAATTATTTAAATCTACTGCATATTTCGTAACACGTAATTTTTTTGGTATTTAAAGCTCTCCCATCTTCAGACAAGCAAAAAATAAGTAAAGTAAAATCAGTTGACAGAATTATATATACTTGATGAGAGGAAGGAAGTGACTGAGGTCCTTTATACTACAGTTGAACCTATAGGTTACGGTCAACACCCAAAGAGTTTTTTTTTAATCCTATTTGTAAGAAGGAAAAAAATAGTCTATGGTATCACATAACTATATTAAATCCAAAAGAAATTCACGATTATTGCAAATATTAACAAATATAATAAACTAATAAAATAAACAAAATAAATGAATAGAAATATATAAATCGGTAAATATTATACCAAAGTAACTAATACAAGCGATGTCATCACTGTTCATTTCAAGCCTATTAGTATATTGATTAATTTCGCTCATCTGAGATCTGCTTCACTGCTTGTTTTGAATATTAACCTTAAAAAGTTTAATTGAACACTTTTGTTTTGGGATGTATAGAACTTTTAACTTCAGACAATGAAAACAAACAAAACGTTTAATAAACCAAATTATCAAGGACCTATTAATAAACACTCTAAAAGCTAAAAGTTACTCTCAAAATAAAGATTACTTTCAAAAATTGCTCCAAAGTCCTAAAAGGACTCTCAAAGTTGCGAGTTTGCTCCCAGAAGTGTTTTCAAATTGGGCGAAAGGTAAAAGTACCTCGGAGGGTCTCTTAATGAGTTAGGAGTGAAGTTTGTTTCGTCAATAAAGGCGGGATATGCGTACATACATGCATACACATCTGTGTATGCAAGAAAATATTGCATATGCATGTATGTTGTGCTTCCTGGTACGTTAATCATTTGTTTTCTCTTGTCGTACACCATTTTATTATTTTCCAGAAAGAAGAGAATCAAATTGTATCTTTTAAAGCACTGGTGAGGGCAAGACATCTGTACGAGCGGCGAATGACAAAATGGGGAAACATAGTAGGTTAATTGTCTAAACGTATTTGAGCGTCTGCACGCGAAAAACAAAGGAAGCAGCCAAGAAAAACGGCAACATGACTAGAGAAAAAGAAAGAAAAATATATATATGGGGCATTTATTATTTTAATTTTATTTGTGTAGAACAAGAAAAAAAAAAAAACATACAAGATAACTCACATATGTTGAAGGGATGACCTGCCCTTAGTTCCTCTAATAAGGGAGCAGCCGTGTGGTTGAGGCAGGCACTGCACACTGCACATCTCTTATTAGAGAAAATAATAAATAAATAAATGCCAAAGATAAAGTTTCAGAAATGTGCCCTAAACTAGATTATTTGAGTTTGAAACACCAAACCAGCAACTGAATACATAGCACTAATCGTATGTTCTTCGCCACTAACACCAAGCAGGCATTCTTTCTTTGGCTGGGAACGTGACTCCCTGACAAAAGTAAACCCGATTACTTCTCAATATTTTGTCTTTTAATATCTTGTGTTGTTGATCAACCTTTATGTGAACAGAAATTGTGGCTTCCTCAAAGGCCTGGACACACAGGTGGAAACCTCAATCCATGGATGTGATCCTCTGAGCAAAATTGTATCGATCTCATCAGGCTTTGTATTCTCAGAACACATCGGTGGTAATGCAATTGTGCGAGGCCAAACGTAGCACGCGTAATATGGGAGGGAGTCACGGAGGAGAGGATGACTAACAAGCTGAAGGAATTATTCCTCCCGGTGCACAGCATCCATGCCGTCTGTGGGACAAGACCTGCCCCTTCCAGATTGCATTTCACAGCCATCTAAGGTGCCGCCAGTAGCGCAGGTGTGGAATGCATACCTTCATCACATGGGATAACGTCATCATCGATATCTTCACTTGAAAATGTATAATGGTTCCTGTATTAACATTGCTGGGTTTTGGATACTGTAGGAGCTTCGATGACTTGGCCAGGCGGATGGTGCATGTTTTCTCTTTTTTCCCTATCCTTTTCACTTTTCGCTCAATTTTCTTAAAAAAACAAAACAAAAGATGTTATGGAAAAATGCATGACTTTTACGGCTTTGCACGAAACAGTATGGAATTTACTTAAGTTCAAGGACGAACTGTGGTGTGGAGTGGCGAGACTTCAATCATGGAATTGTTGCCTGTGGTTAGGTGAGGCTTTGAACGCTGCACTTTGCTTTCAGCTTTGATAGGCTCTTGCAAAACACAGAATTCATTTATTAAAAAAAAAAAAAGAAGAAAAAAAAAACTACAAACACTGTGCATTATGCGTACGGTATGGATTTGATAAAATGTGACAGTGGCATATGCCTTCCACGCTCGGCAAAACTATTTGATTTCAGTAGTTATGCTTTTATCGGGGGGGAGAGAGAGAGAGAGAGAGAGAGGAGAGAGAGAGAGAGAGAGAGAGAGAGAGAGAGAGAGAGAGAGAGAGAGAGAGAGAGAGAGAGAGAGAGAGAGAGAGAGAGAGAGAGAGACTTTTTTCTTTCTAAATTGTATTTTTTTTCGTGTCACCATGGAGTAGTTTTAACGCGTTGCCGCTTATTTCTCTCGGACTTAAATGATATATAGCAAACACTCGATGAATAGCCTGAGTAAAAATGGCAGTGATGTGTTAACAAGGCATAGACGGTCAGTGAGCGTGTAAGAAGCGTGTTGTAGTGAAGGCTTTCTTCCCCCTCCTGACGGGTGTGAGGCAAATAAACCCAGCCAGGGGATCCTAGGAAAAAGATAGCGCTTTCATGCATACGCCTTTAGGGAACCGCTTCCTCAGGTGCACATGGTGGGAAGGGAAGCGCACCGCCGCCAGCAACCATTGCGGGATGGGTTGTGTGTCACCATTCAGTGTGGCAAGTACCATCCTGGTGACCTTACGCAACGCGTGTTTCCAAGTGAATTATTGCATAAATGTTATTCCCCGAACACATTACAGGCATGACAACTACACAGATAAAACAGGATGTTAATTAATCTTAGAGGCGAAAAAAAATTGGGGTGGAAACAAAGGGATGAGATAATTGTTAAGGTGTGTGAAAGCTATGCGTCCTTGGTTTGTAAACACGACCAGTTGTTCCCTAGTGTTACTTTCACTTTTCATCCTTATCATCATGCAACAATGACCTCTCTCTCTCTCTCTCGTCTCTCTCTCTCTCTCTCTCTCTCTCTCTCTCTCTCTCTCTCTCTCTCTCTCTCATACACCCATCACCCATGGCTTGTTCCCTCCCTTCCGACGACTATGAGTTGAAATCCAAAATCTTAATGATCTTAGCTTTGCCATTCTCCCTGACTTTCGCTCGTCCTCCTTCTTTTCCTTCCTCTGGGCCAGCGATCCCTCGCTCCGGACCAGCTTTGTCAGCGCTCAAAGACAGCCATCAGGGTGCCAATATTCAGCAGCGCGGGAGAGGGTGAGAACCAGCTGAGGCGAGAAGAGAACCTCGTAAACTTTAACTTGTGACCGAGTGTCTTGTTCCTTGGCGCCTCGTCTGCCAAACTCTTGACTGCGAGGTGCAGGCGCTGTCTTGCTGGCGATGATCTGCCGCCGCCTAACCGTGTCCACGCCAAGATCACCAGAACTCCGGTGATATTCACGGGGTCTTCCTCACAAATGTTTACATTGAAATGCAAACACAAGAACATCCCAGGAATTATTTAAGCAAGAAATTAGCCCAAGACTTTACAAAGGAATTACAACGCCTGTTTATACTGGAATTGCTGACAGAAAGGAGAACCTGTTGTGAAAGAAGGTATAAATTCTCTCTCTCTCTCTCTCTCTCTCTCTCTCTCTTCTCTCTCTCTCTCTCTCTCTCTCTCTCTCTCTCTCTCTTTCTCTCTCTCTCTCTCTCTCTCTCTCTCTCCCCTCTCTCTCTCTCTCCTCTCTCTCTCTCTCTCTCTCTCTCTCTCTCTCTCTCTCTCTCTCTCTCTCTCTCTCTCTCTCTCTCTCTTTCTGTCACACACAACACACACACACACACACACACACACACACACACACCTACACACACACACACACACACACACACACACACACACACACACACACACACACACACAACAGGACAGTCATCAATAAAAGCCCCCAGGTGCGGGTCAGAGGCCAGGACGGTGACATGGAGCCACAGTTGTTGTTTTTCAACAAGGACAGTTTTATTTTATGGGTTTAGAAAGTCGGTCACCAGGTATGTTCGTGCTACTCCGTCGCCGCTCACACACACACACACACACTCAAAAAAAATAAATAAATAAAATAAAATAAAAATAAAATAATAAATAAAACAAAATAAATAGATAAATAAATAAATAAATAAATAAATGAAATAAGTAAATGAAATAAAATAATTTAATAAATAAAAAAAATAAAATAAAATAAAATAAAATAAATAAAACAAAATAAAATGCTTCTCTCTCCTTTAATACGTCGGTCCTCTTCTCCAAAACGCCGCCACGCTCCGTGTCTCCTGGATGCATCTCCAGAGCATCCTCTATTTGCATATGTTCTTATAAAAGCTGAATATCCTCCACCCAGAGCCGATAAATATTTCATAGAAATAGGGAAATTCCATAATCCCCCAAGAAGAAGAGGAAGAAGACGAAAAAGCCTTTAACCATGAGCGCTTATAACGATATCCAGAATGTTGTCAAATTTCCATAACTTCCATCTTCCTACAATGGTGTCTGTTTGGGGGGGAAATCGGGTTCATGGCTACATGATCTGTCGCTAGGCATTTACGCTCCTCCTGCTGAACGGAACTCCTGACACAGGAAGCTTACCGCCTGGAACTGAAAAAAAAAAAAGATAAATAAAAATTAAAAAAAAAATAAAAAAAACAAAGATTTATGGTATTTTCAACAGGGAGGGATTTTGTTGAGAGAGAGAGAGAGAGAGAGAGAGAGAGAGAGAGAGAGAGAGAGAGAGAGAGAGAGAGAGAGAGAGAGAGAGAGAGAGAGAGAGAGAGAGAGAGAGAGAGAGAGAGCAAACTGAAAAAAAAGAAAAAAAATATTTTGGTTTGGTTACGTTTTTGGCAACAGGCCAAGAGGCGCGGGAAGTTAATGTTGGCACACGCGATTTTCAAATCGTTATTGAAAGATCCCTTTTTGGCTCTTTTTCTGCTCTTCTGGTATCGACCCTAAGTGTCTTGACACCCACCTCAACTTTTCTTCATTAACTTCTGCAACATTCGCCGTCTTAGATCCTCTACTAAACCTCATCTTTTTTTTCTCACTGAAACACATGTGTCTGAGGCAACTGACAGTAGCCCCTTTTCTGTTCCCTCCTATTTTCTTTATCCTCATTTTTTATCCAAAGCTGGATGTTGCGTCTATGTGCACAACGACTTAACCTGTTCTCATGCTAACGCTCTTGATTCTTCCAAGTTTTCAACCATCTGGCTACGACTACAGAGCCACTCTCAAAACAAATTTATCTGTGCTGTATACCTCTCACCTAACTCCTCTGACTATAAGAAATTCTTTGACTACTTAACTTCCAAAGTGGAACACATTCTGACTCTCTTCCCTTTTAAGGAGATCTCCATTCTTAGAAACTTCAATGTTCACCACCGAGCTTTGACTTTCCTCTCCCTTCACTGACCATCCTGGTGAACTAGCCTTTCACTTTACTATCCTCCACGACCTAGAACAACTGGTAAAAGACCTACTCGTATTCCTGACCGTCTTAGAAATACACAACAACATTCTTCATCTTTTCCTAACCTCTAATCCTTCTGCTTATGCTGTTACTCTATTTTCTCCGTTGGGGTCCTCCGATTACAATCTCATATCTGTATCTTGTCCTATCGCTCCAATCCCTCCTCAGGATCCCCCTAAGCGAAGTTGCCTCTGGCGTTTTGCCTCTGCTAGTTGTGGAGACCTGAGGAGGTATTTTGCTGATTTTCCTAGGAATGACTACTACTTCCGTGTCAGACCCGTCTCTGTGTGCCGAGTGTATAACAGAGGTGATAGTATCTGGCATGGAGATGAACATCCCTCACTCTTTTGCTCGACCTAATCCTTCCAAACCTAGATTAACACAGCTTGTTCTCGTGTTATACATGATAGAGAGGTGGCTCACCTTAAGCCTTCCATCACCAGAATTTCGTTCGCTTTACATTTCTTCCCAGAACCATTTCAAGTCTGTTCTCCAACTAACCAAAACCTCCTTCTTTAATAGGAAGTATCAATCTTTCAAAAACTAACTACCTTCATGACTTCCGGCACCTAGCCAAAATCATCTACAATAACTTTGCTTCTTCTTCTTTCCCTCCTCTTTTTCGACCAGATGGCACTACCGTTATCACATTTATCTCTAAATCCGAACACTTCGCTCAAACCTTTGCTAAAAACTCTACCTTGGACGATTCAGGGCTTGTTCCTCCCTCCCCTCCACCTTCTGACTACTTCATGATACCTACGAGTATTAAAATTCTCTGTAATTATGTTTCCCATGCACTTGCTGGCCTAAATCCTAGGAAGGCTTATGAACCTGATGGAATCCCTCCTATTGTTCTCCGAAACTGCGCCTCCGTGCTTGCATCTTGTTCTCTGAAACTGCGCCTCCGTGCTTGCATCTTGCATCTTGCATCTTGCCTAGTCAAACTATTTCAACTCTATCTGTTAACATCTACTTTTCCTTCTTGCTGGAAGTTTGCCTACATTCAGCCTGTTCCTAAAAAAAGTCACCGTTCTAATCACTCAAACTACCGTCCTATTGCTTTAATTTCCTGCTTATCTAAGTTTCTTTTTTTTTTAATCTATCCTCAACAAGAAGATTCTTAAACATCTATTACTTCGCAACCTTCTATCTGATCGCCAGTATGGCTTCCGTCAAAACCGCTCTACTGGCGAACATTCTGGCTTTCCTTACTGAGTCTTGGTCATCCTCTTTTAGAGATTTTGGTGGAACTTTTCCTGCTCCCTTAGACATATCTAAAACATCTGATAGAGTATGGCACAAAGCTTTGATTTCCAAACTATCCTCCTACGGCTTCTATCCTTCCCCCTGTAACTTCATCTCAAGTTTCCTTTCTGACCGTTCTATTGCTGCTGTTGTTCTCCTAAATCTAATAACAGTGGTGTTCCTCAAGGTTCTGTCCTGTCAGCCACTCTCTACTAATTATTTATCAATGATCTTCTAAACCAAACTTCTCGTCCTATCCACTCCTACGCTGTTGATACCATCCTCCACTTTTCCACGTCTTTTCGTAGACGTCCAACTCTTCAAGAAGTAAACAGTTTATGCAGGGAAGCCATAGAACACTTGACGTCTGATCTCCCTAAAATTTCTGATTGGGGCAGAGCAAATTTAGTATTGTTCAATGCCTCAAAAACTCAACTCCACCATCTATCAACTCGACACAGTCTTCGAGACAACTATCCCCTCTTCTTCAGTGCCACTAAGCTGTTCCTCTCTTCTACACTGAACATCCTTGGTCTGTCCTTTACTTATAATCTAAACTGGAAACTTAACATTTCATCTCTAGCTAAAACAGCTTCTATCAAGTTAGGTGTTCTGAGACATCTCCACAAGTTTTCCTCACCCTTCCAGCTGCTAACTCTGTACAGGGGCATTATCCGCCAATGTATGGAGTATGCTTCACACATCTGTTTTGGGTTCCACTCATACCGCTCTTCTGCACAGGGTGGAATCAAAAGCTTTTCGTCTCATCAACTCCTCTCCTCTAACTGACTGTCTTCAGCCTCTCTCTCATAGCCGAAATGTTGCATCTCTTGCTATTTTCTACCGGTATTCTCATGCTAACTGCTCTTCTGATCTTGCTAACTGTATGGCCTTCCCTCCTCCTGCGGCCTCGCTGCACAAGACTTTCTTCTTTCTCTCACCTCTACTCTGTCCACCTCTCTAATCTAAGAGTTAACCAGTATTCTCAATCATTCATCTCTTTCTCTGGTAAAATCTGGAACTCCCTGCCTGCTTCTCTATTTCCACCTTCCTATGACTTGAATTCTTTCAAGATAGATGTTTCAAGATACTTATCCTTCAATTTTTGACTATCTCTTTGCACCCTATTCGGGAACCGGCATCTCAGTGAGCTTTTTTTTTATTGGATTTTTGTTGCCCTCGGCCGGTGTCCCTCCTATATATATATATATATATATATATATATATATATATATATATATATATATATATATATATATATATATATATATATATATATATATATATATATATATATATATATATATATATATATATATAAAATCTGATGGATAAACATTTCCGCTTTTAAACTATAATCTCTCTCTCTCTCTCTCTCTCTCTCTCTCTCTCTCTCTCTCTCTCTCTCTCTCTCTCTCTCTCTCTCTCTCTCTCTCTCTCTTTTGCACAGGTGGATCAAGTACGAGTATTGGTCACAGCTTCCAGTCACCTTTATTATGTGCACGACTGAGGACGAGGAACAAGTTGCCCATTACTAATAAGACCAGAAAAATAAAAGTTTGTACATCTTCGAGATGAATAGCCGGCACAAATGTTTCCTTTAGTGTTTACTGAAGAAAATGGATAATTGAGGTGAATTTGGTCTAATTTGGTAAGCCAACAGACTGATGACGCGTGTAGTAAGAGAAGACATATTTATCTTATGAACGTAATATTGACATTTCATATTCATATAATCTAATCATTTTGAACCGCTGAGTCTATAGCTTTTAGTCCTTTGGTAGTGAAGAGGAAAAATTAATTTCATGAAAAAATTATATATATATATATATATATATTATATATATATATATATATATATATATATATATATATATATATATATATATATATATATATATATATATATATATATATATATATATATATATACATATATATATATATATATATATATATATATATATATATATATATATATATATATATATATATATATATATATATATATATATATATATATATATAAATCGGCAACTTTACATAATGATGTGGCGTACCAAAGTTAGCATATAAATACATAATTCCCATCGGTGCTGCAGGAACGAGTGCACAAACGGAAACAGCACCACCTTGCGACCTACTGATAATAACCAAGTATTTCTTCTCGTTGCTGGGAATGGAGTTTATTCTGCCTCACTGTTATTATCCATACCTACCGAGCTGTGACCCGAACCAGGAATGAGAAAGAAAACATACAGCGGAGGCAATGTCTCGTCCGCAAAGGTTGAAATCCAAGTCACCTGTGTTGGGAACCGTGATTATATTCGTCCACTACTACATACATCAGAATACTAATGGACAGGGATGCGTTAAATAAAGCGGTTATTCTTTGTACGCGGTTTATTAGACAACACATCGCCGTAAAACTATCACTACCACAAAGAATGAATAGAGGAAGCCATAACATCTGCTTCACTATTACTATCTATACCTATCGAGCAAGGACCAGAACCAGGGATGGGAGGGATTATCCACAACGGAGGTAATGTCTCGTCTGCGGAAGCAGAAATGTAAGCCACGTACGTTGGGAAACAGTCCCCACCTCTGTGCTTTACATGCAACACAATACTAATGGACAGGGGCACGTTGATTAAAGCGATTAGTCTTTGAACGCAGTTTATCAGACAAAAGAAGAAGCACATCGCTGTAAAAGTACCACCACCACCACCGAGAAGAAACAGAGGGAACCTTAACATTTATTCCGACACATCTGTCTCGTCTCCATCCAAGCGTTAATACAAACAAGGAGAAATAATACGTTTTATCTTTTGAACAAAGCATTGATCAAACTTGAGAGAATAATTTATATTTGAAAAATGTTTAATTAAATGCCTTGTCGTGCGTTCAGTAATACGAAAATAAAAATTAAAGAAAAGACGGGAATGATGATAGTGGAGAAGAAGAAGAAGAAGAAGAAGAAGAAGAAGAAGAAGAAGAAGAAGAAGAAGAAGAAGAAGAAGAAGAAGAAGAAGAAGAAGAAGAAGAAGAAGAAGAAGAAGAAGAAGAAGAAGAAGAAGAAGAAGAAGAAGAAGAAGAAGAAGAAGAAGAAGAAGAAGAAGAAGAAGAAGAAGAAGAAGAAGAAGAAGAAGAAGAGGAGGAGGAGGAGGAGGAGGAGGAGGAGGAGGAGGAGGAGGAGGATAAACGGAGAGGAGGACAAAGACATGAAATAAAGTGGTTGCATGTAAACACACAAATCTACGTAGAAAAGACGGCAAGTTCAGCTTGAAGAAGAGAAGCGAGCAGCAGTGGTTCTGGGAAAAGGGTGAGAAAATGAGGCACGGAGACAGGGAGCAGAAACAAGACACGAAAACTTTCATTACAGCAATTTCCAGGATTCACTTTTTTATATGTCCGTGTGCATGAGTATAAGTATTTCCAGAGAGAGAGAGAGAGAGAGAGAGAGAGAGAGAGAGAGAGAGAGAGAGAGAGAGAGAGAGAGAGAGAGAGAGAGAGAGAGAGAGCTTTATGGGTTAAGCACCTCATGTTTTCCCCCGTAACACTCTAACATGGTCCTCGTATTCCCATCACCCCGTTCGGGAAGTGCGCTCACTGTTTGTTTTCATTCGCTTGGCATTTCCTTGGTTCCTTTATTGCCGCGTCGCCCGGCAGGCCCAGAGGGAGATAATTAATGGTAATGTAGACCGGTAATCGCAGCCTTGTCGTATCGGGTAATGTTGTTTCATTCTCGCCTCAATAGAATGTCCCTTGGGTTCGCTCGCCTGCCCTGCGCGGGACGCACCTTATCTGGCCTTAAGTGGTCTTATTGCTACGCTTTATATATATTAGATACTTATCCTAACATTTATAGGACGGGGAGCAAAAAACGTGGGAAAAGCAGGAGGAAGAGGAGGAAGAGGAGGAGGAGGAGGAGGAGGAGGAGGAGGAGGAGGAGGAGGAGGAGGAGGAGGAACAAAGGGATAAGAATAGTGGGTAAGAAAAGCTTTTGTCCCACAACGAGACGACCTGTTTGAGGAGACTACGAGTGTTCTACAGATCTTCTTTTCTGTCAGCAGAGTAAAGAAAAAATGTAAGGTTCCTTTTCTTACTCACCCTTTCTTCGGGCAAAAGGCAGCTAAGAAAGAAAGAGGATATGTAAATATTATCAACCCACAAAACATTGCTACTTTTGCTCTACATAAGATGTCCTAATAATCAGTTGATATTTCAGTGCAAAGAAACACTCGAATTCACAACTAAATAAACATAAAAAAAAAAAAATGCATTTCGAACAACTTTTAATAAACGTTCAGTGTTGAAGTATTCAACACTGAACAACAAGTTCAGTATTGCGTACGTGACAAGGAGAAAGTGAAGGACTGATTCTGAAGCGCCACAAAAACGGTATCATATGGGACCGCTATCAATGATGCGTGGGACTGTATAATGCCCCACCGATGATGCAAATAAAACATACAGTATGGCGAGGAACAGAAATATGGTACTATCACAGATGGGGAAAGCAACAAGAGCGTTTCTTGCTAAAATTGAAATAATTTGGGATTCTGTAAGACGGACAGATACAAAGAAACATACTCATCCATAAAGGGAGTAACAGCTGGATTAAGTGATATTACTAATAAAGTACGTGTGAGAACAGTACAAAATACAATATGGCAGTGATTCCAAATACTGCTATTTTTGCTACTTTTGTTCCCAAAGTGACTAAAAGGAGTGAAGGCATATTACGAAGATATGCATTTGCGTATTGGCAGTGGTGGGATGAGGGTACGTATAACAAAGAGCAAACGTTGAATTTTATCACTGTCATGCTTTCACAGAAGTAACATTGTGATGACTGCATAAAACTGATTAGATTTGCTTAAATAGGTAAGTCCATTAAACATTGCATATAAGACCCTTCAGAGGAAAATACAGGAAAACGATAATATTAAGGAGTAGATTCTAAGACAGTGGAAGCAACTGGTGTATTTCTGCGGAGTAAGAACTGAGTGTTGGTTGTGCGTGGTAAGGCCAATATGACAAATTAAATTAAATAAGAATTATGAAAATGTTGCGGTTATGTCCTATGTAAGAAGATAAAAAGAAAGGAAGGATCACTGAGCTGCATATATAAGACAGAGAATGTAACTTTTGGGTTAATGAAAAGAAATGTTACCAGCTTTGGCTTTCCTCTCCCTTCACTGACCATCCTGGTGAACTAGCCTTCAACTTTCCTATCCTCCACGACCTAGAGCAATTGGTGCAACACCCTTCTCGTATTCCTGTCTTGGAGATACGCTCAACATTCTTGACCTTTTCCTGACCTCTAATCCTGCTTATGGTGTTACCCTCTCTTCTCCGTTCGGCTCCGATCACAATCTCATATTTGTATCTTGTCCTAAATCTATTAACAGTGGTGTTCCTCAGGGTTCTGTCCTGTCACCCACTATCTTCTTATTATTCATTAATGACCTTCTAAGCCAAAATTCTTGTCCTATCCACTCCTATGCTGATGATACCACCCTGCAATTTTCCACGTCTTTTTATAGACATCCAACTCTTCAGGAAGTAAATATTTCACGCAGGGAAGCCACAGAACGCCTGATTTCTGATCTTTCTAAAATTTCTCACTGGGGCAGAGCAAACTTGGTATTGTTCAATGCCTCAAAAACTCAATTCCTCCATCTGTCAACTCGACACAACCTTCCACACAACTAACGTCTCTTCTTCAATGACACTCAACACTTAACTGATCTCCTCTTCTACATTAAACATCCTCGGTCTGTCCTTTAATTATAATCTGAACTGGAAACTTCACATCTCATCTCTAGTTAAAAAAGCTTCTATGAAGTTAGATGTTCTGAGACGTCTCCGCCAGTTTTTCTTACCCACCGCAGCTGCTAACTCTGTACAAGGACTTATCCGTCCATGTATGGAGTATGCTTTACATGCCTAGGAGGGTTCCACTCATACCGCTCTTCTAGAGAGGGTGGAATCAAAAGCTTTTCGTCTCATCAACTCCTCTTCTCTAACTGACTGTCTTCAGCCTCTCTCTCATCGCCGCAATGTTGCATCTCTAGCTGTCTTCTACCGATATTTTCATGCTAACTGCTATTCTGGTCTTGCTAACTGCATGCCTCCCCTCCTCCCGCAATATCGCTGCATATGACTTTCTTCTTTCTCTCATCCCTATTCTGACCACCTCTCTAATGCAAGATTTAACCAGTATTCTCAATCATTCATCCCTTTCTCCGGTAAACTCTAGAAGTCCCCGCCTGCTTCTGTATTTCCACCTTCCTATGACTTGAATTCCTTCAAGAGGGAGGTTTCAAGACACTTATCCTTCAATCTTTGATTACCGCTTTGGACCCTTTTCTGGGCCTGGCATCTCAGTGGACTTTTTTTTTTTTTTTTTATTTGATTTTTGTTGCCCTTGATCGTTGTCCCTCCTACATAGAAAAAAAAAGATGGAAATGATGAGAGTGACATGACCAAGACTCAAAAAAAAAAAAAATAAAATAAAAAATAAATAAAAGAGTAATTCAAGAAAAGAAGCAATAAAATATTTCAGATGGGAGACGAAAAGGAAGTATGAAACGTGTAAGGGTAAGGTGCGCAGAACATGAAGGAACAAATGGTGACTGCCATCAATAATTTCCCCACATGACCCGATAGAAAACATAAATTACAAATTGTAAAAGCATATAGTACTTAGATTACACTGACGGATACGAATATAGATGAAGAGACAGAGAACTAGACAGACAGACAGATAGACAGACTGAGATATAGATATATAGATCAAATTCAATAAAGAGTGTTAGACGGAACAATAAAAAGATGAAAAAGGAGAGAGGGACGGGGGATGTGAGGAAAGAACTGACTTTGGCTCATGATTTTCAAAGATTTCTTAAAGGAGAAGGGTACAAAGAAGGAAGAAAAGAAAATGGAATATGAGGATGAGGAGGGAGAAGAGGAGATCGGGCGCCCTAATGAGTTTTCTTTACTATAATTGGTTGATAACCTGCCTTAACAAGCGAGTACATGCTAACACACTTGTCGGAGGAGGGACGCAGTTGTTGTGTTCCCATCCAATATATTTCCCTCTGGTCTACTCTTGGTGCAGGATTTAAAAGTCATATTGAATCTCAATAAGTCCCTTAATCTCTCTCTTTCTCCTTGTCTTTCAATTTCACCCCTCAACAGAATAATTTTGGGAGCGTATATTTAAAAAATAATGGAGGGTATTGATTTCCTACTCATGACATACTGCCTTTTCTTCTGTGATAATGAAGATGGAAGTCAAGACCGCTCCAAATTAAGGACGCTGTAATTAGAGCCGCTTCATTTTTACGTCTTTGTTTTCACCTCAGCGATGATGGGAAGGCTCGACTGTCGTCTGTCTGTTCCTGAGTATCGATATGGCTTGTTCTGATTCATGTTGTGTGTGATGTGACTCAAACACTCTATTTGAAATGCGTTGATCGCTTTTATACAATGTGAAGTGGATGATATATTTCCGGTTTGATATATATATATATATATATATATATATATATATATATATATATATATATATATATATATATATATATATATATATATATATATATATATATATATATATACTCGTATATATATATATATTATTATTATTATTACTAGTAGTAGTAGTAGTAGTAGTAGTAGTAGTAGTAGTAGTAGAAGTAGTAGTACTAGTATTAGTGGTAGTAGTAATGATGATGATGATGACGATAATTATAATAATAATAATAATAATAATAATAATAATAATAATAATAATAATAATAATAATAATAAAATAATAATAATAATAATAATAATAATAATAACAATAAATTATTTTTTAGGTGCAGGACAAATCCACCAGAAAATGCAAGAAGTTTATTACTTCATTGTGATGATAACTTGATTATCCCTATTGCCCTGTACTGAACGTCCTCACTACTCTCTCTCTCTCTCTTCCTCTCTCTCTCTCTCTCTCTCTCTCTCTCTCTCTCTCTCTCTCTCTCTCTCTCTCTCTCTCTCTCTCTCTCTCTCTCTCTCTCTCTCTCTCTCTCTCCTGAACACATGCCCTGAAGTGGGGAGCGGCTCCTCTCCACCAGCCTTGATGCCTCCAAACTTTAGTCATTTGTAGGAATTCCAAGTCTTCTCATATCTCCTCTTTCCCTCTCTCTTCCTTTCCTTCCTCAAATCATTCTACGTGATAAGTTTCTCACGTTGTAGGACCTTCCCCTCTACTGAGTCCAGCACCTGAGAAGACCACGCGGGTCTTACCGAGCACACAGCGGGCGGGAGTGTCACCAGAGTAGTGCATGCAAGCGTTTACCTTCTGCCGAGTGAGCAGAGTTCCCTTGGCCCTCACACCTGCCCTCATAACCACTCCGTAACTCTAAATTCACGACCACAAAACTTCTACAGCTGCGGCTCGAGGCACACGTACATAACTGAGGTGGCCACGACCCACAGTCTCGGCGGCGTGGCCTTTACGAGCCGCCGCCCGCCTGCCTGCCATACGTCACCTGGTTATGGCGCCCACACTGACCTCAGCACGGCCTGCCCCTTCTTCACGCCGCATTACAGTACATTATGCACTCAAACTGACCTCAGCACGGCCTGCCTCTTCTTCACGCCATATTACAGTATATTATGGACTAACTTCATTAAAAAGCATCCCTCGCAGGTTCGTGTTGTGACACCCTTGGTGTTGCGGGACTTTCAAAATATTCCTGGCTATTCTTACTGTGTATCCACGTAAATGGCGTCCATGAAACAAACCTGGAGAGACTGGCTCAAAACCATATATAATGTCCTAGTTCACACTCAATGAATTAAGTCTATGCCTTTTACCTCACACGAGAAAAAAAAAAAAAAAAAAAAAAAAAAATATATATATATATATATATATATATATATATATATATATATATATATATATATATATATATATATATATATATATATATATATATATATATATATATATATATATATATATATATGATTGGATCCAGTGGTTTATTCTGATTAGTTTAGCACGGTTTTAAATGAGAGAGAAAAAAAAGACAAATATGCAATGAAACAAACACGATGTGTGTGGGCGTCAGGCGTCACGTGACCGCCATGTGGGAGGCAATTCTTTGGGAGCAAATATTGACGGTGCCACTGAACGCCCCTTGTCGTCCCTTCCCGCCCTAGCTGCCGAGCCAACAATAACACCTTCACCACCAAAAGCCGGTCATCCACGAGGTGACCCGGCACCCGGTGCTAACTTTTGTGGCTATGGTTTTGATTACTGCCACCAGACGTGTGTGTGTGTGTGTGTGTATGTGTGTGTGGAAAACACGTCCCCTGGTACTAATGTGTTGGGAACTGGTGTGGTGGGACACTGCTTTGTCTCAAACATCCTGTCTCTCTCTCTCTCTCTCTCTCTCTCTCTCTCTCTCTCTCTCTCTCTCTCTCTCTCTCTCCTTTTCTTTTCATTTCTGACTGGTCGGAGTTTGTTATACTCCTAGGTTTTACTGGGCTCATCCCAATGGCGTCTTTAATCTTTCTATTTGTGAAAAGAAAATCTTTTCACGATCTTTGTGAATATGCTACGATTTTCAAGCCCTTGTTTTCATCAAAGCCAAACTTGATTTTCAAATATTTATTTTTTTTCCATTCCTCTCTCTCTCTCTCTCTCTCTCTCTCTCTCTCTCTCTCTCTCTCTCTCTCTCTCTCTCTCTCTCTCTCTCTCTCTCTCTCTCTTACAGGGCAGCTATTAGATAAAATTAGTGATATCCATAATGTACAGACCGACAGCCCAGCCAGTCCAAACCGATCACAGAATTTACGAACAAATTAATGAAATAAGTAACACACACAAATGTCATAATTTTTGGTGATTTTAATTTACCAATAACTAAGTGGGGCGAACCACATAATTTGCACAATGGACACGACTTGTATGTCAACTTACAACAAAGTTTATTTACACAGTTTATTTACACAAGTTATGCTAATACTAAGAAACAAATCATGCGAAGAGCAATTTAGAGAACTGGATTTATTTCCCTTAACGCAAAGACTAAAAGGCGACTTAATACAAGTGTTTTGAAATAATCAAAAGCATCGGTAACATGGAATGCAGTAAACACCTCACGATCAACTATTTAAATTGCTCGCGAGGAAATGGTTGGAAAATTGTTGGGATATCCTTCAGCTTTCAGGAATCTAAACACTTTTTTTTTTTTTTATCGAGTGGTCGTGTCTCTTGTACGGTTTATGTTGGAGGGAGTAGAGGGTAGGGAGGGAGTCTTATGCTTTGCTGCCCTTTTTTTTTACGAGTATAATTACTTTCTTAGTAGTCTAGATCAGGTCATCTCTTGAAGAATGCAAGCTCTGTTGTGGGCTGTGTATCTATATAATTATGTGTAACTCTCTCTCTCTCTCTCTCTCTCTCTCTCTCTCTCTCTCTCTCTCTCTCTCTCTCTCTCTCTCTCTCTCTCTCTCTCTCTCTCTCTCTGCATATTTCTCTTTATTTAAAAATTCTCCGTTTTTTTTTTTTCCTACTCTCACTTCCTACCGGGTCAGATACGCCCGGACCCTACCTCTGCTCTTCCCTCTTCCCCTGCCCTACGCCTCTGTCAAGTCCCTCCGGTCCTTGTTTCTGGTACTATTCCCCCTTCCCCTGCCCTTCTCCCCCTGCCAATCCCACCAGTCCCAGCTGCGGGTCTCCCACGCCTGGAACACAAGCCACACACGCCCTTCCTCGCCACACACGCCAAATTGGCTTAAAATGTCTATTCTTAAAGTATTCTCTCTCTCTCTCTCTCTCTCTCTCTCTCTCTCTCTCTCTCTCTCTCTCTCTCTCTCTCTCTCTCTCTCATTTATGATTAATTTTTCATTTGAATATCAACTTGTTTAAACGAGATTTAATCCCAGTGCTATATTAATCAGTTTTGTTCATTTCCTATCTTTTTGTTAAATTTCCCTAAAATTGAAGAAAATTCAATAAATATTAAAGAATTATATCATACCGTACTCATGGCGAGCAAAATATTTTGCAATGGCTCACCAAAGACAAAACCCACTTAATTCTCTCTCTCTCTCTCTCTCTCTCTCTCTCTCTCTCTCTCTCTCTCTCTCTCTCTCTCTCTCTCTCTCTCTCTCTCTCTCTCTCTCTCTCTCTCTCTCTCTCTCTCTCTCTCTCTCTCTCTCTCTCTCTCTCTCTCTCTCTCTCTCTCTCTCTCTCTCTCTCTCTCTCTCTCTCTCTCTCTCTCTCTCTCTCTCTCTCTCTCTCTGGCATCCACACACTGTTCCAGCACATGCAGGTGGTGGTCTGGCCTTTAATATACGAATAACTGTATAGCTTCGGAAAATTCGTTGTAAAGCTTAAAGAGAATCACTAATGTTGAGATGAATTTACAACACATCCTAGAATGTAATTCTCATAGACCAAGAACACAATGCATATCATCATATGTATGTAACAATGCATATCAATTCATGTCCACGTATAAGGGAAAATCAGGGTTGGTAAAAAAAAACAGTTAAAAACAATCCATTTTTTATTTAATCGTTTTTTGGGGGCACTTTTCATATTTATATGCAAATCAGTTTAAATAAGCGATTAAAAATTAGTCTAGAGTAAAATAAAAGGTATGAAATTTTATCTGAAAGACAGACACTTGTTTAGGTCATGCTGATAAAGGATGGTCCGGTTGGACAAAGCCTGCTAACTTGTGCTTTACAGGAAATGAACGTATCAGGCTCCCTATTTGATGAAGCAGCCTTCCTACCCTTATTTTAAGCTAAAACCACTATCAGCTCAAGGGATTTTAATAGATAAATATCAGAGGCCAGAACTCGTGACGTGTCAATTAAGTCACATCACTTTTCTCAATCCCACTCCATGCCTGCCCCCCTCTCCACTCCTTGTTTCTACACTTAACATACCCCCACCCTATATCCTCCATCTAAGACTCTCTCTCTCTCTCTCTCTCTCTCTCTCTCTCTCTCTCTCTCTCTCTCTCTCTCTCTCTCTCTCTCTCTCTCTCTCTCTCTCTCTCTCTCTCTCTCTCTCTCTCTCTCTCTCTCTCTCTCTCAGTATTTATTTATTTATGTATGTATGTATGAAGAAGGTATGAGAAGCATATTGGATGGGGACAGGAAAGGGAATGGTATGTGGAGGGGGAGAGGAAGAAGGCAGGAACAGGATTCACGTCAAAGGCAGCTGTAGCCAATGACACCTGCCATAAAGAAAGGCAGGTTTTTGGTAGAAATATAAATAGGAAAGTTACTTTATCAAGTAGGGAGCCATCTGTACATATATAGACCTTATTTATCAATATGATATAAAACTAATTTTTATATGTAAGAAAAAAAAATCCAAAACATTTCACGCACTTATTCGTACATTGCAATCGTACCATTATACTACACACATTTTTTTGTGATAAGTCTCATAAATGCAAATTTGAATAACACAGATTGCACCGGAATTACATAAAAAAAAATATTTGTATTGGCAAAAGGCAATAAATACATAAAAAAAATGGGCCACAAAGCTTTTGTGGAGCGCACTCATATTTAGGGGAAATGGTTTATGGTTCTGTCTCTGTAAAGACAATATAGGATGTAACACACAGAATCATCTTCATGGAGGCTGCCACGCCTGATAGTAACACCCAATGAGTGTAGAATGTGGTGGTGACAGGGAACACGGCAAGGAGACAAAACACTTGATTATCATTTCGGCAGTTGTCTTCCTCAGTGTGTGAATAATAAACACATTGGCTTCTTGCTTTCTCCCATCAATACATTCCATTCACGTGACAAACACACAACATAAAATACCTGATGACTAAATGTTTATGTTCTGGTTCTGTGTATGTGGGAACAAGACCAAAAGATGGATACTATGAATATCACGTGATTGCTCTCTCTCTCTCTCTCTCTCTCTCTCTCTCTCTCTCTCTCTCTCTCTCTCTCTCTCTCTCTCTCTCTCTCTCTCTCTCTCTCTCTCTCTCTCTCTCATGTTCAAGGTATGATTTTTTTTCAATAAATATCATGGAGATCAGTGCGTAAGCCGATACAGGTGATGCACACAAAAGGTGTGTGAAGCAATTGCACATCCCAATGTTGGACCTTTGATTAAGGAATGCCTTTAATCTCTATTCTGTTACTATATACAGAGCCATATGTATGGTAAAGTTTTTTTTTTTTTTTTTACCATCAATTAAAAAATGATGAATTAAAAAAATACCATGCCAATTTGAAACGGCATGCATGTATCTATCAAAATTCTGATGAATTTGCAATGATTTTGTTTGTTCCGCAAAGTAATTACAAATTTGAGCTTCAGACATGGGTTCACGTACAGGCACATAAATACTTTGACGTATATAATCTAATCCGTAATACACCTCCACCTGTCAAGAAACAACTTTTTGTGTCTGACAGATTAATCTTCAGTACCTAAACTACTAAACCCACTCCTGTCTGGATGATGCTAAGGACATGGAGGGCAAGTACTTCCAAACCCAAACTGGCAAAGCGGCATGATGGGCGACCAAAGTGCACTCAGTAACAGATAAATGTTTCCCAGGTGACAGGTGATATGATGATGATGATGATGACAACAACAACAACAACAACAACAACAACAACAACAACAACAACAATAATAATAATAATAATAATAATAATAATAATAATAATAATAATAGCAATCATATTAATAACAATAATAATAATAATAATATAAGATAACAATACAGGTGCAACGAGAAACATGTACGGCAAAGTAAGAAAATATGTTTGTTAGATGAAAAGAATTTTAATGAAATTCAATTAAAAAAATGTAAAGCTCTAGTTCTGCCAAAGCGCTCGCTTGTTAACACACACACACACACACACACACACACACACACACACACACACACACACACTACCTTCCTATTGCTTTAATTTCCTGCCAATCAAAAGTTTTTGAATCTATCCTCAACAGGAAGATTCTTAAACATCTATCACTTCACAACCTTCTATCTGATCGCCAGTATGGGTTCCGTCAAGGACGCTCTACTGGTGATCTTCTGGTTTTCCTTACTGAGTCTTGGTCATCCCTCTTTTAGAGATTTAGGTGAAACTTTTGCTGTTGCCTTGAATACATCAAAAGCTTTTGATAGAGTCTGGCAAAAAGCTTTGATTTCAAACTACCCTCCTCCGGCTTCTATCCTTCTCTCTGTAACTTCATCTTAAATTTCCTTTCTGACCGTTCTATTATTGCTGTGGTAGAGGGTCACTATTCTTCTCCTAAGTCTATTAACAGTGGTGTTCCTCAGGGTTCTGTCCTGTCACCCACTCTCTTCTTATTATTCGTCAATGACCTCCTAAACCAAACTTCTTATCCTATCCACTCCTACGCTGATGATACCACCCTGCACTTTTCCACGTCTTTTCATAGACCTTCAGGAAGTAAACATTTCACGCAGGGAAGCCAACAGAATGCCTGATTCCTGATCTTTCTAAAATTTCTGATTGGGACAGAGCAAACTTGGTATTGTCCCAATGTCTTAAAAACTCAATTCCTCCATCTATCAACTCTATACAACCTTTCATACAACTATCGTCTCTTTTTCAGTGACACTCAACTGTCCCCCTCTTCTACACTAAACATCCTCGTTCTGTCCTTTACTTATAATCTGAACTGGAGACTTCACATCTTATCTCTAGCTAAAACAGCTTCTATGAAGTTAGGTGTTCTGAGACATCTCCGCAAGTTTTTTCTCACCCTTCCAGCTGCTAACTCTGTACAGGGGCATTATCCGCCAATGTATGGAGTATGCTTCACATGTCTGTTTTGGGTTCCACTCATACCGCTCTTCTACACAGGGTGGAATCAAAAGCTTTTCGTCTCATCAACACCTCTCCTATAACGGACTGTCTTCAGCCTCTCTCTCATCGCCGCAATGTTGCATCTATAGCTGTCTTCTCTCGCTATTTTCATGCTAACTGATCTTCTGATCTTACTAACTGCATACCTCCCCTCCTCCCGCAATCTCGCTGCAAAAGACTTTCTTCTTTCTCTCACCCATATTCTGTCCATCTCTCTAATGCAAGAGTTAACCAGTATTTTCAATCATTCATCCCTTTCTCTGGTAAACTCTGGAACTCCCTGCCTGCTTCTGTATTTCCACCTTCCTATGACTTGAATTCCTTCAAGAGGGAGATTTCAAGACACTTATCTTTCAATTTTTGACTACCGCTTTAGACATTTTTCTGGGCCTGACATCTCAGTTGGCTTTTTTTTTTTCAACTAGATTTTTGTTGCCCTTGGCCAGTTTCCCCTCCTACATAAAGTACACACACACACACACACACACACACACACACACACACACACACACACACACACACACACACACACGAAAAAATAAAAATAGCTGGCAAAAGCTAATCATATTATCGGCACAGCGCAAGGAGTCAAGGATCAGCCAAAATGTTAATTAGTAAGGTCGGTAAACGTTACGACTCAGTGATAGTTGATTAAACTCGTATAGAGTGGGCCCAGCGAGGAGCTGAGGAGGTCAGCCAGTAATGAGTTCCACCACAGGCAGGCAAGGGAATATCCAATGGAGAATAACGCGTGGCAGAGGCTCCCCGAGAAACAGGACACAAACACTACACTTACCATTCTCGAAGTGAACAGTGATGCCCGAAGGCAAATATAAAAATTTATTTCCTAGGACTTTTACGAGGGTTACCATTGCTAAATATAATGCTATTCGCTTTGATTTTTTCCTTTCTTACTGATACGTACGCTGTAGTGTCAAGAAACTAAAGCTGAGAGAGAGAGAGAGAGAGAGAGAGAGAGAGAGAGAGAGAGAGAGAGAGAGAGAGAGAGAGAGAGAGAGAGAGAGAGAGAGAGAGAGAGTAGAGAGAGAGAGAGAGAGAGAGAGAGAGAGAGAGAGAGAGAGGCACAACTTTCCTGCAATTTGTCAGCACTTCCATCTGTCTTTGGGAGGAGTTTTGGTCTCCTTTCTGACAGCGGTCACTTTGCACTCCAGGACACAACTTGCACGGCACGTCATGTGCCTTCCCATATCTTGGGGAAAGGGATGACACCCGTGTTGGTGGTTCTCGGATGATAAAAAGACGTTTTCCAGCCGAAGGTCAAGATATAGTAGATTAGTGTAATAATAATAAATGAAAGGCAACAATTATTTACAACATAAAAATATACAGAATACATGTAAGAGGTACTGAAAGGCAGAAAAAATACTGTATATTTAGCGACAGTAAAGATAATGCAAGAAGTGAAACAGTTAAGGAAAATTAAACGGTTAACTTCCAGACATCACGCTAGAGCATCGTGCAGTCATAGGGTGCTTTATTTCTTGTTGTTAATTGTTGTAGGTGCAGCAGATACGCGATGATGATGGTGATGGTTATGATGATGATAACGGTAATGATGATGATGATGATGATGATAATGATTATACTTTATTAATTTCATACATGTTTTATTACTGATAAAAAAAAACAATCATGCCACTAAAAGCATGAGAGAAAGAGGATCAATACAGAAAGCGGAAGTAAACCGGAGAGAGAGAGAAAAAAAAAAAAAAGAAAAAAAGGCGTCTAAAAATATTGTGCTGACACAAAAATCAAGCAAAAATCCTTGCGCCCACACACACACATACACACACACACACACACACACACACACACACACACACGGGGCTTACATGCTTCACATTAAAAAAAAAGCACCGGGCAACATGTACAAATGTTTGCATATCTTACTGACCTTCGAAAGACGACCTAATTCTTCAAAACTAGGAATGTGGTAAACCAACAGACATAACCATAACACAAATGACACGCCCTGCAAGCAATGTAATCAGTCGACTGGTTTTACTTAAGCATGGTTTCGGCTCTCTACAGGACTTGTTTGAAATATCCATCAGTAGATATTTGTGCAATGTAAGTCATGTAACCCACTGACTTCTAAAGAATTTCTCTTACCACAAACAGTAAACAGCAAAGTAACCCACGTACCTTTAAGCAGTAAAAGGAATATACCACGGAAAATCTGCAAGTTATTACAATCTCTGCGCCTCTCACAGTATCGCATCCTTATACACTGATATATGTCTCAAGACTTAACCCTTGGATGATTATAACTTAAGAAAATACATCAGCTATGTTTTGAAATTGTGTCCCATGTATTCATTAAAGTTTTATTGTGGCAAAAAAAAAAAAAAAAAAAATACTGCATGATTATATGACATTTTCCTCATAGGATATTTTATAGTGACAATCATGCACCATGTTTATAATTTTTATTTTTTTAATGTTACTCATAATTCCTGGGGACTTCCCTCAATGCACTTCATGTGTTTCATCGTGAGGCGGAGGCACCAGCAGCGCCATTCATCCAGGTCACCTCGAGGTCTGGCGGGTAGTCTCTTGTTCCAGCAGCAGGAGTCTTGGCCCAGAAATGGTTCTTGATGGGCTTCACTTGACTGCACATAACTCCCTAGTCAATTTCCTGTTTCAGTCTCAGAGGCCCACCCCGCTACATCCACCCCGACTCAGGAAACTCGGGCCACACAGGCACCGCTGTGCAGGTCACACACCCGCCAAGGCTGTCCGGATGTCTTCCAACATAAACCTGATGACATATCCTGATCTGAATTATGTACTTTTATCTATACATATTCCAAAATTTGAAAAAAAAATAAATCGTGTGAAAAGTGTGTAGTGCAGCGTTAAGTCCGTCCACTTTGTGGATAGGAAAGACTTGTAAACGCAAGGCTGACCCAGATATGTTACTACATCCAGCACCCTTTCATCGATTCATTCTCAGACTCACACCGAGCCCCGATAATTCGTAACAAGATTTGCTATGCACGGAGGTCTATGTTATACTTAACCAACTATTAAATAAACAATGCATTTTCCTATCTAATTGAAGACGATGCCACCAACGCCAAATTTTGCAGTTAGAACAGATACAATAATGATCATATTCAATTTATACAACAATGACCTAACTTTTCCTCAACTGTTCAAACTTTTCAGAATGTGATCTTCAACACAGGCATGACTGCACTTGAGAACTTCAGCATCAAGATGATATCATTCCGTGTCCAAGAGGAGTGAGGAAACGTACAGTAAAAAAAAGTTTGCAACAGTCGTGAACTGAGGCGTCGGGATTCCCTGTGCAGCGATGCAATCACTGTACTCTCCGCGAGGATTTTTTTTTTTTAATATTCTTTAAGAAAAACAAGTCGCTTGCTTATTCATTGCCATGAGACAAGTTCATTTAAGTTTCACTCTGATTTTTTTCCTTGACATCCTGGCGTGTATGTGTAGTAGCAGTAGTAGTAGTAGTAGTAGTAGTAGTAGTAGTAGTAGCAGTGGTAGTAGTAGTACATATTTCGTATAGAGTCATCATAACTTATTGATATATATTAATGTTCTTGTAACTTCGTGAAATTGTAATATACGAAACAAATCACTACAAAAATTAAATTTTTGTCAGTAAATTTACAACGAAGTTTACTTAGAAAATGTATTACGCAAATCTAACCAATCCAACATACCAATTTATTAATTTGGCAAAAGGCTTCCTCCTTAACCTGCAAACCAAGAACACACAGCACTGCCTGAGGGTCAGTCACACAGCCACAATGTAGCAAACAAATTATCTGGGTCACCAGGCACACTAGCCGTGATGTATGATCCAAGACAGAGGTCTGATATCACCTACTTTCGCGTCACTCTTCATCACCAGCCTACTGGGACCACGTAACTCGATTTCAACCCAAGTCCTCCAAGTAATCATGACCGGACGCTACGGAAACTTCGTTTGTCATGTTCATTTTGTACCAACCTTCTTCTCTTTGCCTGTTATGCTTTTTTTTTTTTCGTAATTTTGAGGGTTTGAAAAGCTGTCAGTTGCAACGTCTGAACTTCTGCAAACAAGTCTCATTGGAGGGTGAGCTTCCACACTGTACGCATGCTGATTGGCCTTTTTGCTGAACGCTGACTTGTGACGCGCGTTATCTCAACTTCCAGGTTGCAGGACTGTTTGAAAGCTGGAAAGTGCACCATTTCGTTGCAATTTTCTCTCTCTCTCTCTCTCTCTCTCTCTCTCTCTCTCTCTCTCTCTCTCTCTCTCTCTCTCTCTCTCTCTCTCTCTCTCTCTCTCTCTCCATCCTTTTTTTTTTCTTTTACTTTTGAAACTTATGACTTTCTTCATAGTTCAGTCCCCTCAGAATCCTTTCATAATCGTTCCTTTCGTCGACTATCTCAGCTTCAAAACCTCCTGAGTATTCCCTCTTAAGTCTTGCTATTTTTTCTCCGCCCGAATATATTACGAATTCCGAAAAAAATCCTCACTAGTTCATTATTAACAGGAGCATCATTTACAGTTCAATAAAAGACAGTTGCCTTACTCAGCTACTTCTCGCACGCTTTTCTTCCTGGCCTTCGTTTATTCCAGTCCCTCTGAATTATTCAAAGTGATCAGTCTTCTCTCAAATTCGATAAGAGATGCATTCTTTGGGATCTGTCCAGTCTAATTGGCTGCTGTATTAACTTAATCAGACTTCCATCACGTGACGGCAGATACACTGTCTCCAGGAAGGTTTCCAGTCATGCACAAGTGCTTGGTTTCCTCGGTCACAAGCAGGGAATGTGAGCCTCACTGGGTTAATATTGCAACCTTTGAAGCAAGAAAGGAACATAGAAAGGGTGAGAAAGAAAAAAAAAATAGAAGTTAAAAATAAATATAGTTAGGCCAAGAGTAAACTAATTTGTAAAGAACGGTTTCCTTTTCATTTTGAGTCAGTTTGTTTATCTATCTTCTTGCTTGTATGTCTACTCTCTCTCTCTCTCCTCTCTCTCTCTCTCTCTCTCTCTCTCTCTCTCTCTCTCTCTCTCTCTCTCTCTCTCTCTCTCTCTCTCTCTCTCTCTCTCCTCTCTCTCTCTCTCTCTCTGTGTGTGTGTGTGTGTGTGTGTGTGTGTGTGTGTGTGTGTGTGTGTGTGTGTGTGTGTGTGTGTGTGTGTGTGTGTGTGCGAGTGTGTGTGTGTGTGTGTGTCATCTGACCCCTTTCCTCCCTCCTTCTTGGCATTTATATTCACCTCTAATAAAGAACTGGATTGAAGAAAGCAATGCAGGGCTTTAATAGGATGGCAACTACTAAAGTAAGGTAGATTCAGGCATTGCGGAATTTGTGCCCGATACCATCAGGGACAAACAGAAGTCACCAGAGCAGGAATACTCAGTCAGACAGGATTTTGGCGGCTTGGGGCCAGGCAGGCGAAGTAACACGAAGGACGGGGCTTTTATTACAGACACCAAATGAAGTCGTGTATCTTGGAATTTTTAGTTGAAATAATGTTCAATGCAGGAATAACAGAAAACAGCAGAATGCTCAGAGTAATTACTGAACGGTTTAGCAATACTTCGAGTAGTATTCAGTATCTGAAAAAAAAAATAATCTTGAAAACCGGTATACGAAAAATAAACTACTGAGGCTTAAAAGTGTAAGTGAAATAAAAAAAAAAAAAATCGCTAAGAATCCTGCGTTTTAATAAGGATCAGTGAACTTCCGCGCCTCACCTCAGCTGCCAAGTAGGGCAGCAGGAGGGAAGGAAAGTGAGATGAAGTGTGGAGGAAGGGTGTGCAATATGGTGTACAGTGCCATACATCACTGTGCAGACTCATAACTCAGCGTCCTACAATCACTGTCCACAAGAACTGCACTACAGAGGAACAAAGACACTTGTCGACGCAGTGTGTGTGTGTGTGTGTGTGTGTGTGTGTGTGTGTGTGTGTGTGTTTCTCCACCAATGGCTCAGAGTGTGGCATTGGAGTCTGGGTAAAAGTGTTTGACATGGGCTGCCGAAATGTTTGAGGAAAGGACCCTAAATATTACAAATAGTTATCTCGTGTTTTGCGTCAGGCCGTCAACACTCACCAGATTTTTTATCATGAAAAATATAAACGAAAATTTTTGCATATAAATATGACAAAAGACGGCTATGATATATTCTACTGTCTATATATTCGATCGTGCTAATAGCTGGAGATTATCTAATTCATCGCTATTACACTACTGGAAATTATTCTGCCTTGAGAAGGTTGTGGTCATTGACGCATGGTGCAGCTGTTGGAGGCATTCTGACTTTGTTACACAAACCGGCCACCGCTAAGGAAGCGGGAGGCACGAGGCGTGTGCAGGTGTTGGCTCCCAGATTACTGTGGGTGCGATCAATGCCACGATTACAGTGACTTCAAGAGTGATTCATGGGTGTGTGTGTGTGTGTGTGTGTGTGTGTGTGTGTGTGTGTGTGTGTGTGTGTGTGTGTGTGTGTGTGTGTGTGTGTGTGTGTGTGTGTGTATGCACGCACGATAGGTATGAGGGCGATAGGTCTCATATATTATAAGAAAAAAAAATTTGATATACTAGTCCTGTAAAAAAAAAAAAAAAAAACATTACAGTATATTAGGCGTGCATGGTTATCTTCTTTGGTCACATTCCAAAACCATCACGCACATAATTATGTTATCTAGGATATCTGAATGTAAAAGAAAAAAGAAAAAAGTCAGTCACCACTAATCTGCTCACAAACACCAAACAACTTTCCCGACGTTCCTCACATCCGGTCATGGTGACGTGCAGGTCTGCGGAAGTTCAGGTAAGCATCTCCGAACTCTGATGAAATGGGTCCCAGTAATAAGAACAATTCCTGAGCAAATAACGGTCAAGGTAAACATAATATACATACATAAAGACATGTTTACGTTTTTACTAGAAAAATTAGTATGAATACTGGTACATCTCTTACTTTGATGAACACAGACTGGGTAAAAGTACTACGCAATATCTTCTAGTCTTGCGAAAACGTAAAATTCACACACAGAACAAGCAAGCTGCAATATTTTTTTTTTTTTTTCAGTGCCGCCAATTCTCCATGAAATTCCCATAAAATATAACTGCTTGGGAGGAAAGGTTTCAGAAAGGTTTTGGCTGGTGTTCGACCCTGCATAGGCGATCACGTGCACTATTTTAAAGAAGATACACTACGACCTTTCCCTCTCAAATAGCGCTGGCATCCATTTGTCATTACTAGACTGAAAAACATCACGGTAATAGTTTAGTATTGATAAGATTAACATTCCTACGCTATACATAGCTAGAAATGTCTGTAAACAACCAGGATTTGTTTTTTACCTGCATCAAGCTAGGATAATGAGAAGGTGCTTTGGTTACTGATATGTTTGTATACATCACCCACTGACGAAAAAAAAAAAAAAAAACCGGAGGAAAAAAAAAGTAACTGTGGCTGAGACACAGAACGACAAAGATCTCGATGGATGACATTCACTCAAATGAAGAAAAATTCGACTTGAAATAGATAAAAGTTTGTACATGAAAGAAAAGCCTAAAAGAAAACCCCGAACCACGTAGCAAGCGCACACACACACACACACACACACACACACACACACACACACTGCAAGGTGTTGAGTTAGTGTAAAAGGCATGATTCATGCATGCGGTGTGAGGCAGGAGTACAGGGTGACAGATGACAGCTGAAATTGAAAAAAATCTTGGAACACGCTGCCAAAAATGCAACTGGCTAGAGAAGCTTGTCATCTGCAAGAGGAAGAGCGAACTGTATGAAACGAAAGAAATTGTGAATGTGTTCACTTATATTCCTGTTGGCAACAGTTTACGATAAGTCGTGTGTTTGTTTATGTACGAGTACAGTGGGACAACAAAGGACGTTGTTTTGCAAGGAGTCGTAGAGTGCAATACCAGAGTGGTTGGCAAATAGATGATTATTTAGGTTTTCAAGATTATTACTGGGATGCTTCGTTGCGTTTAGATTGAAAGTCTGAATGCAAATAATGCCCCATGTGATTTATCAAGATAATAATCTGGTTCGTCTGCAAGATTTGTATAAATCATATTTATGTATCATTAATATGTGAAAAACAGTTTAGTATATAATATAGCAGTTATTTGCATATTTTTGTCTATTTCTTGCCAACAAAGATTCTTTGGATAAAAGTCTGGTGTTATAGCGCCATTAAACAAATAAGTAGTAGTTAAGTATTCTATGGTTAAGAATCTATGGTATAAACTGAGGACGACGATTGACACAACACTGAATGAATACTAGTTGAAGAGAGATTTAAAGAAGGAAGAGGAAGAAGAGGAGGACAACGAAAACGACGACGACGAATGAAGCAACAAAAAGTAAAATGATAAAAAAGAAAAGCTGGAGGAGGAGGAGAGATAGGAGAAAGAACTGAAGAAGGAGGAGGAGGAGGAAGAGGAGGATCGTGCAGGACTGTACTTGGCTCCGGTCTAAGGAGTTGTCGGCGTTTGAGTCAAAAGTTCCCTTCATGGCGTGGCGTCTTTTCCATCCCCTCCCCCATGTCTTTATGTATCTCCACTTGATATTTACAAAAGAGCATCAATCTGATGGAAACTGCTGAGGAATTGCGAGAGACAGCTTACGTGAAAAAAAAAGGTCCGTATATTCTGGACTGCGTAAGGAAAGGAAATGCTGATGATGTAAAGGACCTACGAAGAATAGGGGTGATCCAGTGACCGCTCCGGTAAGGACTTTTTTCGTTTAAGCTGTTGTGGTGGGACAAATGTGAAAAAAGGTCTAGTAGAAAGGGGACATCTTGCTGCCACTCTGCTTTAAGTCCAAGATCTAATGCAGCCTAATTCAAAGGAATTTCTTACGGGGATGATCCACCTGAGTACCTTGATGGAATCATAGATATACTCCTTGGGACAAGAGCGGCCGCTGTGAGCAGATTTGGCTTTATTAGATCTCATTCACGTCATGATGGGAACGGACGGATTCATCAGTGCATGAGATCTTCTGTCTAAAGGGTTTGATCTCGTTATCTTTTTTGTCATGGCTGTGAGAAGGTTGCACATACAAATGATTCTCATGTCTTTAGAGAGAGAGAGAGAGAGAGAGGATGAGAGAGAGAGAGAGAGAGAGAGAGAGAGAGAGAGAGAGAGAGAGAGAGAGAGTAGAGAGAGAGAGAGAGAGAGAGAGAGTTACAACTATTATCCTTCTATAGCTACCAGTTTTGACATATATTACAAAATCGATAGCGTGTCTTTATCCTGTGGCTGCCCTAACCTTTAAATATTTTCTTTGATGAGTGAAGGACGATCATAACGGAAGCTGAAATGGCGTTGCCTATCATGGTAAAATGTGACGCTTTAGAGCAAGTTCTGCAACGTCTTTTGGAGCGTGTAGTTATAGACATGAAAACATGACCCGTTAAAAAAAAAAAAAAAAAAAAAAAAAAACTAATTGAAGAAAACAATGTAAAATTGGATGTCATGTTAGATGTCAAAATGGATGACAAGGACACGCTGGGAAAAAAAAAAAAAAAAAAGTTGAGCCAATGAGAGCAAAGGAACTCACGGCAGAAAAGGAGCAAAGTGAAAATACGAAATCAAGTTCGTTGAGAGAACTCCCAACGTCAAGCAACAGCAGAAGTGTGGAAAAGGTTGAAAAGGACGTTTGTCTTTCAGTGTGTGTGTGTGTGTGTGTGTGTGTGTGTGTGTGTGTGTGTGTGTGTGTGTGTGTGTGTGTGTGTGTGTGTGTGTATGTGTGTGTATAGCTGTATCTCGAAACCTTGAGATATAGCTCAATATGGTCCTGAAAATATGCATTTGATGCTACTTAACGTTATTTTTCAGTATCTGAGCATGCACGCCAGACTAGAACGTTTAGTAAAAGACAAATTATTACACTATCAGTCGGCGAGATTCGCGATTAGAATGCCTGCCGACGTGAACGTCACATTGCACAAACTAGTAACTTGCCCCTTCACGGTCTGAAAAAAAAAATAAAATAAATAAAAAAAAAAAAAAAAAAAAATAAATAAATAAATAAATAATATCTGCCGGGAGAAAATAACTACATGGAAACTTAGCCCCCTCATATGATTTTAAAAGCATAGAGTAACGGATTTAGTGTTTGATATATTGACCTAAGGGAAAGTTATCTTTAGTGTCCGTTCCTTGCTTTGGCTAACAAAACAGTTGTGTTTGTTTTAAACAAAGTGTTCTACTGAAGTGATGTGTGATGCCTGGAAAATGTACAGGCAACGGTTGCATAGTAAGAGTGTTTGAGTTTCACTAGAATGGTGAAACAAATTGAAAAATACGCCGTATAACTATTGGCAAGGAAATTACTGTGAGTACGTTGGTAAAGAAATGAAACGCGGCGATGTGCCTCACCACAAACATGATGGTGGGGCGCACCCCCAAAAATGTTTGACAAACACCTTACATGATATCAAGAGACAGTTAAAGGTATATTCTCAGCTTACAGGAAAATAACAAAAAAAAAAAAAGAAAAAAAAACTTTGGGTCGCCCCACCACGATATGGAAAGTTAGTATATAATGATTATTAAAACTAATCGGCATTATTAAGATCTGTTGCTTATTTGATTTTTTTTATGTAAGAGTTACTTAAGTATTACATTACTGTATGCATAAATGAGGCTTTATAGTCGCCTTAAAAATTATTAGAGCTATAATTTTTTTAATAATTTTATTCCACGACTTTAAGAAAAATACTAATGTAACCTGTTCTTTTTCTAATATCACGCGCGAGTAACTCCTTTCCAGAATAAAGAAAATTAATGAATATATAAACAAACAAATATATAAATAAAAATCTACCACTCCATCTCAATCAGAAGGAAACGTCTCGCAAGTAGTGCCACTTGCTCACGAAATTCAGAGGGACAGAGTAGGTATCAAGCAAATGATAGACATTTTTGCTGCAACAGGTAACGATGACTGAAATAAATGTTTTCCGTCCAGAGGCATCACACAGTATACATAAATCAATAGGGCAAATATATGCCCGGCGGTGGAAAAATTTTAGTTGTAATAAATGGTAGCTGATGTAGGAGCTTATATGCAATTTCGTTTAGTTTTGAACACCGATTATGAATGGCTCAACAAATAAATAAATAAACAAATTAAATAAATTGGTAAATAAATAAATAAACAGCTGATTATCCATAAACCAGTACCAGAACGTTAGATGTGAATATTTTGCGCCTTTTTGAAGATTTTAAAATGTGTCCATCATGTTTTTATCATGTTGAAGCTGAAAGACCGACGAACAGAAACGTAAATACTTGTATGATCAAGTGTTATTGAAGATGCTCCTTTAACTAATATATTCTTTGAAGAGGAAGGGGAGAACACCCAATAAGGAGTTATATCCGCGTTCATTAACACTTTTTAGCCCTTCCGAAATACCGCACTCAAAAAGGACAATAAAGAGCAACCGTTTCCTTAACAATAGGTAACGTTGGTGGAGTTTCTATCTTGTCTTTCCGAAGCAGCAGATCGGAAACGCAATATTCAGTTTGTGAGGAAGAGTTCACCGTTCTGATTGACGTGGGTCTTCGGCGTCGGGTCTCGAAGAGAACATCCCATAAAAGAAATATTTACATGATATTTTTAAAATACTCGTATTCCATCAGATTTGCGAATTTAGTTCCTTGTGCTAAACTGATTATTCTCAAGACCAGAGTCTCTGTGCTGCGAGAACCAACCACAAACCACAGCTGTGGGTCCTTGATAGTGAACAATATTTGCCAGTAAACCAGAATTCAGGTAAACATGAAAACCAGCTTTCCTTCTTAAGTTAGAGCTTTAAACAAAATCAAAATCAAAAGACTTTTCTCATTCACTTGTAAAAACCTTGAAGAACAGAATTAGGTCAATTATATTAATAAGCAGAGCACCTTGTCAAGTGAAAAGAAGTGGCGCAGTAATGAGTATAATATTTATATATTTGAGCTTGACTTTCTTTATTCACATCTCAGAACATGTCTCCAAGTATGCATGCATGTTAAATATACATATATTCTGCATTTTTTATCATAACACTGCAGCTTTCGTCCTCTCACTCCTACACATGACTAATTCTTGTCCATACGACTCTCCCTTTCTCCTTCCTTAGTTTCCTCCATCTTTTTTTCCTCCCCGTTGTGTTCTGAATCACAATAGAACGAACTGGAAAGAATTTTAGGTATGTTTGTTGTAGGAAGCTACGACAGCCACTAACCAACTTTGTGTTTGCCTATTTATCTGTTTCTGTCTGCCTGTCAGTTTGTCTCTTGTCTCTTGTCTCTCATTTCACTCACGAAGGCATTCTCATTCGTCCCTATCTGTTTCCTATAATGCCAACACTGCCCTGCCTGCTTCCTATAATCCCAACAATGCTTTGATTGCTCCTTGTAATGCCTTGTCTGCCTTGTCTGCTCCCTGTAATGTCAACACTCCCCTGCCTGTCTCGTGTATTACCAACACTGCACTGCCTGTTTCCTGTTATGCCAGTACTCCCATACCTGGCCAGAATTCAACCAGACGCCTTCCACGATACATGGATGGCTTATAAAAAGGTGTTCACTGTTTCCACATACAGAGGCGGGCGTCCCACAGCCTCGCCTTGCGAGATGGAACGCTATTTTAGCCGATGGTCGTCTTCGTGAGGCGTCGTAAGCTGGCCGCCAAATGCTGACACTCTGACACTCTTTCTTGGTTCTCTTTCTTAGTTTATCTTTCTTTCTCCGCCTCCATTGCTCGTGGTTTTTTCCTTGCTTCTTTACATGATAATTATATATTTTTCTTTTGTACTACCTCGTCACTTACGTTGTCTCTTACGTTGCTGTTATGTTTAATCTTAATACGTTCTCTCTCTCTCTCTCTCTCTCTCTCTCTCTCTCTCTCTCTCTCTCTCTCTCTCTCTCTCTCTCTCTGCAGCATATTGTATTCTCTTTTTACTTCACTGCATTCTCAAATGTTTTTCTTTTTTATTCTTCCCAAATTTTGTGTTTCACTCTTTTTCCTTATTTGTATCGTCATTTTCTTTACATATTTCAGTCTTCCTAGAATTTTTTTACGTCGTTGATTTTTACTGCTATTTTAACTGTTGTTTCTCATAATATTTTAATTCTTTTAATTAATTAATTATTTATTTATTTATTTTTGTGGAAATGCTGGTATCCTACTGTTCCCCATGTTCTATTCGTCTTCTTCCGTGTGTCCTCAATGTAATCTCGTTGTGTTAATATCCACCTGAGTATTTGCACAAGTGCTCGTATATTCGACTATGTGAACAAAAGCATGTAAGCATTACACACACACACACACACACACACACACACACACACACATATATATATATATATATATATATATATATATATATATATATATATATATATATATATATATATATATATATATATATATATATATATCTCCTTCGCTTCCCTTCAGCACTCAGCAACTTTATCTGACGCGCTCTGAGGCGCAGGCACTATTTATCCCGCAAAGAGGCACATTTGCACTGCCATCACGGCAGTGCAAATGTGCTCGGGACTTTCTGTACTGAGGCTCCTAGACAGTGTCCTGTTGAGTGTCTTGTTTACTACACAGCCATGATGGGGTGAGGGTGGAAACTTAAGGAATGTTCGTCTGCAAATGTAGCTAATGGCGTCAGTAATGCATGAGAGCTCTCTCTCTCTCTCTCTCTCTCTCTCTCTCTCTCTCTCTCTCTCTCTCTCTCTCTCTCTCTCTCTCTCTCTCTCTCTCTCTCTCTCTCTCTCTCTCTCTCTCTCTCTCTGTTGTCACCAATATGAGCGTTCTCTCGCACCACTACCAACGTCATTGCTTGCTTAATTACTCTCAAACATTCAGCACATTATCATTATTACTATAAAATAATGAACTTTTGGTGATAATGCCAACTGAGCGCATTAAAATTATACATTATAATATTTAACTGTTATTGTCAACTGTATCTTTTGGTCTATAACTCCATCAATGGTTGCAACCTGCGTTGAAAATTGAGATTCTTGCGCGCCTGGTGCTGGTGTTTGTATGCAGGGGAAAAAAATCGCTAGTGGTGGGGTGGTGGTGGTGGAAAACTCTGAAGACTCCGGTCGGAATATTAATGGCAGGAGACTCCGAGCCAAGGAAGATATGGACTTTCGAGGCCAAGGAAAGAGGACGGGTAAACTAACCATTCGTGTTTATGAAAGGGGAGCGAACTTTGAACCAGTGCGACTCCCGCGACTTGTTCAATTCGGAACGAGAAACCCGTCATCTCATTTACATTCAATTACTGGTAAAAATAAAGGTCATATAATAGCCTGTACTTACCCAAGGCTCTTCAGGTGAGGAGGCAATACGTGGGTGCTGGGATCTGGTCCCTACAATACATGCAATAATAAGTTAAAGTGACATTATTGAACGGGATTAACTCTATTCACTATGAAAAAAATAAATAAATAAAAGAAACGCCTCATTTAGCTGTAGATGAATATGCAAAAGTTTTCTTTACACACACACACACACACACACACACACACACACACACACACACACACACACACACACACAATACAATATAATTACCAGTCTGCTTGTGGAATGAGTTAGCTTGAGGGCAAAACTTCCAAATCAGAAAGTGTTACCTGTTCGAGCAATTAACAATATTCGATGCCCAAACGAACCTTACGGCAGAAGCATCATGCTGAAAGACTACCAGGAGCCCTACCATCTTCTTCCCTTCTTCCATCATAGTTTTAATTTTTCTGTGGCATTTCCATTATCTATGATCAATCAATCTTTCATTATTTTCTTTCAGATTTGCAGATCTTGTTTGTTTTATGTGAAAAACATGACTCTCAAGTCTTAAAACCATGTCGTGTCTCCAGATAATCTAAAAAAAAAATTACTAACTATTGATTTCAGGCGGTTTAATTACTGGCTGTATTGTGTGTGTGTGTGTGTGTGTGTGTGTGTGTGTGTGTGTGTGTGTGTGTGTGTGTGTGTGTGTGTGTGTGTGTGTGTGTGTGTGTGAGAGAGAGAGAGAGAGAGAGAGAGAGAGAGAGAGAGAGAGAGAGAGAGAGAGAGAGAGAGAGAGAGAGAGTGGGGGCAGACAAAAATATCAAACATACATTCGTTGATTACTATTACACAAAAAAAGACGTGTGTGTGTGTGTGTGTGTGTGTGTGTGTGTGTGTACGGGGGAGTGGGGGGAAGTTACTAAGAAGAACCATAACGCACAAAGTGATCGCAACATTCCGCATGATGAAAAAGCCTCGGAAATCACGCAGCGCCTCGATTGCTTGACCTGCGTGATTTAGGAAGGCCGTTCCGAGAAGTGGACGGAGGAGGGAAGAAAGGGAGAGGTCGAGGAGAGAGTCATCATCACAGGGGTAGGAGAGGGCATCGGGATGAGGGACCTTCTCATTAAGGAAAAACCTCCATGGCATAAAGGAAGACACAAAAGGAGGATGAAACTAAACGTGACTTAAAAAAAAAAAAACTCGATATGTGTAAAAGTCGTGAATAGTGAATGTAAAGACTGTTTAGTCCAGTAATTGCTTGATAATACATTTGTCTTAATCTTCCTTCCTACTCAGGTGTGCGTGCTTCTGTACTTACTGGATATGTCATACATTTGAGATGTCGCAAAGTCATGCTTAATAATCTAAGATATGTGAACGAGAATAATTATAAATACGTTCCTACATGTTTGCATATTTACTTGCGTTATTACATAATTTTTACTTATTTTTTTTTTCAGATGCTACAAAATTTATACTTTTTTTTTTTTCATTCTGAATTCCTATACGTGAAGTGCGAGCGCAGAGTGTGCATCCCGCTCTGTAAAACGTGAGGTGGCAGGTTTGTGTCAGCTGTAAACTGGTGATGAGTTTGGCTTGCCACCGCCGCCTTATCGAGCACGGCAGGTTCAGCCACTTCTAGGATGGCAATAAGAGGCAGGGAGAGGAGAGGGACGAGTTGACGAGGCTCTTCACAGTGTAGTGGAGGGAGATATGAGTGTGTGTATGGAATATGGTGAGAGAGAGAGAGAGAGAGAGAGAGAGAGAGAGAGAGAGAGAGAGAGAGAGAGAGAGAGAGAGAGAGAGAGAGAGAGAGAGAGGAGAGGTGGTTATGTCTTATTTCAATACTGTACAGACAGACAAAACTGCATCATCTCTAAATTAGTAATGGGTATAAAATAATCTCTCTCTCTCTCTCTCTCTCTCTCTCTCTCTCTCTCTCTCTCTCTCTCTCTCTCTCTCTCTCTCTCTCTCTCTCTCTCTCTCTCTCTCTCTCTCTGCCTCCATGACGCCCAGATTATTTATGTTCACCTCGTCATACATTCCATCGGGACTCAACGTCACTCTCGTACATTGGTGAGAAAAGTGTTCAATTTCCTGTATGAAAAATACAATGTATAAACAGTGTCCATGTTTGTACTCTTTTGAGGAGGGAAAAGGTGAATGGAGTGTGAAAGAGATAGTGTTTCAAAAGAGCTGGTGTTTATTCACTAAAAAGTTTCCAGTTTCCATCATCAGGGCACTGAGTCTCGTCTGGCAAAGTACACAGCTGCATGAATGAAGACAAATTCTATCTTGAAATTGCCATTACGTGTAACAAGAATATGTAGGATACAAGAGAACATGAAATCGGGAGTTGTAAGAATATATATATATATATATATATATATATATATATATATATATATATATATATATATATATATATATATATATATATATATATATATATATATATATATAAATGACTGAAAATACAAAATCAAATAAAAGAGGAAAGAATGTCACTGCATTAATTACGTAAGTATGGAGACAGAAAAATGTTACATCCTCCCTGAGAAGGATATGAACATTTTTCATAACACAGTGGATAAATATCACTCAGGAAGGAAAGGATTCCCAGCAAGGAGAGAGAGGCATGTCACACGAGCTGAATATCATGTCTCCCTCGTGGCCTCGCACACTGCCTGTCGCTATTCACTTTTCTCTCTTATTGCAAAGAAGTTCAGTTTCTTCCACGACGGTTTTCGTTTCCCGCATTACATTTCAAATTCAATGTTACTATCGCTCAAACCTTTGCCGGCTCAGACAATATGGAAGGATTTGTGTTATCGTTAACTGAGCATTACACTTGTACTATATTTCTGAAGTTTACTTAAATATTATATTAAATAAAAAAAAATTTCTAGTTAATATTCCTTTAAAATTACAGAAACGCTTCTTTTAACTAATAAATAAGTCGCCTTAACGGTCTTAAAGCTCATTTTTCATTTTATCTAATTCACCTTATCACGAACATGAACACGAATACACTTCTGTCACCAGGCTAATGAAAGGCAAGTCACTGATGAACTGTATTTTTCAGAGACTTATCGTCTTTCTATTTTGAAATTGTTTTCTTACTTATTAATTTTATTCTTTTCAAGTAATCATAAGGTGTATTTATACAGACTCTTTCATGTACGAGTACACCAGCCATAATTCATAAGTCTCACGTTAATCGTCAATGACTGCATTCACCAGTTGGGCAAATCATTCCACAGGACTGTCCTAGGTAGTCAGACACATTATAAGCACTGGACTGACTTTATTCTGATCAGCATGACTGGCCGTGCGTAAAGCGTTGAACGTTTGTTGGCAGGCCTTGTAGATGCCAATGAACGCTCATCACTCTCTTTTTCCAAGCAGCAAGTCTTCATTAGTATTCCAGCCTGCAGACCTGCTTCCCATCGGCTGCTCTGTCCAGAGACTTCCCTGACAGCCACACACACACTTCACTGAACTACCTTGTTGGACAATTATCCCTCCACTCCAATCTCTTTCTTCGCTCACTTCCGCATGCCTCATGTTGTCCCTTTCATCTCTTCACTTTCTTTTATCTTCACATTAACAAATAATTTTAGGTATCTAAACTGAAAAAAAAAAAAAAAAAAAATATATATATATATATATATATATATATATATATATATATATATATATATATATATATATATATATATATATATATATATATATATATATATATAGTTGAAAAGTCAAAATATTGTAATGTCCTTTCTTCGATTTTTACATTAGTGGAAGGAATTAGCGGAACTAAATTAATTCTACGTATATATATTCAGTTGTTCATTGATGCATTTTCTTAATTACCGATAAGCTACGCTGCATTGATCATCAAGCTTTCAAAAACAAAACCAGTCTTTAGCAAAGAAGAATGTGCCTGAGCGTCTGTTTGTGTGTCTGTGTCGCTTCCTACACTCGTCCTTTCTAATACTTTCCCTGTTGCTGTTTTATTTCCCCCGTCCCCCACACCCGCCGACACCCATCCAGCTCTCCTTCACTGCCATACTACCAACATACGTAAAGTTTCTCAACAAATTCCAACCCCTGGTTCTCCTACTGAATTATAAATGTGCGCGAACTCACTCTCTCTTTCTCCATTATATATATATGTCTATCTCAAAAAGACATATTTTACATTCAAAATATTTTATTCTTTTTCAAGAACAGTATTTTTTCTTATAAATAATCTATGAATTTCATGAAATACCTTGATTATCTGCACGAAAATCTATGATTTATAAAGGCTAGCTACAGAGTGTAAATTAATTTCATGAAGTTTTATCTAATACTTTATTACTGTAGCTATATAAATGTCTCTCTCTCTCTCTCTCTCTCTCTCTCTCTCTCTCTCTCTCTCTCTCTCTCTCTCTCTCTCTCTCTCTCTCTCTCTCTCTCTCATCAACACTCTTCCCATTCTGCAGGCGGGCGGGGTCTTCCTCTTATACCACCAGCACGTATCCCACTCTCGTACACCCTCATCACCTCACTTTCCTCCATTTCCTCCCGGTGCTAAAATCCTCTCAAGGTGCTGCGGTTTACCATCTCCACAACTCAACTCGTTCATTCTGCCGCCGCTAAACACCCGGCCCTACAGGCACTCTATCATTACACTTACTCTTAATTCTATTCCCAGCACAAGCACTTCTCACATAATTAAATATTTTTGTCTGCATCCTTTGCCTCTTGTTTCATGTCCAGATCACAGTTTCATATTCCACTAATACATTTATTATATTATTACAAAGGCTTTGAAACCTCCTTACTCATTGCCCTTCCTTTCAACACACGGCAGAATTATGTAACTTTCCTCCCTTGCAGAGTCCCGCTCCTAGTCCATGCTCCTATGTTTACCTACAACGGAATCAACGCTTCCCTTCCTTCTTTAATAGTTGAATCAGCCTTATAATATGTTGCTTTTGCCCCCGAACCGCAGCTTCATTCCGTCGATGTTTACTCTCAGAAACCAACATATCATAAATTACCTTAATACTTTTTTCTTCTTCAAAATATCTTTATGCAAAGCAGCGAAACAATGTCACCTCTAAAATGAGCTATTAGAGCTCATTCTGAAGCAGTGCGATCAGTCACGGTAACAGTCACGCACTCTCTCTCTCTCTCTCTCTCTCTCTCTCTCTCTCTCTCTCTCTCTCTCTCTCTCTCTCTCTCTCAAAGAGTTCATTCTCATTAGACTTTCCATAAATAATTTTAGACATTTCTTTTCTTTTCTCTCCTAGTAAAAGAGCACAGCGGTGGAAGAATGACCGGGATCCGTCAAGTCGCTGGCAAGTTATGACGAGTTTTATGTTCCCCCATAGCGGGTCGGAAGGGAATGAAGGATTACCTCCCTCTTTCTTTCCATCACTCATGTGAAACGCTCTGCTACCCGACATATTCAAATTTATGTCTTACCAATAATAAGAATGAGAAAGTGCTGTCGAGTGGCTTACAAAAGGAGATAAATATGTACTCAATGAAATTACACATTAAAAGTAAATATCGTTCTAATGAATGATTTCCTCAGAAATTATAACTTCGAAGCATCAAGTCTTGGCGATGTGTAAGCAAGGCAATGAACCAACGTATATAATTACGAATTAATCGATATGCCGTATAAGACAAGAGCAAAACAACTACAATGGTGTAATGGAGGGAACGAGACTCCAGTGAAGAGGGATGTCAGACAAGCTGATACAATTTCCTAGAAGTTTTCGCTAACTGCTTAATAGAGGAAAGTTTTCACAAGTTATAATGAAGACGAAACGAACAATAACACCGAATGATTTAGCGATTTTAAGTGGACAATGATACAGACTACGAGATGATGATGATGATGATGATGATGATGATGATGATGATAATAATAATAATAATGAATAAATTAATTAATAAAATAAATAAACAATTAAGTAAATAAATATATATAAGCATATTAATAAAGTAAATTGAAATTCGTATTAATCTCCTCGCGGATCCAAGAGGGCTCGTGGCGTGCTTGGTGGGCGAGCTTAGTGCCCCTTAATGATAACACAACTTTGAAATAGTTATTACAGTCTGAATATCATAGCCGGCACTAGTTGTTTCTTGTATGAATCTGTTAAGAAAGTTAAAGTGCGCAAGAGGTTTAATATCCTCCCTCTCTCTCTCTCTCTCTCTCTCTCTCTCTCTCTCTCTCTCTCCCTCTGACAAAAAGAAAAAAAAAATGGGGAGAAGGCAGAGAAACCCTCCCTCTTGCATCACTCGAACGCATGTGTCAGTTCACAAGAAGTTTTAGGGACTTCATTTTTAAGTCTGTCATTTCTATGCTTCTAATGTGATATTATTATTCCTTTGATCAGTTTTCCTTCAAATCGAAAATTAATTCCATAGTGATGGCTTTGCCTCACTTATCCACTTTCAAGATCGCCAACTCTCACAGACTTCCGCAAGGTCAATGTCGCTACCACCTTGCTTGATGGGCCGCGGGTCCGAGGAGGGAGGTCAGTGGATCATTACAGTCAAGTTATTACGTTCACTGTGTCCACGTTCTGTGATGAATATACCTGATATTAATTTAGTTCATATATTCCTGGATTCATAGGTCGCCTTTGCACAAGTCTGGAATCACATCCCATACATATTCTCCCTTGGTTTTCATCACATTTATCTCGCGGTCTGACCGTGACGTTATCATTGCAAGGGTTCCTCTTGTGGACGAAAACAGCCTCGCACTGGCGCCGAGAACCTGAGGAATCTAGCAGCAGGCAGCTTTCAAAGTGTGTTCGGAGGCCGTGGGATCTCAGCCTTACCCTGACGGCGGCGCCCCGCGTGCCAGCGTCTCAGTGGCTGATTGGCGGGTCGATACCACCACCGCTGCTGCTGGTCCGCCGCTGCTGACAATTCCTTGTATTCTCAAGATACAGCTGCAGGAACCTGTTAACACTATTTAGGTAATCATGTGAAAGAAACGAAACTCGATATGTTTCTTAAGAAAAAGAAAGACAAAGAAAAGAAAATATGTTAGTTCGGAAGTTTGCAAAATATGTGTACGACTCTTCTAAGAAAGATGATGTGATGCCGTGCTGGGACTGATGGAACACTGGCATGAACACATTATCTGGCCTGGCACCAGTGTGTGTGTGTGTGTGTGTGTGTGTGTGTGTGTGTGTGTGTGTGTGTGTGTGTGTGTGTGTGTGTGTGTGTGTGTGTGTGTGTGGGTGGGTGGGTGGGTGGATGGGTGGGTGGGTGGATGGATGGGTGTATCACGTAATGGAGTATGCATGCATGCAAAATTGTACAAAAAAAAAAAAATAGTAGAAGTAGTAGTAGTAGTTGTAGTATTAGTAGTAGTAATTGCTGTAATTTATCATAACCACTATCATAATTGTATTTATCTTCTTTACTCTCCATTTAAAGGTACGAGGCAGTGAAGCGAGAAGCAAGGAGGAGAAGCAGCCCGTCCCATTCCCCGCCTCCTCGTGAGGGTAGAGGACGGCATCTGGCTGAGGTAAGGCTTGTCTTCCCTGACACAACCGCTCTGCCTTGCTCTTCACCACTGTGTTTTGCTTTGCCATGCAGTGTCCCTTCTCTCTCTCTCTCTCTCTCTCTCTCTCTCTCTCTCTCTCTCTCTCTCTCTCTCTCTCTCTCTCTCTCTCTCTCTATCTTACAATATTCATCCACTATATTAAGTATGAATAGATATTTCTCTCTTATTTTCTCTTCATTCTCCCTGTCTATTTCACTGCTTTTATTATGCTATACCTATTCGTAGTTACAATATTGTCTGTCTTTCTTTCCTTCTTCGACTGTGTGGAGTCCATCGATTACCAACCATTGCCCCTCTTTCTTTTTTTTTTTTTTTTCCATATTTTACGATGTTTTATGCATGTCTTTATATCAAACTACCACTTTTTTAGTATCTTCTTCCCCAGAGTGTTTTTTTTTTCTTACATGCATTTTAACTATTTCCAATCATCTCTTGGTAAGTGGCTCTCGAGCATTCACCCGAAGACTGCATTTGAACAGACAAGACTCATAGGCCATGCCATCATCCTTCGCCTCCATCTCGCAAATCCAGGTCTCATACATTTGCCAGTAATAATTTTTCTCCATTTTCATCTTAAACCTACGGGTCTTCTTTCTTTCCTCCTTTTATATTCATATACATATGCAATTCTACTATTTTCCGATACATAATTCTATTCTATCATGTTTTCCCCTATTTTGGTTTCATATTATCTATATTTTCTTTCCTTTTCTTTTTTTTATTCCGGGTATTTTCCTTCGTTTTCCATCTCAAGCTCTTTTTCAGGAATGACCGAGGTAAGTTCAACGTGGCCCTCGTTAATCAAATATATTATTGCACATTAACAGGCTGTGATGTATGAACCCCGCCAGACAAACACTGCACTTACACAGCTGCAGGCAAACTAAACTACCGTGAATGGCTAATAAAAATATGAATTATGAAGGAGGACCGGCAGTACAAAGAGCAATAACATCAGGAATACATGTAGTTTCAAATACTTTATTCTTAAATTCTTTACGCAAGCCGAAACACACTCGCATGAGAGACTAATATTTCATCAAGAAGTTAGACAGTTCATTCTATATTTGCGCCCAGCTTTGCAAAGAATGGTGGTGACAATGGCGATAATGACTGCAAATAACGGTTGTAGACAGAAAACATTCAATGTTGGACCAACACATAACGCCTTAGCCGTTCGCAAAGAGAGGAAAAATAATGAAGCTAAAACAACTTTTTTCAACTCATCAAGGCGCCGGCGATGAAGACCACGAAGAAACTCACCATTGCCCACCCATGCGGTTGCAGAGAGAGAGAGAGAGAGAGAGAGAGAGAGAGAGAGAGAGAGAGAGAGAGAGAGAGAGAGAGAGAGAGAGAGACAGAGAGAGAGAGAAAGAGAGAGAAAGGGGAGAGAAGGAAATGAAAAAGAAGTGCAGAGAGAAAAAAAGAAATAGGGAAGGAAATAAAAAAAAAGAGAAAGTTAAATTGTCCCTATTTCTACACTCCACGCACTCGCAAGAAATAAACACGGCAATCTCACTACTGTTTCTCATGTTCTCATGTTATATACTTTGAATGAGACCCCAATTTAACACCTTTAACATTTTTTTAATATTCTATTCTACATCTATTTCACGATATTTTAGCCAAGCATTCTTAGGTATAATGATGTATTTTATGAGGCGAGTTTCAGGTTTTAACTAAAATGGTTTGGTTTTTCTCACTCCAAGATTTTTTGAAGCCGGATCTTGAGTTTTCGTTGCAGCTAAGGCGTTTTGTGGCTGTGAAAATGAAGACGTCCACCCGCTCTGTTAGCTTACGTGAAATTATACTGACAATGTTAATGACGGAAAAAGGATTCAGATTCCACAAAGCGACTTAAGTGTCAAACATGATCGGGCTCCTGATACTCAGAAAACCCATTAAAAAGTGATGACGCATTTCTATGTTCTGTCTCCCAATGGTGCCTTATAGCACGAGAGTCATACCCTGCCTTTCCTGTCTGTGTGCTTCCCAGCCAATGGTCCTCAGAGTAACCCGTCCCTTCCTGCACGCCAGCCATTTCCTGTCCTTCCTATCAGTGTGTGCTGCCCGGTCAGTGGTTCTCCGTATAAGTCCTTCTTTACTGTACGCCAGCTACACTCTGTCTTGCCTCTCTGTGTCTCTTAACCATCTACTACCTACACCATGTGCCTCGCTGTTGCCTTCCTGAGGTTTATGTGACGGCTTATCAATACATCCCGGCATCCCGTCCCGTATTATTACTTCCCAGACCCGACACTAAACGGCTGCTGACCTCATTCGGATCACTAAATACTGAGGATTATTTGACGTGGAACCTGCCACAGCGTATTTCACTGTTAATCTCAAGAAAGAAACGTTCTGTTACTACTGCTACTTCTGTTATCAATACCACTATCAACACCACTACCGTCCTGCTGCTTTGCGGGCTGCCACTTACAGTATGATGTTCTTTGGACTTGTGCTTTATTTACATTAATGGAGAAAGGGTTTGGACTAAGAGTAAGAGATAAAAAAGTGCCGATCCACAAACACTTAAAGAAAATTTCTCAAATAGAAATCTATGCAAAATCAAGTCTGAATCAAGGGAAGAACACAACAACAACAACAACAACAACAACAACAACAACAACAACGACGACGACAACGGCAACAACAACAACTACTACTATTATCATGACAAAAAACTACAACGACGACCGCGACTAGGACGACCGTAACAATTTATAACAAATACTGTAAATAAATATGCTTCAAAAAGTGTCAAATACCGTACAATCTTGCAATCTTACCTCGTCTCTGTAGAAGATTGGTGTCTACGAGTATATCTAAAGGTTGAGCTAATGGGTGATGTATGGAAGCAGGAACCACAAACTGCAAAGAGAAAAGTATATAATAATACTAATAATAAGTATTTAATAAGTATAAACAGTTTTGCGAAAAAAAAGAAAAAAAAAAAAAAAAAAAAAAAAAATATATATATATATATATATATATATATATATATATATATATATATATATATATATATATATATATATATATATATATATATATATATATATATATATATATATATATATATATATATATATATATATATATATATATATATATATATATATATATATATATATATAAGTAAATAATGATAAAGCAAATAAATAAATAAACAACAATAAAAACTTTTAAGATACTCGTATATCATCTTCCACACCTGCTTTTATTATTTTATTTTATTTTACCTTATTCTATTTATTTATTTATTATTATTATTATTATTATTATTTTTTTTTTTTTTTTTGCCTGCAGGTGAAACAGTGAGGCGACGTGGCGCTGCTTCAGCTTTGTCTCATAGAAACATAAAAATACACGTACCGCCCTTTTTCCGCCACGCTGGTGCAACTTAACGCTCCACATTTTTCTCCCCACTGTGAGCTATTGTGGCCTTATTGTACAAGCGGGATATTTATAATACTGCATGACATTTTCCCTGATGTTGTCTACGCTTCTCACCACACTCTTCTTCACGTTAAACTCGGAAAAAAGATTCTCTACGTAATGGGAAGCACGGAAGGCACAGAGACCATTGGGTGTGCAGGGGAAGCGGGTTGGTGATGAGATTCCCATAAATCTTCACTTGACTGGAGTGCGCTTCACTTTCCTGAAGACCACGGCACTCTACGAGTATGTACGGTAGCAATTTATATATATATATATATATATATATATATATATATATATATATATATATATATATATATATATATATATATATATATATATATATTTATATATTTATCTCGTATATATATATATATATATATATATATATATATATATATATATATATATATATATATATATATATATATATATATATATATATATATATATATATATATATATATATAATATATATATATATTTATATATATATATATATATATATATATATATATATATATATATATATATATATATATATATATATATATATATATATATATATATATATATATATATATATATATATATATATATATATATATATATATAATATATATACATATATTTTTTTTTTTTCATGGTGTTCTTCAGTGTAAACAACAATAAAACCAGTTAATCTCTTTAACCTCACCGTGTTTACAAGTGCCTACATTCAGGGCATCTTTCAAAGCACGCACACGACCAAGCTTTAAGAATTGTAGCAACAAGCTTCCACACTATGTAACACGATCAATGAGGTCTCTTTGTCTGCCTGGTGTATTGTAGAACATTCTGGAAGATTTGAGAAGATTTCTGAAATGTAAGCAAATTCTTCTAAATATGAGCAATTTCTTGCTAGATCTGGTCAGTTCAAGAATGATCTTATTAAAATTTTAAAAAATCTTTAGAACACTTTATATTGTTTCTTTCATTGTTTTAACTTACTTGTAACGTTTCAAAAACAATTAGATAAGCAATTGAAATTTTGTAAAGGTCTTTACCTGACATGAAGACCAATAGTAACCCATACTATATTGAAATAAGGCAAAAATGTAAATTCATTGTTTTAACCGATAAGCAAAGTTTTAGGGTCAAAATAACTATTTTTCTGTTTTGTTTAGATGGAAATAACTGGACCGATTATGGTTTCGGGACAAGGACAATACAAAATTGAAATTTTTTTACATAGTGTATTATAATGAAGTAAAATCTGTTATTTCAATGCATCACAAGAAAGTACATTATGAGAATGAGAGCAATTTATAGCAAGAAATCCTCGGAGTGTTAAATGATCATGTTTATTTATTTTTTTTATTTATTTATTTTTTTCTGCCAATTAATCTTCTTGGTATACATTTTAATCTGACTTAAGACAGATAGACAGTTGTATTTACAGAGACCATGGCGGGACAACTCCCACAGGAAATAGTAAATTTATCCTTCCTTTCCGGTTCCATAAGAAAGCAAGAGGCATTCTGGATAAATAAACACATTCTCAGGGACAACTGACGCTAAAATAACAATGAGATTGTAACGCGGTACAAAACACTCCAGAGAATGGTAAAAACGTCCAGTACCACCGATCCGAGTCCCTTCCCCCCCCCACCCAACATCTCTTAAAATCCAACAGACAATCCGGACCCCGCTTCACTCCCACACCGTATACTAAACCTTGGATTGTACTTTGAACTCCTTCGGGAGGGTGGTATCGAGACACATCAGAGGGTAAATTTGTTTCTCTCTCTCTCTCTCTCTCTCTCTCTCTCTCTCTCTCTCTCTCTCTCTCTCTCTCTCTCTCTCTCTCTCTCTCCTCTCTCTCTCTCTCTCTCACATCATTAATGTTACTACTGTTCCTGTTTTTGTTTTTATTATTACTATTACTATCACTATTACTATTATTAATATCATTATGTGTTGTTGTTGTTGTTGCTGTTACCACCACCACCACCACCACCACCATCATCATCATCATCATCATCATCATCATCATCATCATCATCATCATCATCATCACTACTGTTATTATTGATGCCGTGATCATTATTCACTACGAGTATTATCATACTAATACCAACAACACCTGTAGCAGCAACAACAGTAATGAAATATACATGTCACAGTCAACAGTTCCTCACACACGCACAATAAACATTACTGAGAGGAGATAATTTTACGGTAAAATAAAACAAGCGCTTGGGGAAATAACACAGCCGCATTCGTTTATACGTACTGCTTAGGCAAATGTGGAGTGAAAAGAACCAGGAGGAGGAGGAGGAGGAGGAGGAGGAGGAGGAGGAGGAGGAGGAGGGACTAAGGACGAGGAGGGACTAAGGACGAAGGGAGAAAAAGACGAAAGGTGGGGGAAATACTTTTACGAAGAGAAAGGCATTGTGAGTTTTGTTCTCATTTTGTCTTTCTTTCTTTCTTTCTTTCTTTCTCCCTGCTCTCAAACATGAAGAACAACTGGTGGTTTGAATAGGAAAATAATT
>NC_087153.1:7317500-7320000 GCF_035594125.1 Scylla paramamosain
ACAGCAATTACCATGATTACCTCCGTACTTAGTATCAGTTTGCTCATTAACTGCGTATTTGGCATTGAATATTTTGAAACTCTCTCTCTCTCTCTCTCTCTCTCTCTCTCTCTCTCTCTCTCTCTCTCTCTCTCTCTCTCTCTCTCTCTCTCTCTCTCTCTCTCTCTCTCTCACATTGAGAGAGAGAGAGAGAGAGAGAGAGAGAGAGAGAGAGAGAGAGAGAGAGAGAGAGAGAGAGAGAGAGAGAGAGAGAGAGAGAGAGAGAGAGAGGCGCACACTACCAGTATTTACCATACACTTTCCCTATACAGGAGGATGAGCAGCGTTCTATTTTATATAATATCACCTTTACTTTTGAGTTTACGCTAAAAACCCGCCTTTAAGTTCATGCGTGCGTCCTCTGCTTGATTTGCATGAGGTAATGGCAAATCCTCCAGTGCTTCTCTGAGACCTCGGAAGTTTGCCAATCTGAAATTACACAGATTTTTATTCTGACTTTCGTTATTACGAGTATATTTCTTCTCTAAACTGCTGTGGCCACAGAAATTGAGACGCTCCTTCAACTATTCTTTATGAACCCGTTCTTGCTAGTCCGCCGACTGACTGGAAATGGCAAACATCGTATCCTACGATTTTTTTTTATTCATCCCTTCTCTGTTGTTCTGGCTACTAAACTGACTTCGCTGACTCGAATTACTTGGTGTGGTGAATTCTAACTGTGCAGCTTCGTTAACCCGCCATTCTGCTCGGTACTGGCGGTGAGATGCTCGATTAAGACATTTTTCCTTGCCATGGTGAATGCACTTATAAAGAAGTTAAAACAAATAAGTTTTGTTATTAATCTACTGTGGTTTTCGTTGTATTAAAATGATTCTTGAATTCTTGCCATTAAAATCTTTGATGTATCATATCATATACACATATTGACTTCGTGACGCGTTTAGAGCGAAAAACTACCTAAACGACACTTTCGTTGGAATGCTATCAAGTAAGACTAGGATCTGCTAACACAGTTTCCGCCGGTGACACAAGAGAATGCCAGGCATGTGCTCACTTGGTGCAGGAATTCGGCTTTGGAAAAAAGAAGCTTGGCTCCCCGCGAGGCACTCAGACAAATCATCGTCATGACTACCACTTCAATTATTTATAACGGAACCTGAGTTTCAAGTCAAGTAGCAAAGTTCGGGGTGCAAATTACCAAACATTACATATCCCCCCACTCCTTACACCTTTAAACGTTGATACTTAAAACGTTGACCTGTCACAGTTTTTGACGAAGATATGAAAAGTTCCATTTGTCATTAGTTTGTGTCCCTGCGTAGTCTAATGAATGGCCGGAGGGTATTGGTTGTCCAGGATGGCATGCATCCTTTGGGCTTTGTATCAAGTTGTTGGTGGACTTTGATGATTGAAGTGAAATCAATTTCTAACCTTGTAAGCTCTATATAGCGTGTACGGATATGTACAGTCCGTGGCTCATATTCCGCGATACGTCTGTTCATATGGAAGTGGGTGACGCAACTTTCGGCGAAAGGTGGTACCGAACATCAAGCGAACGAATTTTCAGGAAGCTACGGTGTTATTGTAGCCATTCACCAGCGTGTGCCCCTCACGCCTCACGTATAACTCAGCTGGAATACTGCCTAATGCCAGCACGTACTGAGGGCCGGGCGGCGCCTCACCAAGACTCGCCTCTCGTAAAGCGAGATGTGTATAGGAGGAAGGGACGGCCGTTTACACATTTCACTCATATTGGTAAAAGTGAGCTTGTCGTGACCCTGCCATGGCGAGCCGATGTACGTACTATTACGATACATGCATCCCCGTGAAGCCCCTCAAGGAAGAGTACGTGTGCGTGGGGACGGCGCGGCGCGACCAGGGCCTCGTCACCGATATCAGCAAATTTACGTCCATTTCCTGATATCTGACGCCAGGTTCATATTCATAGCTGTAATGTACGCTAATTGATATATAAAAGTGCAATGCGTATATAATCACATTTCTACACATCACACATACACTGTCAAATGTGATACGACTCTTCACTATAACAATTTGTTCTCTCATCGTCGTAATATCAAGCCTCTGAGTCCGTTAATGCAGAAGTTAGTGGTTATGAATATACAGATGGTTGTATTTGTAGCCAATTTGCGTTTTCCTATTTGCTTCCTAAACTAGGAAACAATTCAGTAATTAGCAAATAGCTTCATAAAGTGGAATGGTAAAGTTGATAACGATGTGGACTGGCCAGGAAGGACATGACGGAGGTTTATGGACAGGATTTGTGGCGCTTTGCGGAATGAGAGTTTGGTTACTGAAACTTACTGAAGAGGCGGAGGGAGGAAGGATCTGTGCACGGTATGTACATTAATCCTCAGCAATGTTATGTTTATAAGTTACTGGAAACATCTAGATATTAAAAGAAGCGCAGCAAAGCTCTGACTGCATGTACCTGCTTAGACAAAAACTGTTTAATACCAAAAAAAAAAAAAAAAAAAAA
>NC_087153.1:7322500-7335000 GCF_035594125.1 Scylla paramamosain
GAGAGAGAAGAATAAGAAACTTATACCGACATTCCAATATAAGACTCCACGAAATCATATGAAGAGCGAACGAAATAACTCCCGGTGATCCACCAAACTGTGCGATAAAGAAGATCGTGAAAAGGAATGAATTATTGGAAGCGACGAAAGTGAGAGTGTGAAATGACGTGGCGAGATTCCATGTTGCAAAGTGGGTAACAGAGAGAGAGAGAGAGAGAGAGAGAGAGAGAGAGAGAGAGAGAGAGAGAGAGAGAGAGAGAGAGAGAGAGAGAGAGAGAGAGGATTGATTTCCCTCTTTACAACCTTATATTAATGACATTTTTTTATGGTTCCTTCTAATTCTTAAATATTACTCTTGGTTGACTTTCCTCAAATCCGCCACTCTTTGCACTCCTTTTCCCACATTCCCCGCAGCACTGCCTCTATCCTCTGCTCCCACCGACGTTATTGTCATTCCTCTGATTCTTCCCCTTTCCTCCTTTACACCGTGATAACGCACATCTCCTTTTACCGATTCCACACTGCTGTGTGCTCCCTCACCGCGTTTTCTGTCACATTAAGTCTCCCCAACCCTAACATGGAAGGAAAGAAAATGGTTCTGGGATTTATCTCTGCTAAGCTTTTCTACCGGTGAGGGGAAGTTTCGGGACGCTGCGTTTAGAGATCAGAAGCGACAAATGTCGGCGACACAGTTTTGCTCCAAGGCGGTGCCACTCATCCCTGCCTTGCGTGATGTTTGCTGATTGAAGCCTCAGGCAGGAATATTCATCTTCATGTCTTATATCAGTGCTTCCTGTTTGTTTTGAACGAGAGAGACAGAGAGAGAGAGAGAGAGAGAGAGAGAGAGAGAGAGAGAGAGAGAGAGAGAGAGAGAGAGAGAGAGAGAGAGAGAGAGAGAGACCTAAGATTAGATGATAAGGGTGTGTTGGCGAAGAGAAAATATGAGCTGGGATAAGAAAAATAAAGCTTACAAACATACGAGACAACACTGCGAGAGACTCCGACCCCTGAGGAGACATGTTTATTATCTTAATTTAGCGACACTAATTACAAGATGTCCCTTTCTCCATTCTTCAATTGAGGAGAGGCATTCAAAACTACAGGATTCAAGCACGTAAAGCGAAGCTCTTAATTCAGTTAATGAGGCAGTCTGCTTTGAAGGATACGTGTTGCGAGACAAACTATTAACTGCACTCCACGGTTCCAGTTGGTAGGTTACGTATACTCCACTTGTAACGATAAAATTCGTTCAGTATCTTAGGCCTAATTCAGATCCAGATATAGTGTTCTGCCAATTTGTTTCCTTTGATAAATCTGACAGGTCTAAATCAAGACTGTATGTTCGCATCAAATATCAGTCAAGAAGCAGTTAACAGAAAATTACATGATTCAAGTTATGAGAGATTTTGAACTCTATTTTAGTTAACAGAGACTCACAAGCAGCAAGTACCAAGTACTGGGCTGTTCCTCGCAATTCACCGCAGAGCTGCCGCGCCAGCAACTAAAGGGTCTTTACGAAGTATCATGATCCATGAACTAGAGAGAGGAAAAGGAAATACTAACTTCACATTACTATATTTAATAGCATTCCTTCCTTCCTTCCTTCCTAGAGATTGTTTCCTTCTAGACCAGTGTTTCTTAACCTGGGGTGCTAAGAAATGGTGTGCATATGGCGTTACAGTATCGATGTTCCTCCCAAGGGATACAAAAGTGTCAGAGGGATACATTTTAACAATAGTGTATTTTCTTATTGGACTAAACTTAACCTCATTTTAATATGTGTCATTATATTTTAGCGTGTTGAGGGAAAGCACTAAATTACTTCGAGCATTCCAAACCTTGATAGGATCTCTGCGTCACTGTATTTTGTGGTACACGTCAGGAGTGCTGGGCTGCTTGGACCTGACTACAAAAGGAAAAAAAAAATGCTGTTCTATACAAAAAGCATTGTACCATCAAAGGTAGAAAAATCTTTAGTGGAATTGTTGAGGTGATGGCTCAGAAATCCCCATAGTTTCCATTTCTGAGGTATTTCCATCTTCCCCTTTTCCATAGCACGCTCGTTTCCGTCCCTGCTTCCGAAAGGGAAAGGGTGACGGATGCTCCGGAGTCGTGGTAATGCTGTGTTAGCTCTGTTGCGCTGGCGGAATAATCGTTCTGGAAATGAGGTCTTTAGGTTGTGATGAGGTTGTGATGTTGTGAGGGTGAAGGAGTGACGACGTGGGATATCAGTATTGTCTTAGAGATTGTGTTACAGTGTGATTGTGGGGGCGGAATAACAGTTCTGAAAACAATACATCCGCAACAGCATCAATTTGAGCCTATCGTCTTTATATTCCTTCTCCCCTTATCCGGCTCAAGCATCCTCTTCATGCCCACAACGCTCTGTCCTTGAGTCTTTCCTTCCAGTCACTTCTAAACTTACCTCCCTTACTCCACCAGAAACTACCTATATATGCTCTTCCTGTGTCCCCGCCAAACCTTCGTCTCCTATCTCCATTGTTCCTCCTCTCCAGCACAGATAACTCCTCTTCCTTACCTCGCTACCCTCTTTCCCCATCCCTATCCAGTCCTATCAGTTCCTGCTCCTGTCCCAAAACGTCTTTTCATCCTAGCCCCACTAGATCGCTGCAGCACTTTGCGAGGAAAAGTTTTACATCACACCCTGAACTGGAATTATAAATGTATATAACCACGTTCAAGTTGCAAAGAATAACTGTACAGTGTGAATGCATCTCTTCGTCATAGTCAGCGGGGGAAAAATCTTCGGAAAAAAAAGAAAAAAACATGCTTCATACACAGCGCTCCTGGTTTTAAAAGTAATGAGCACGTTCGCTACATGCATAAACGCGGATATGTCGGATGAGACATAAGACCAAATCGTGTTTTGATTCTATTGCAAGAACAAAACTAAAGAGAATACAGACAAAGTCCCCGCGTGAGCCTCCATGAAACAGAAATGCAGAGATCACAACGCACAATTTTCATCCAGCTTAACGAGACAAAATCCTCTCTGAGCCAACCAGTTCCCAGACAATCCTCCTTCACTGACGCTCGAATGTGGCCCAATGACGCACAATTTTAAATCAAGTAAGCCACAGGCAATTCGATATCGCCAGCCGGTCCTCAGCGGTGGTATTTTGAACAATGTATATTCAGTTTGCTGTGACAGTATCGACAGCTCAGGAAGAGTAAAACTTAAATTTACCAGTTGAAGAACTCATTCTCTCCTCACCGTCACATAAAGAAGATACACGACCTCAGGAATGATGGCATTGAGGGAAGACAGGTTTAGTAAAGTCAATACCGCTTCCCCTTACCCTGACGAAGAAAGACGACAATGAGGTAATGTTTTAAGATACACACTTCAAGACACAAGCTGGTTGCCAAACAAACAAGGGGCACGTAAAGCGGTTTACAAGACGTCGTGTGCTTTTTGGGTTTTCATAGATTCAATAGAGAATATTATTTCCCTTATGGATTTCTTCTCTTGAGGGCGAGTACCATCCTGACGCACACATCTTTCACAAAAACTCTTACATTCCCCAGAGTTAGACACCACCAGGTCCCCCAGCAGTCCCTTGAGCACACTTGATTAAGGTGTTGGAGAAGAGCCGCATGTCGCTCTCTTTAAGCTTCCCTGGATCTTGGGGATCCTGGAATCTAATCCTTTCTTTACACTCTTTTGTGTTGCCCTCGGTGTGTTTTTCTAAACACACACACACACACACACACACACACACACACACACACACACACACACACACACACACACACACACACACACACATCACATCACATCACATCACATCACATCACATCACAATTTTCTACACTGTCACTCTCCGTACCGTTCACCTATGGTCGGGTTGGCGCCGTCCTAAGAAGCCATTAATGCTGATCCCTTCGTTCCTAAGTTAACAGTATGGTCATTGGAAGTAATCTTTAAAAAATTAAATAATAGACTTATATTTGTCTTATATATCAATAAAGTGATATGGTTGATGACCGTGGTGGCTGGTAGAGGTGCAGGGGAAGGACAGAACTTTAAAAACTCGGGGTTTTCAAGGAATCGTGTCGCACAGATTTAGCCACGACATACTAGCGATAGTCCCCTTGTGATCCTTGATTGTGTGTCTCCCATAACGTATTGTCATCGCCAGCCGAAGAAAAAAAGAAAAAAGTCAAAAGATACACAAGTCATTATACATAAGTCATCAGCTGCAAGCGTTTCAAAGCTGTCACGCCAGTGCTGAAAAACGGAGGAAATACAATCAAGTGACTGATAACCACATTCTATAAAAAACGAAAATAAATTTATATAGTCTATTACGGAAATATTTGCAATGAAAGTTTTCACGGCGAGCGTGTGGGTGTTGCGTGAAGCAGGAAGCAGTGCGAAACATAAGGCTCTTAATGCATTCTTATCCCGGCGAATTTAATTACCCACTGAAAACCTAAGATACGCAAAGAAATAAAAAGGAAGAAACAAAGAATGGAAGAGATACAATTAATAAACAGGTGAAATGTGTAACAAACATGACTAGGTTATTTAACATTTCATTTAATGTGTGTAATTCTCCTGAGCAAAAGGCTCCACACTTCTTAAAAGTGACCTTTAACCATAAACGAGTTTAAAAATTTTACATTCACGAGTGCGTGATTAATGTTCCCGCCAAAATAAATTAGTAATGGTCATGATCTACACACCATTCGTCCCTTTCATAACCATCTCACACACACACACACACACACACACACACAGATTGAGAGAGAGAGAGAGAGAGAGAGAGAGAGAGAGAGAGAGAGAGAGAGAGAGAGAGAGAGAGAGAGAGAGAGAGAGAGAGAGAGAGAGAGAGAGAGAGAGAGAGAGAGAGAGAGAGAGAGAGAGAGGTTTCTTTGGCATGTGGTATTCATAATTCAGCTCCTGATCAGGAAAACTAATCAGCCAGAACGCGTTTCCTCGGACACGTAATGGTACGTGGGCTGAATATAGGGAATTAGAACTCTTCATTATTGGAGGGAAGCCTGTGTTCATTATGGGGCTTGTGCTGCCTAGTATATTCTTCCCAGCGCCCTCATGGTGCTGTGTATGCTTGTGTCGCAACTACTCGTGGGCTCCGCATTACCATCGCCATCAGCTTAAAAAAAAAAAAAAAGGCATTAATAACGACACCAACAATCTTCATTGTCATCACCACAGTTTTAACACATATACAGTTTCAACCACAATGCTTTGGTACTGTAATTCCCACACAGTTCCTCCCCTCTCTCACCCCATCCATTATCGCCACTACTACAATTAACACACACACAACACCTCCCTCTCCGCCATAATCACCACCTCAAGTAGCCGCAAATCTCGCTTTTCTCACTCTCCGCTGCATCCGATTGGACGATCATCATTCTATGCTTTGCCAATACCTCAAGTTTCGCACGTGCTCCCTTATCGCCGTCTCATTTCGACAACGTCCAGGCCTAAATTCACGCCCACGGAACTCAGTCACGCGAGAAGCCTTTAATTACCAGGCGTAGTAATAAACACTTTCAATCGGTCCCACGCGAGCGATGCCTCACCACATGAACTTATCAGCACGGCGGCCGCTATCACAGCTTAAATCAGTGCGTGTATTTTCACTGCGTTGTCGCTGTAGTGTTCCTATGTTCTCGTACACTGCTGGCTCCAGGTTAAGGTGCTGTGATCTGGCGTAATGACAGTGTGAGTGTGTGTGTGACATACTGATGTTGATGGGCGACACGGTATTACTGTCTCTCCGTCTGGGCGGTGAGGCTCATGTGATATGGTCCACACAGTACAAGGGACTCTTTTAGAGATTTTGGTGAAACCTTTGCTGCTGCCTCAGACATATTTTGATAGAGTCTGGCACAAAGCTTTGATTTCCAAACTACACTCCTACGGCTTATAGCCTTCTCTCTGTAACTTCATCTCGTTTCCTTTCTGACCGTTCTATTGCTGCTGTGGTAGACGGTCACTTTTCTTCTCCTAAATCTATTAAAAGTGGTGTTCCTTAGGGTTCTGACCTGTCAACCACTCTCTTCAATTATTCATCAATGATCTAAACCAAACTTCTTGTCCTGTCCACTCCTATGCTGATGATACCACCCTGCACTTTTCCATGTCTTTTCATAGACGTCCAGCCCTTCAGGAAATAAACAGTTCACGCATGGAATCCACAGAACACCTGACTCCTGATCTCTCTAAAATTTGTAATTGGGGCAGAGCAAACTTGGTATTGTTCAATGCCTGAAAAAAATCAATTCCTAAATCTATCAACTTGGCACAACTTTCCAGACAACTATCCCCTTCTTCAATGACACTCAGCTGTTCCCCTCTTCTACACTGAACACCCTCGGTCTGTCCTTTCCTTATAATCTAAACTAGAAACTCCACATCTTATCTCTAGCTAAAACAGCTTCAATGAAGTTAAGCGTTTTGAGACGTCTCCGCCACTTTTTCTCACCTCCCAGCTGCTAACTCTGAACAAGGGCCTTGTCCGTCCATGTATAGAGTATGCTTCATTTGTCGCGGGGGCGGGGCTGGGGTCCACTCATACCGCTCTTTTAGACAGGGTGGAATCAAAAGTTTTTCGTTTCAGCTCCTCTCCTCCTACTTACTGTCTTCAGCCTCTTTCTCATCGCCTCAATGTTGCATCTTTAGCATCTACCGCTATTTTCATGTTAACTGCTCTTCAGATCTTGCTAACTGCACGCCTGCCCTCTTCCCGCGGCCTCATTGCACAAGACTTTCTTCTTTCTCTCACCCCTATTCTGTCCACCTCTCTAATGCAAGATTTAACCAATATTCTCAATCACTCATCCCTTTCTCTGGTAAACTCTGGAACTCTCTGCCTGCTTCTGTATTTCTACCTTCCTATGACTTGAATTCCTTCAAGAGGGAGGTTTCAAAACATTTATCCTTCAATTTTTGGCTACCGCTTCGGTTCCTATTCGGGGACCGGCATCTCAGTATTTTTTTTTCTTTTTTTGTCAGATTTTTTGTTGCCCTTGGCCGGTGTCCCCCTACATAAAAAAAAATAATAAATAAATAAACAAATAAAATAAAATAAAAAAAATATGGTTTCACTGGATATTTTCTTTCCCTTTCCCTAATTCACTTCAGAAGTGGAATGCAACAGGGAATCAACGACGTGACTATTATTTCCCGACTGAGGTCATGCCTCTTAAGACGTTTCAATAGTGTGTGTGTGTGTGTGTGTGTGTGTGTGCTACAGGGCGGGGCTGTACGCGCATATATGACTAATGATTTCCGTGATCAATTTCGGAGCGAAAGCAAATAGTCTGACATGTTACATTACCATTTTCTGCATTATGATTAAAAAAAAAAAAAAATTTAATTCTTAGGTTTATTTTTTAAAGATTTCTCGTAGTGAGGGATTAGTGGACGAAAACTCGCAAAAATTAATGATTAAAAAAAAAAGTTTTCTCATCATATGAAAACGAAAAACTATAGTATTTCAGGAAACACCCACCCACTTTTTCTTCCTTCTCACAAGCACACATAAAAAAATAAACACGGACATAGCAACACACTGCTATTTACCGGTTTCTATGCAGACGTAAAAATCATCCTTATCTGTCTTCGACACAAAAGAAGAGTTTATTAAATTAGCCCGCTAAGCTTTAATAAGTTTTAATAAGGTGAGGTGAAGAAAATGAAGAAGACAAGCCGAAGCCTTGCCTCCGTGGCGCCTTCCATACTTGATGAGTTCTACCTCGTCCAGGTGCGGTGGGGATTTCACACGGATGGCTTTATTAAATTTGCGTCCCTTTAGTTCTTTCCGAGCCGCCTCAGACGTGATGAGGAGTCTGGCGGGTGAGTTAAAGGCTGGCGTGTTCTTTTTTTGGTATTCACCAAATTTCACATTATCCATGTTAATCAAAAGCTGCGTCCGTGTGTGTGTGTGTGTGTGTGTGTGTGTGTGTGTGTGTGTGTGTGTGTGTGTGTGTGTGTGTGTGTGTGTGTGTGTGTGTGTGTGTGTGTGTGTGTGTGTGTGTGTGTGTGTGTTTGAATGTCGTTACCCATTTGAATTACCGTTCTCATTTTTTTTCTTTTATTCAGTTTACGTGCGCATTCCATGAGTTAAGTGACCATCAGGAGGAGTGTGCTGTACATGGCATGTCTTGGGTTATGGCTTAAAATACGTACAGGTGTTGAATGCCTCCGAATTCGTTGTTATATATTGCTCTGCCTTGGTTTTTTTTTTTTTTTTTCCGTTAGTCCGCCTAACCTCATCTGTCCTTTATGGAGCTAAGTACTGATGATATGTTGCAAATCCTCAATATTATATACTGCACAAGAATAAGCAACAGTTGTATTAGTAGCAATGACAGCAATAATAAGAACCATAACGATATATAATAAATGTATTCATTTATCTGGTACTAGCATAACTCTTATTTCCTTTAGAATTCGCCTAACTGAATTTCATTTTATGCTTCACACGAATTTTTATCTGCACATACCCAACCCAACTAATCACATAAAAATAAGTGCTGTGCAATTACTCGTATCCTCATAAATAGTATCTCAGTAATTATGCTCTACTTCAGCATGGAAAAACTAAGAACTAAGAACACAGAAAAATGTTTTCTTCTTTCAATTTTTGCTTTTTTTTTTATTTGCCTGGATGTACAGTTACCTAACTTTATTTATTCATTTAGATTTTAGTCATAGCCTATGATGATTTCCTTTGTCTAGATTCAAAATGGAGAGCGAAAGAAAGAAATGAGAAGAAAACAAAACTTGGGTGGTGGCGTCTCCTTGCACGCCTCCCCTGTGACAAAGGGCAGGCGGGGACGGCACATGGACGGGGAAGGGCTGAGGTGAAATCACATGACAGAATTAAAGCTCTTGTTGTGCGCACATCCTTACGTCGTATTATCTTGTTCCCTAGTTACCTCGTCTGGCACAACCCCTGTCGCTACTACTGTTATCATGTAAGAGACGAGCGCTACCACCGCGCCGCAACTAATACACCTGCTCATACTACAGCATCATCATCATCATCAGCAGCAGCAACGACGACGAGGACAACAAAAACAGCAATAACAACAATAACAGCAACAACAAAAACGGCAACAACAACATCAGTGGCAGTAACAGAAGCAACAACAGCAATGTCTCTCTCTCTCTCTCTCTCTCTCTCTCTCTCTCTCTCTCTCTCTCTCTCTCTCTCTCTATCCTAGTTTTTGTAATTTTTCTAATAGTATAAGCTGTAGATGGTGATGTTGCTATTAGTAGTGGTGGTGGTGGTGTGCAGGGTACTGACTTCCAGGCTCGTACATTTCACGTCCACATGGTGCACGAATTACGTGCTGTGACATTACAAGAACAGCTCATATCGATTAAGCAATAGTTAATCAACACGGGACGCGTATTCTCCCTTTCATACAAATATGACTAAATAATGTCTCTATTATTTACTGATGTAAACGATGTAATTAGTTGCGTACATAAAAAGATGTCATTATTTGTGTGTGTGTGTGGCTGTGGCCGGACCTGCATGGAGGGGATACTCGGATGCCACACTTCAAGCACACTAATTTCTCATCGTGCCGCCCTACGCGAATCTAAGTTGTGTGCTGGTGGCTTTACCAAAGACTACATTCCGTGCCAGCTGCATTCTGTGTCCTTCACGGGCACTGCAAAAAGAGAGTCTGCCCCACGTTAATCTGTCGTAGGTATCAGTGCACCGTTACTCGTACATCTAAAGGGTTGGGTTGTGCCACCAAGGACTTTGTGCCTGAAAAATTATGCCGCCCGTCCATCCATCCAGTGTTCACGTAAGATACCATTAGGTATATTTTGACTTCCCTCATTCGATTACTTCCATCATTATTCATTATCTTTGCATTTCATCCTATTATTAAAACAACGTGTGTGTGTGTGTGTGTGTGTGTGTGTGTGTGTGTGTGTGTGTGTGTGTGTGTGTGTGTGTGTGTGTGTGTGTGTGTGTGTGTGTTTGCTTTCACCAATGAAGAATGACTGCCATCAGGAACAACAGAGAACTACAGCAATTAGAAAAAGCAGCTACAACTGGTCTCGTTTATGGTGGGAAGCGGCGTCCAGGAGGTGGTAGTGGCGAGGGAGGGAAACGGTCCTTAAGGAAAATCAGGGAAGCAATGAATTAGCTCAGCAGTAAATGAAAATATACAAATATATTATATAAATTCATCAGCAACATAAAACAGTGTCCAATCTCTCACAAAGTTACAAGAAAAAAAAAAACGCCAGATTTTGTTTCCTTTCGTGGACTCTCCTCAAAGGCTTGGCGAAACTTTTACAGCAGCATCAAAGTGAAATAATAATATTCTTCAGATAGAGACGGTGCAGGTACGTAGTGATCACTGCGACCGCGATGCAGGCTCACCATTGATATTTGTGGTCTTGCCGGCCACTCGTGATCTGTGCAAGATGTCGAGGGAGACATCGAGGGAGTTACATTCATCCATCCCGTGTTCGGGCACATCGAACTCACATCTATGGCTTTGAATGCTCATTTTTTTCAAGGGAAAAATTTTTATCTTTCATTCTAACACGAAGATGCTCCTTATTTACTATTTTATTTTCTCTCTTCTTAAGATAAGCTATAGGTATATAATAGATCGCATCTCATGTTACTGAAGCATTCGTCAAGCACAACGCTCCTTACTGGATCTGTATAATGTTTGCCAATATAGGATGGAAAGCCAATGCAGGATAGAAATACGTTTCTAAAACAATAACGTTAACAAGGAAGGCTGCAAGCTTGTTTACGCTCGCTCTGTGCTGACAATCCTCGCCGCTGTCTTCCTGGCCTCCACGTCTGCTGGTACTGCACGCAGCACAGAGCTGTCATTACAAGAACACTGAAATCCCGACTGGTTTTACCCTTCACGGCTGGTAGTGATGTGCCTTTCTTTACACCATCTTCTTGTATGCTAAGAAACGCCTCGCTGAGATATTGCTGGATTATATCCAGAGTTTTGGGAGCGAAAAGTGAAGTGCTACAAATTAAGAAGGTTAATATATGAACGTATTCATTTCAAGTGACGGGATACTGACCCAGCTGACCCAAAGCAGTACATCAGGCGTTGTTTGTTTCGTACCGAAGGCAATGACCCACTAACCCAGATATCTAGCGTAGCTGGTTATGCTCAAAACACTGATCCCCACTGATCAATAAATCTGGCGTTGTTCGTTATGTGCTCAAGACACTGATCCCAGGCCCCAAGACCCAACTTTGTTTGTGATGCGTCTTTCTCACTTGCCTCCTAGTTTTCCTTGGTGCAAGGTCAATGTTCTGCCTAATACTATATTACTAGTAGAATCATTTCAATTAATAATATTAAAAGTATGGATATAATTTATCCAGAAGACCAGCCTTTTCCATAAACATGAGGGCCTCATGTCCGGGGAAAGAGCAACATACGGAAAGATCTTCACCACGACAACGAGAGGTATCGCTCATGTAGGTCCACCGGACTGGGACACTACCAGAAAGTGTCGCACTGTAAGGAGGACTAAACGATCATCACAGTATTGTTATGTTTCTCGGGACATGAGGCAACCATGTGTGAGACACGTGTGATCCGTCGGGAGACGGGCCAGTGAAATCTCTGAGCGGCGCCCCCGCAGGTGACTTATTATGTCCACGCACGGACAGCCGTTCAAATGTAAGAAAGTGTTTTTCCTTCCATTCCCACCTATGATATCTTTCCCCTGCGAGACAAATATAAAGCTGCACTTTAATTTTATTATCTTGCAAGACTCTTCTGCTTTAGGAAGTAAGTTTTTCCTCTTGTAAATCTATTCAGATGTGATAATGTTATTCGATTCTCCCTTATTATCACTTCGGTTCACATGAGGTCAGTGATCCCACCATCTCGTGGTTCTGGCAAGTAACATGTTGAGCCACTGCCTACAGTTTCCTAACATTTGCTTCTAGCACACTGAGGGCTGTAAGTTTATCGTTTCCACATTTTATCATGCATACTTATAACAATATACATTGACAATGTAAGGAGCGTACGATGACAGATTCGATAATTGGGTAATACCGTCGATAAAAACCCCGGAAACACTCAATTCGTGGTTTGCATTAGAAATATAAATGGAGAAAAAAAAAGAAACAATGCAAAGAATCATGATTATGTTCTGGTCATGAAAACCCAAGTTACGAACATAACAATAAAACTTACACCAATGAAGTCGCTAGAAATCACCTTCATCATATTAACTGTTCACTATCATACAACTGAAGACTAATAAAAGTATAATTACTCTACCAAATAAAAATGAAAACAACATATTGTATGGTACGTGTGGAATTTACGATCAGTTGAGTCGTGCAAGACTCCAGTCAGTGGGAAACAGGACGATTGAAAATCTGACTCAGAGACGTTTTGTAACACATTTTTTGGTGCCTTTATATAATTATATTTACTCTCTCTCTCTCTCTCTCTCTCTCTCTCTCTCT
>NC_087153.1:7340000-7357500 GCF_035594125.1 Scylla paramamosain
CATGCACTGGAGGGGCGGGGACTTGGCCATCAACACGGGGCTCTTGGCACTCGCCATGTTTCCAAAAAGCGATCCAGATTCTTTTGTTTGCACGATGAGTGAGAGCTGGTCAGCCGTATAGGACTTACGAATTGTAAACTGTAATATATCTATCTATCTATCTATCTATCTATCTATCTATCTATATATATATATATATATATATATATATATATATATATATATATATATATATATATATATATATATATATATATATATATATATATATATATATATATATATATATATATTTATTTATTTATTTATTTATTTATTTATTTATTTATTTATTTATTTATTTATTTATTTATTCATTTATTATGAATCCGTGAATGTTTGGTTGTGTGAAGTGTGATATGTGTAAGTACTTAGATCAGAGAGTATTGTATATATTTATAAGTATTTGGCAGTCTGAGTTTCTATTTATATGAAGTGCTGTTTCTGTAAGAGTCTCGTTGTGTGAAGTGTTACTGTGTAGAGTTTTTAGTTGTGTGAAGTGATGATTCTGTAACTGTTTACTTTTGCATAGCATTGTTGTATAAAGTTTTTGCTTGTATGAAGTGTCTTTTCTGTAGTTAATGTAAAGGTAATGGTGTGTCAACTATTATTTGTGTATGCATTTGAATGGATGAAATGCTTTGTTTCCAAAAACAACTGACGTTTCATTATAAGTACTTAAAAAAAAATAAATAAATAAATAAAAAAAAAATAAAAAAATAAAATATATATATATATATATATATATATATATATATATATATATATATATATATATATATATATATATATATATATATATATATATATATATATATATATATATATATATATATATATATATATATATATATATATTTATATATAAATAATTACATATTAGTATAGTCACTACTCGCAAGATAAACAATATAATGCAATTTTTGACTCACAGGTCATAAAATATAGGAAAAAAAATTCTGAAGAGTCCTCCAAAAAACATTCTATTTAATGGGCCTACCCATATATATATATATATATATATATATATATATATATATATATATATATATATATATATATATATATATATATATATATATATATATATATATATATATATATATATATATATATATATATATATATAAAATTTTCGTATTGGATCAAACATACACTTATATCGATATGGCTGATAAACTATTTAAATTTATTTTAATTTGAATTAGAGAGATGAGAGAGAGAGAGAGAGAGAGAGAGAGAGAGAGAGAGAGAGAGAGAGAGAGAGAGATCCTGCTCTCTCTCTCTCTCTCTCTCTCTCTCTCTCTCTCTCTCTCTCTCTCTCTCTCTCTCTCTCTCTCACACATGGATGTACACACAAAAATACACTCATGCATTGTCCATTTTCCACTGGATTGCCCAGTGCAGGACAGAGGCGGCGAGGGAGAGTGAAAGGTAAGCGGGTAAAAAGGACAGAGAGAGAGAGAGAGAGAGAGAGAGAGAGAGAGAGAGAGAGAGAGAGAGAGAGAGAGAGAGAGAGAGAGAGAGAGAGAGTCCGGAAGAAAAATAACTGGAAGTTGAAAGCAGGAAGAAAGGCCATGGCCGATGGTGAGGGAGGGGAGGGAGCGTGGCGGCAGCAAGGGACAGGAGCGCCGGTAAGGAGTCAGGGAACAGGGAGCAGCAGTTGTACCTTCTCATTCACTTGAAAATAAATAAATAAATAAATAAAATTAATAAATAAAATAAATAAAAAAAATAAATAAACCTTAGTTTGGAAATTGCTGATTACCTAAGTTCTGCACAGAGGGAAGGGAATAGCCTGAGCGATAAGCAGCCTTCATTAAGGTTCCATGTTTTATACAAGTTGGGTCTCCCAATATACACGCATCGTGGGCATGGATATGACAGACTGGTAAACACGATGGTGATTTAAGTGGCATTTAAGCTGACCATGATTTCTTCACATTTCTTTTTGAATTATTGGAATCGAAGGATCTTCCTCACTAGACCAAGAATCCCTCTCAGAAAGCACTTTGTGATACCATGAGATTGAGAATACTATGAAAGAAACATAGGAGAGAAAGAGAGAAAGAAGGAAAGGAAGAAAGATGATATAATAAAAGAGAACAAAAAACACACGAAATGACATAAGTAGAAAAAGTTTATTTCGTGTAAAACCATGAACAGCCGTCTGACGGTGTCCTCTCTCTAGTGTCAATTCATCAACTCACCGCGGAGACCGTCTACCATCAATTTCCAGTCAGGATGCGCGTCTTGGTTCTTGCCTGTGTGTGTTTAGTTTAAGGCGTTACTTGATGTATCATTCTATTCTGTCTATCCTTGCCATCACTCCATCGTCTTTCAGTTTCCCTTTTATTTCTGCTGTCTCTCCTTCGTTTTCTCCCTCCGCCGTATGATCCTCTTCTATTTTTTTTTTCTTTTTTTTTAATTCCATCTCTTGCTCTCCCCTTCCTGCCACCAATGTCGTTACCGGATAAGGCAAAACTTCATTATTTTCCTCCCTTTTTTCTTTCAAACTGGCGCAGAACACCAAAGAGGATCCGAGAGTGGAAGAAAAAGAGGAAGTTAGAGAAGATGCACCGAAAGCGGTGGTTTCCGAAATATTTTACGTACATGATGCCTGTTTTTTTGCTTCTAGCAATCCCGCACGCCCCTCTTCCCCACGTCTATCTAATTTATATAACATATTTTTACAGTATATATCATACCACTATTTAAAAAAAAAAAAAAACTTTCATGGATTCAAATTAATATAGCAGATAATACACTATGATAAACATTTGTTTCAACAGGAGCGAAAATAAAAGTAAAAAAAAAAAGTGAAATTATCAAAATGAACTTTGATAACTCCAAAAATCGTAGCCCAAGTCAGAGATTCAGTTACCTTCTGCACCTTTTTGCTGCAAATTGTGTTGTTGCCAAGTTATTTCATCTGGTGAGAGTTTTCTGAACTTCAGCAATATCTTAGCATTTTATTCGGGGTATCACAAAAAAATAATTCTACTATAATATTTGCTCATCTACTCCAGTCATGTTCATTTACTCTGTTCTGATTAACAGCAGGAGTAAATGGGAGAATGGATTCTCTCCAACATTCGCGTTATATCTTGACTATTATTACAAGTTTTAGCTTTAGTAAAAATTTAGTGTGGTTTTCAATTTTCAAAGGTGCTTTTCATGATTCTTATGATATTCTATTAAGGATTCCGTATCGTATATGGAAACATGAAATCTGACTAAACACCTTTGTGGTCTTTGAAAATAGTCCTTATAAGAATCATGAACCTTTCAAAATACGGCCTTGACAAGTAAGATTCTAAAACTATATTTTCCAAATTATGACGCCCTATTTTTGCTTTCAACAAATCCACACGCCCCATTTTATTTTGTTTATATTAGTATAACGATACATTATGTTTGAAATTGTAATCTTTATTTATTTATTTATTTATTTATTTATTTATCTATTTGAGAGAAGTGGAAACGCGGACATACTGAAAGCAGGAAGATGTGAAAAGAGAGAGGTAACGAGTTTACAAGCTAGGGGAATAAAATTGAGTTATATATGCAACTGCAGTCTAAACATTAGTTTAGTCCATTTGTCTGTATTAAACTGGAACACACACTTCAGACAAAAATAAAAGACGCACATTTATTTATTTATTTATTTATAGTATTAGTGAAGAGGGTAGAAGCAACTTTAGTCATATAAAATAATTTCCTCTAAATACACCTTAAGAAAAATCGTCATAGTGCATCGGCTCCTTGAGTTAATGAAATATATACAGTTACCTCCACCAGTAACATCACAAAATGCAGTAAATGTTTTGCCAAAACTCTATTAGAAATCGACTGATTGCTCTATTTTAAGGTTTCTGCAATAACAAGAACAATGAAGTTTTGGAAAGAATTTGTCATATACTTCGTTTTTGTCTGAAACATCATGTGGAATGTGACATCACTTCTTTGGCCAACAATACATTAATATTATTACAAGCGGTCTTGTTACACTTGACTAACTTTGCCCTTCCTCTCTATTTTCAGCTTCCCTTCCGCTCCATTTTCAGCTATAATTTTAAAAATCTACTTTTAGTATTTAATCCTATTGATACATTTTACTTCTTCTGCATTAATTTTCGCTACTTAAAAGATTATGACGTGTTTTGAATTGAACTTTTTACCTTACTTTTACTCCAGCCTTAAAGACAGGAGAGAGAGAGAGAGAGAGAGAGAGAGAGAGAGAGAGAGAGAGAGAGAGAGAGAGAGAGAGAGAGAGAGAGAGAGAGAGAGAGAGAGAGAGTATCCATGGAAACTTCAGAATCTTTGGGTTCGAATGTAATGGTGTATACACACTGTCACGATCCCCATTATCTTTCCAAGATATTGGACGGTACACTGATCCCAGAAAGTTTTAAAGGTCTGGACTTTTAAAGACCACGAATACCTACTCGACCTATCGAAATCGTCAGCTATTAAACCCTCTCTCAAAACCCTTACCTTGACACAGCAAGCCAGGAATCGCCTCAATACCAGATCAATGTTGGGGTAGGAAACACAGTTATTCTATATAATAACATAATATAATAATGATGATGTTAACTTACAAATAAACTGAGGTGGTACACATTAAGGAAAATTAGGGAACAAATCTCTACCCTAGATCAACAAAGGATAGTTCCCACATTCAATTACCATACATTTACCTTTTACTCAGGCTCTTATATCGCCTCCCTTATTGCTCAAAGGTTATACACACAAATATATGACATTACCGTCACTTCACAAAGCATTAAAACCCTTTTACTCCTTCACAGGCCGCTAGAATATTTTCCCCAGCTGCAGGAATTTCCCCGGACGCCGTCACCGCGTCATCAAATAACAATTCTCGTATTTTATCTCCTCAAACCTTACAAGACAGCACCACCATCACCATAGTTCACCTATAGCACCACAACACCATCTCCAGACACCAATAACGCCACAAGACCACCACAACCCCAACCACAAAATGGCTGCCTCTCAGCCCTGACGCTGCCCCTCAGCGTTACGTCACTAACACAACTCACCAACCAAATTTCAGCGAACAAGACCTCTTGGTACCACAAAAGACTCACCAACCTGATCTTGGATATCAGGGTTACGTCACCACGTCCCCAATACCTCCACACACCCACTCAATCACCACACCACCACCCAAATTTATCCCACGAGAACGCCATCCTTCCGTTCCCCTCAGGGCCTCCTGCGTTCTGAAATTATGCTGACTCAGATACAAAAGCCAGACAGGTATCACCTCTTGCCTCAAAACATTCTACCTCAAATACACCTTTTTCCTTACATATACATACATATAAAGAACTTAAATCATGAAGAGAATTATAATACATGATATAAAATGAGTAAATAAGCCTTATACTGAGAATAAAGATATTTTTAGAAAGAAAACGGAACAGGGGGGACACTAAGAAAACGTTTTCCTTTTCAGGGTAAACTAGGCCAATAATATGACAAAACAAACACACACACGCACGCACACACACACACACACACACACACACACACACACACACACACACACACACACACACACACACACACACACACACACAGCTATCACACACACACACACATTTTTTTCACATTTAGCACTGCACGCCTGACACCTCCACACCTTTATGGAAAACCAGTACGGGCCGTGCATTCTGGTTCATGGCCCTTATACGGCCCTCCATCTTCCTACAGTTTACTCACCCTCGCTCTCGTTTTTCTCCTCCTCCTCGTCGTCCTCTCCTGCTCCGACTACCAATCCTCTCCACATTCCCTTCCTGGCCGACCCCAGACTAAGTACAAAGTTTGGGGAAGAAGAAAGAATGTTCATGACGTACGATGAAGGGGTATTTTTTATGATCTGAGGAAAGGTTGGTAGGTGAGGAGTACACAATTCAGGGAAGCAGCAAGCATGTCATACATTTTTCCTTTCAAGCCAAACTATTTCAGGAAAATGTGTGTGTGTATGAGAGAGAGAGAGAGAGAGAGAGAGAGAGAGAGAGAGAGAGAGAGAGAGAGAGAGAGAGAGAGAGAGAGAGAGAGAGAGAGAGATTTAAAAAGTTTAGGCACCGCAATACCGCTGTCATATGGCGCTGCTGCAAAATATGCGACTAAAATGGTAGGTTAAAATATTGACACACACCAGACATCTCATTGACATATCTTGATAACACAAATCAATCTTCTCCCAATATCGTCACGGGATAAGCCACAGGGCAATTCTGAGAGGTGAGGGAAGGTGAGGTGACGTGAGGCGAGGCGAAAAGTTTGAGCAAAGTTGTGTGATGGCTGGTAATTGTGTGGTGACCTCCCATTTGTGTGGCTGAGAGGAGGCGATGCACCAGGAACTGATCTCATCTTGACTCATCCCTCCAGTCACTACTCATTGCCACAATTCTCTGTTGGCGGTGTCTCGCGAAAACAACAGGCGAATTTAAAGTTCAGAAAGATAATGAGCAAAATCTATTAAAGTACCACCAACATATTTAGCGTCATAGTTTTACTGCACTAACTCTGCTGAAACGGGGAAAAATGTTTTAGAAATATCACCAGTAATAATTTTTAGTGATGGTCTTTTAGTAGTTCATGTGAGGAAGGAGGGAGGCTGTCTGAGATCACCGCAATCATTTTACGAAACTTTTGGTGCAGACGCTCGCATAAATACCGCACTGATGAAGTTATATCGACTCTGGTTCAAACTCGTGACGAAAGCCTGCGTTAAGGCGGAGCTACTTCCTAGGGCCCGGCGGGGCGTGGCGGGTATGCAAGCAGCGCGTCCACAACTTTGGTTGTACTATGGCATTGTAGATATATATTTATACTATCACTGGCACGAATGTGTGAATATATGTCAACTTTAAGGCGTAAACAAAACAAGCACGTTAATAGCTATAAATACCAAAAAAAGTAAGTAAAAATGTCGATAGTTAATAAAAATGCTTTAATAGGTTGAAGTTACCTATCAGTTTTCTCAGAACCATGTAAATTCTCCTCTAACTTTCCGCCAGGAATAATTCCAAACCCGACGACCCTCCTCGGTCTTAATCTCCTCACTGTGTCCCAACCGGTGATCGATGGCAAGGGTTCAGTGTTAACTTGTCTCCAGTGTATGAAACGTGGGAAGGGAGCAAACCTTTGACACGGTTATCCTGGTGGTAGGAGCTTCTGAGCCCGCCAATCAAAGCCCAATCAGCTGTTGTCTTGCCTGTGTTCTGTTTCGTCCTGCTCGTGTTCCCTCTCAGCTCGTACTGCAGTCCCATTTGAGCCCACTGTGTTGTCGATATGGGCAAGAAAAAGGATTTAACGGCATAGACCATTACCCAGATCATTGCCCTTAAGGAATCTAGTTTGCAAAACTACGTAATCTACGAACAGATCAGTGTGTGTCTAAGGAATGTCCGGCGCTGGGTTGCAAAATTTCACCATAAAGGCGGCCATGCAATTCCTATCCACAAGAAGAGGCCTGGCAAGGCCAAGAACACAGACTATTGCCAAGCGTAAATTAGTCTTAACCGTGTGTGACAACAAAGAAAGTAAAAGAAAGTAAATCATATATATATATAGTTATTTGATGTCACTTTATATTTCTTCAACAAATTCATTGATCAACGTAATCATCGTGCAAGAACACAGACAATATCAACCTAATAAACACAACTAATATTCATTCAGCGCAAATAATGTTCAGTTAGAAATAAGACACTTGGTATAAGCATCACATGAATAGCCATAACGTTTCATAATTAAGTCAATCTTCGTACACCATACAAACATCATAAAACATCAAATAAATACCCTACTCCTCCTTTAATAAGATAATTGATTTATTGATTGCATTACGCTTTCAAGTTCCATTTACTTTAAGTTATTTCGTCCATCTTGACCCCTCTCTGGTCAGGCTGTCTCTGCTTCTGTGTCTGTTACTCTCTCCTACTGAATTATAATCACTGTTACACACTATAATATACAATCGTTTAGAACTGCTTATTTCCCTCATAAAATTATTTTTATTTTCATAACATTTTACACATCGACCATTCACGTTTCTTATTTAACCGTATGATCTGCCTACAGGCGTGGTACTTAATACAGAGCACCAGTCAAGGGGTTCGGGCAGTTTGGAAGAGGAGCTTAACTGGGCGTGGGTACATTTCCATAAGCTATCGTTTCTTTCCTACTCCTCCTCACGCCTCCTGACCTACTTTTACTTTCTCTTTCAATCACTTTCTCTGCCTTGTTCCCTATATCATTAATGTTAATCCCTCTTTGACCCAGGCTACCTTCCGAGCGGTTTTTGTCTTACTTCCTGTTGTGTACTGCTTGCTACTGTGTCCATGTTTGTTGTTTTCCCGGCTCCCTCAATATGAAGTGCTAATTACCTTCCCTTTTGGGGTAACCGCTTGTTATTCTCCTTTATTCTTCCTTCTCCATTTCTTCTTCCTTATTTTGTCTTGTTTTCTTCTTGTTTCTTCTTTTTCCCTTTTCTTTTTTCTTCTTTCGTAGTAGTGCAATATATACTATGGTGCGGGGACACCACAGTTTTATATATTACGAAACAAATATTTAGCATTAGATTCATATACGAAAATACAGAACAGTGATATTTGTACGAAATGGAAGAGGAAACCGGAAACAACCCCGAATTGAACTGAAACTAAATAAAGATGCTGACAAAGATAAGAGAGCCACAAAATTAAATCAGTATTAGGAAACTACAAGACTAAAATATTTACAGAATTCGGTCTTAAATTATTAATTACCGTCAAACAAAATTATATATATAGCATGTAAAATAGCATAAATTACGTTCTTAAAAATAAAAATCTACAAAATAGTGCAGCAAAATGTTAAGCCCTTAGGAAGTATTAGGAGACCTTCAATAAGCTAAGCGAGGAACACACTTAAACGAAAGCTTACGAGTATGAGTGAAATGAAGATTTTTTTTTTTTTTCGGTTCATGGAATTTTCAAAACAGCAACGAAAATTCAAATCCTTGCTACACTATTACCATAAGTTTTATGTGACAACATTAATGGCTGTCCAAATTTCATAAAAAAAAAAAAAGCATCACATAAAGAAATGACTGGAAATATTGTTTCAGGACGTGTAAGTTATGAGTTCCTGAAAATAACGACGCTTATTATTGGTTCAGGTTGCATTACTTAAATGAATTAGTGATGGCAAAACTATGCACACTGATTACACGAGCAATATAAGACCTCCACCGTGCTCAGGTTAGGTACTGTTACACATCATTTAGGTTACGTTGCGTAATGCTAGGTTAAATTAGTGTCCTTAAGGGAGTCCAGCCTGGCCAGAGGCCCCCGTTTAGGTTAGGTAATGCTATATGTTTTTTAGGTCAGGTTAGGTATTGCTACACGTCATTTAGGTTAGGTAATGCTAGGTTAGATTAGTGTCCTTAAAGGGGTGTCCAGCAGGGGCAAAGCCTTCCGGTTAGGTTAGGTAATGCTACACATCATTTAAGTTAAGGTAATATTAGGTTAGGGGTCCAGAGAAGTTTGTGCGTTGCCGTGGCTGGGAGTAAATGAGCTGTACGTCTGGCAGTGAAAATAGGGCTGCACCCGCAATAAGTCACTTGAAACTAGCTGGTCACTAAAACTACGCCTCCGGACAACAAGGAGGTTGGGGGACGGGGCGGAAGTCGAAGAAGAGGAGTGACCTTAGATTGTCAGCAGAAGGAAAAAGAAGCATTGGCATCTCTAAATCCCCAAAGTGATTCTTGCAAGCTACACTGTTTACATCTTGAACAATCTGATAGTTACAGTTAAACACATCTAAATATTAATCAACAATAGCAACGTAAAATAAATAATCTGACTTAACACTAAAGATACTTTATGAAACACCCAGAGTGGAAGGCAAATTAAAACATAAATCGAGCCTTTTAGAACGAGTCCAAAACTATATCCGCTTCTGACGACAAGGATGCGTTACCCCTGGAAGATGGAACCTGCTTGGAGATGACCGCTCGGCCAGCATTCTAAATACCTCACACCCATGTAACGTAACATCACTGGCACTGCTGGGAATCTCCTTCAGTAAGTGACACACACACACACACACACACACACACACACACACACACACACACTACATCTAGGGCTGCTAACGCACAGACTATGAACGCAAACCATTGTAAGTGCAACAGTGACGCTTGGTTCGTTTCCCGTACGTCAGTTGTTTCCAAACTGGAGGTAAATTATTCCATGGGGGTAAGATAACATTTTTTTTGGTTTGTAATAGAGAATAACAGAAAAAATGTGTGAAGAATTCTGGAAATCAAGAAAAGTGCGTTACCTGGTAGTGGGATTCATGTTAACTTAGTATGTAAAGTTGTAAAGTAAACCTATTATAATTACGTAATAAAGTTAAATCGAATATAAACTTTAGAAAATACCATGCAGTGTTAGAAGAGAGAGAAAAAAAATAATCAAAAGCGTTTGGCAAGCCAAGAGTATTTTGACAGGCATGCTTTAGGACACAGTCACTCAGCAACCCTAGTCACGACGTGTCCAGTAAGCAGTCACTCAGTAACCCTGGTCACGACGTGTCCAGTAAGTGTCACTCACTGCCTGAACCTGCATCTATTTCACGCTGTCAGTTTATCTGTGAGCATCAGTCGAGGTAGACGTAGATGTGTACTACCTTGTGCAGTATAGCCTTCCTATGCTGAATAAACTCTTCTTACGTAAATATTAACTATACTGCACAAGGTAGTACACATCCATATATATATATATATATATATATATATATATATATATATATATATATATATATATATATATATATATATATATATATATATATATATATATATATATATATATATATATATATATATATATATATATATATATATAATTTGTTTTTTGATAAGAATTTTTGAAAGGGGTAACACACAAAATGTGATATGTTAGATTAGGTATCAAGATGAAAATGTTTGGGAACTACTGCTCACCAGACCCAACACAGAGTGGAGGAATGAAAGCGATTCGTGATACCATAGTGCAACACTCAGTAATGATATCACGCAACTGTCATGGTACGAACGAGTTTATAGGATTGTTGAAGCGTCTGAGGGAGAGTTGGCTGGGAGTTCTGTGGTGATGCAGTTCCCGCCCTATGTATAATGAAGAAGATGACTCGTGCCACCAGATACCTGTCTCCCTCCAGGCTTCTCAGAGCTTGATGGAGGAGGAGCCGAGAGGGAGTTATCGCTGGGAATTTACGTGGATCGCGTCTTGCAACACCATAACCACCACCAGCACCGCATATGTAGAACCATTAATCATATTTGCATGGACATTTTTCTTCTGTGCAAATAAAAGATTACAGGCAGCTGGCATTCGTTTTCGTCGGTAATCTCCGCCTTTCACTCATTCATTTTTCTTTATTTTTGCAAGAAAAAATATGCAATTCTGGGAATTGTGCTCCTTCGTAAACTACTATTGGGAAATGCCATTTATTTTGATACCAGTAGCGCCGTGTCAATAACTAAGGGTAATGTAAAGGAATATAAACATGGAGCAAGAAAGTACTTGTCTCAGAAAAAGCAAAAAGAGCAAGTGTCACTATCAACTTACGACGCTGATTTCTACATTTATCTTAAACGAGGCGGACATGTTCAGTCACACAATTCTGACCTTGAAAATAACACAATAAAATAATTAACACAAAAGTGTTTTAGTCACTGTTTGTCACGTCACCTCCGAAAATTATGATGCATTTGCCTTACTTTATTAATCTTACTTTCACATTGTAATTAACACCAGTGTGGGAAAAAAAAGCCTCACACCATAACGTAACCTGGATCTTTACAACGCAAATTATACCCCTATATTTATGTAGCGAACACAAAAGTAACTCAGGAATACACTTCACACCCGCTGGATCCCATTTTTCACTGTCCGTACAGAGCTCCCCTGATTCACGCACCACACCACACCATCCTTGGCGCCGTAGCCCCCGCATGCATAATACCCGCCACTCAAACACTCGGCTACCTGGCCTTCCACCACCCACTCTCCTTCACACCTGACTGCAGTATCAAGGCCTGCCACTTCCACACGTTGCGTACTCCCCTTGTAAACAATGCAAAGCACACAAAATTTGGCTGCGCATTTTCTTTACTTCCCTCCTCCGCTCAGTGCAGTTTCTTGGTGAGGGAGGAAACACTCCATCGCAATTTTCAATAGCGCCGTTTGACCTTGTTCCGGCGTCCAAAATTCAATCGATATTCAATATTCTATCTCACCTTTCCAACACAGATAAACACTCACACTATCCTCACACTATCTCAAGGTCCACCAGTAAATCTAGTTAACAATAGAGAGGTAATAAGGGACGAGTGAATCAGGATTGATGAACCTCCTTGTAGCAGCTTTAAATGTGCTCCCTGCGGTCTTTTGTCTATCTTCCTCCATTACTATTATTGTCTCCCACCAAACAGTGATTAGTGAAGATACTCAGCGGCTGTCAGCATAGGAATCAGCGGGAGGGAATGGCTGACCACAGCGGAGCCACAGCCTACCAGATGGTGGCGATCAATGGGATAAAAATACGTAGGAAGGCGAAGCAGGCTGCAGGTCACTGCCTTTCCAATAGTGTATCTTTCGCAACTCTAGAACTTTATTTCTTATATTTATATCTTGATGATTTATTCACTATTCAGTAAGTACGTACTACTGCAGAGATTAACCAGTTATTTGTTATCTTGTATCAATTAAATTTTTTTTTTCCTTGCTCGGCAATCCAACTGAGAAATGTATGACTTTTCTGGTACATTAATGTACCACGATATACTGCATATCAGGTTATAAATATAAAGTAATACGTTCAACTGCTTTGTGAATGGAATTAACAAACTTGGCCACGAGTGCCACGAGATTTGTTTATCTCGTGGCACTCGTGGACACTTTCAGTAATTTTGAGTTTGAAAAGAGTTAACGTGAAATTCTGATAAAACTCTCTCTCTCTCTCTCTCTCTCTCTCTCTCTCTCTCTCTCTCTCTCTCTCTCTCTCTCTCTCTCTCTCTCTCTCTCTCTCTCTGAAACTAATCATGGACACCAATCACACAATAAATTAGACAACTAACAAACGAAATACTGAACACGATAAAAAAAAAGAAAAAGAAAAAAAAAGAAAAACACTAAAACATGTACTTGACAACCTACCTTATTCTTGCTTCAAGGGACATGGCCACCTGAAAAAAAGATAAATAAAAATAAAAATAAATAAATAAATAAACTAATTAATAAATACATAAACATAATAAATAGTAAAATTTAAATATTACTGATAAGCAGGGTGTGTAAGGTTTGAAATATAAATAAAAGAGTATAATAAATAAATCACTAGAATGGGACATGTGGGTGAATGGGTAAAGAATCACTGACAAAGAAAAGAAGCAGAACAAAAGCAAGGCGGACAGCCCGTTGTCAATCACATTCCCTGGCTCGTCCTCCTTTAATTTTTCTCTCTCTCTGTCTCTCTCTCTCTCTCTCTCTTACCGTAAAGGCATCACAAGACTGGAAAGAGTACAGGCCAGGACGACCAAACTGATTCCTGAGCTTAAACACATGTGTTATACAGATCGCCTGAAAGAGTTGAACCTCTTCTCACTGGAGACCAGAAGGCTTCGCAGTCAGCTCATAGAGGTATTTAAGATACTTCGAGGTTTCGACAACGTGGACTACAGGTGCTTGTTCCAGCTGAGTGAGGTGCATACTCGTAACAATGGCTGCAAACTTGAACTAAAGCGTTACAACAGAGATCTTTGTGGGAACTTCTTTTCCTACAAAATTTGCAGTCGTTGGAATGCGCTTCCCTCAGATGTCGTCAATACTGACTCTGTAGAGCAGTTCAAGACCCGACTCGATAAGGTGCTGCCTAGGTTGTAGACTCGGTCTCGCCTGGGCATATGTTTCGAACTTGTTTGAGTCTCTTTCAGTACTCCCCTGTATGGGTCATAAGGCCTTCTGGAGTACTTCTCTTCCTTGTAACTCCTTGTAACTCCTTGTAACTCTCTCTTTCTCTCTCTCTCTCTCTCTCTCTCTCTCTCTCTCTCTCTCTCTCTCTCTCTCTCTCTCTCTCTCTCTCTCTCTCTCTCTCTCTCGACCATATCTATTCCTTCCACAATAAAGTTTCAGCTTGTGGTCAGGTGGAGACTAAGGTGGTGACTAAAAACAATTTGGGCTTGACCGCAGCTATGGTTCACTTAACGGAAAAAGAATAGTTAAGATTCGCAAGCCAAGTTGTGGTTTCCTAACACTGCATCCTCGGCAAGACACGCAAGCCAGTGTCGCGATATGGTAACCCTACACCAAGTGAATATGAAAAAAAGAAAAGAAAACGAAATAAGCAGAAGAAAAAACAAGAGAAGAAGAAACACGAAATAAGGAAGAAAATAAAAGAGGGAAATAGAGAACACGGCAATAACCAGTATCAGGCACAGTCGTTTGAAACACAAGATGAGATGAGCCAAGAGGCCCGGGCAGACGGATGGCAGTCACGAATACATGAGAAAGGTTATAATGTCGACGTACTTACGGAAAAGGAGAGGATATACCAAACCAGAAAAAGGCGTTCACTGCACGCTAGGGGAATAAATCGCAAGGGCAGGGAAAGGAGCGCACGAAAAACCACAGAGAGTAATGCTGGGAGAATTCAGTAGCAAAGAGTGACCAAAGATTTCAGAGGGGCTAGACTAGACATAAGAGTAGCCGCGGGCGAGATGGAAGGAATCCTTAACCGTAAATGGAGCTTACAAGTTGTGATGTACTCTTGCAGTCAATTATCTCATGATGAGACAGGAGGGGGTGTTATTACCATGATTCATGCACATTGTTTTGTATTTTATGGGTTGTGTTGACCTACTGAATTAATATTAAATGAATTACTGAATATCAATTACGTGGATCAATGTTACACTAACATGTGTGTTTTCCTTGCGAAGTGTCTTCCTTGTTATTCTGCTAGAGCCGTGTAAGATGTGTTTTCTGTATTAATGTAAGTAATATTAATAAAGTAAATTTTAAAACTCAATCGAGTATCATTTATTCCAGTAGTCTAACAATAAGCATCTATTAGAAAATGTGCAATATCTCGGTCACGACAGAAGTATGTATAATGTTGAAATGTAGGAAAGACCTTGTCCTACAGTGGACTCATCATGCACTTAATATACAAGATTAGCGTGGTGGTGGTGGTGTAATAGCATTGTTAGTAGTAGCAGCAGTAGCTGTAGAACGTAGTCATAGTAGTTGCAGTGGTTGTAGCAGTAGCAATTAGTAGCAATAATTAGCAATAGTGGTAATAATAATAGTAGCAATAATTAGCAATAGTAGTGTAGTTGTAGTAATTATACAGCAGCAGCGCAACAACTTTAGTAGTAGTAGTTATTCCTGATCTTCGTTTAGTGGTTCTCATTTTGGTATTTTGCTAGTACTAGTAGTACTAGTAGTAGTAGTATCAGCTATCACCGTAGACTATTCCAATACTTACCACATGTGACGATAAGTCGAAATAAGGTTCCGAAACATTTGCGAATACGATTCCAAGTAGCTCTAGACAGCTCTCATTTAAAGGAATAGAAACACGGCAGGTCCAACGAACCGGGAGCCTCCAAAAGTAGAAATATCAGTCAGTGTGGCTCAGTATATCGCCAGTGTGGTTCAGTACAACTCAAGTTAAGGGAACGTTTTCTTGATCCAGGCAAAGATAGACAGGAATTCTAACCTCTGTTCTTTTCTCTCTGTCACAGTTAAGAAAAATGCAACTCGAAATAAGAACTGAAAATGATTAAGAAGACCAGGCGGACAAGGAAAAGAAATAAGACTCATATGAAATTAAACACTATCTATTCTACGTGGTAAAGAGGAATGATTGATGAAGGTGTAAGAGTTGCGAGGAACAAAGAGACAAGCATTGAGAGAAAGAAAGGGGCACGAGAGGAAGGGTGGCGGTCATCTTGAAAGGCAAGATAAGAGACTGCAGGAAAGGGTGGGAAGAAACAAGTGTCAGAGGAAAAAGAAGTCACAATGATGGAGGGTGGCAATGCTTGTGAGAGTTTAGGGAAGCATACGGAGAACGTGAATAAACAGGAGAGAGGAAAAAGAGGAGGAGGAGGAAGGATCATGGAAAGATGGTGAAAGAGGAGTCATGGATATTAAGAAAAAAGAGAGGGAGGACGATAACCACGACACTTTTTTCCGCTTCTTTACGTAGAAGTCCAGCCCTTCAGGAATCAAATAACTCCTGCAAAGAAACAGCAGAACGGCTGATTTCCGATATCTGTATAATTTCTGATTGGGGCAGAGCAAACTTAGCATTGCTTAATGCTTCAAAAATCAATTCTTCCATTTATCAACACAACACAATCTTCCAGTTAATTTTCCCCTCTTTTTCAATGACACGGTACTACACTGAGTATCCTCAGTCTTTCCTTGACTAATAATCTAAACTGGAAACTTACATTCCGTCTCTTGCTGGAACAGTTTCTATGAAGTTAAGCATTCTAAGTCGTCTCCGGCACTTTTTCTAACCTCTTCCAGCATCTGCTAACTCTGTACAGAGGCGCTGTCAGCACATGTATGGAGTACGCTTCACATAACTGGGGGATTCTAAAGACATAGCTATTTTGAACAGTGATATATAAATATATTTATCTATATATCTATCTATATCTAACACACACACACACAGACACACACACACACACACACACACACACACACACACACACACACACACACACACACACACACACACACACACACACACACTTTTATTCAAGTAATATGTAGTTATTGGAACTTTATAAAGACTTCCTTGATGGATGCAAAAAAAACAATTCTACTGTTCTTTGCAAAAACGGTGTTTTGAGACTTGAGGTTTTGCGTCTTGTTCTCTTCAGATAAAGACGGAGGGAGAAAAATAATCAAGTAGTCTTAAGAAACATTTTGAAGGTTCCTACTTCGAAGGCTAATTAACCAACTTCAACCATTTTCTGTGCAATGGCAACGCAGCTCCGGTGACTTATTTATGCTTTCTGTCACCCGCTTTTTTTTTCTGCAAGTGACTTGAGTGAAAGAAAGATGAAACAGGAAACTTTGTATCTAGGGGAGAAAGAGAGAGAGTGAGTGAGAGAGAGAGAGAGAGAGAGAGAGAGAGAGAGAGAGAGAGAGAGAGAGAGAGAGAGAGAGAGAGAGAGAGAGAGAGAGCATTCAGACAAAACGGTACTACACGCGCCGTCAGCAGAAGGGGGCCGGTCATAGTTCTAGAAGAAAATAGAGCACATCTTGTCTTGCAGTCAGGCAGAGGCAAAGGCAACTTCTATAAGTGCAAGCCATCAGGGTCTCCCTTTCTTGAGAACCCCCGGGGATCGCACGAG
>NC_087153.1:7362500-7377500 GCF_035594125.1 Scylla paramamosain
GGAACGGAATGGAAATGCAGAACAGAATGGGGAAAGGAAGATTCTTAAACGTGGAGCCCAGAAAAGAAATGTAAATGCGAAACGAGAGAGAGAGAGAGAGAGAGAGAGAGAGAGAGAGAGAGAGAGAGAGAGAGAGAGAGAGAGAGAGAGAGAGAGAGAAATTTAAAACGCCTGATGAACGGAGAGGCGTGGATGGGTTGATTACAAAAAGAGGAAAGAAAGGTTGCGAGGTGGCCGCCCCTCATTTCCATACATGTCGTTTCTCTTATGCACGCTCTCATCTCAACACAATAATAGTAGTTTTCTCACCACCAATACAACCGATGATTTCTCGTAACAATCAACACATAAGGTTTTTATTTATTAATTAATTATTTATTTATTATTTTTTTTTGCTTCTAACATAACAGTACGAAATCTATAGTTATTTAATATAATAAAACAAGTTAGTATGTTTTTTTGTTTTTTTTTTCCATTTTTCTCTACTCAGGGATGAGCCAGGTATACTCGTTGATACTGTACAACTACCTTTCGATGTACACTAAGCCCAAAGGATTATATTCTCTGACGTTTGGGCTTCTTATCTCCACTGCTTTAAACAGGCAATGGTGGAAGCTGTTAGGACTTACAGAGCTGTTTTTTTAATCTTAGTAATAGTTGAACAAGGATTATGCACCATCAGTTAGAGAAAGTTACCCACGAGAACTCGAGGTGTCTGTGACCTTTAAAAATAAGACTTTTTCAGAGAACAAAATTTCCAGAATCCACACGAACCTAAGTAACATCACACTCTTGTTATAAGTAATGGAAAATATGATACAAGGAGATATTCTTTTATACTTACTAGACACTACCGTGAACCTGTCTGTCTGCCGTATCTTTTAAACAAAATATCAGTCCTGAAAAGCTTTGAGTTACATGTCACCCTTCTTTAAATTCTTTTATCTATCCTCTTTTCTTTTGGCCATTTTCCTTTCCTGACTCTTTTTTTTTCTTTTTCCCTTCGCTTTCGTCTCCTTCGCCTTACATTTCTTAAGTCCCGGGTGTGTCTGTCCATTATCACCCTCACAACCAATTCTTATCGTTTCCATCCCTGCCTCTTTGGTTCCTTCCCACATGTCACACAGAGTCCGTCTCACAGTCACGCACCGGGGTAAAGGTCTTGAGAGAAACTCATTCACTTCGTGATGTCAGAAGAGAAAGAATTGCACCTTGTCAGTTTGTGTAACTTTTTCTCTCTCTCTCTCTCTCTCTCTCTCTCTCTCTCAAGTAGTGGATTTTTAAGACAAAGAGCAAAACATCTTTCTAGAGAGAGAATTTTGGATGGAGATGGGAGGAGTTCCCCAGGCACGTGTAGAAATGTGCAAAATGCAACCGAAAAAATGGAGCTGGAGACAAAGAGGCCTGCTTGCATTACTTGCCAGTCTGCTTCTCAACTTTCCTGCTTGCCTGCCTGTTTGTATGTCTGCTTGTCCGGCCCGGCGTGGAACTCAGTGTTCAAAATACACATACCGTCAGCGGAGTTAATTTTTCGCGTCCCTTTTTGTGACGTAAAGCCGCGCAAGCCTACAGGAAAGCAACAAAGATCACCAGGCATCACAAGGCGAGACGGGCGGCGTTGCGGGAGGATTAATTTCCAGTCCCTTCTCCACTCACAGCACTGTGACAACTTAGGACTGAAAACTGCAAGTTCGATACTGGTTTGCGGCAGTCTTTTGGTGGGTGAGGTTAGCGGCCACTCATAACCATAACCGGAGAGCTATTATGATGTAGTTGTTGAAACCCCATAAATAATTTTCTAGAAAGGACACACTCCATGAGTAATTAGTTGAAAATTCTTGGCCAAAAGTATGAGTGCATTTCTCTCTCTCTCTCTCTCTCTCTCTCTCTCTCTCTCTCTCTCTCTCTCTCTCTCTCTCTCTCTCTCTCTCTCTCTCTCTCTCTCTCTCTAGGCTTAGTGTACTGTGGGACCGCTCCACGGTCACGTGAGTGATAGCATCGTACCGGACGTAAGGAATGTGCTACTCATGATTATCTATTCTCGAAAGAATCTTTACAACAGGTCCCCGTATTTCACGGAGAGAAAAAAAAAGTCTTGACGGTTTATATATGTATATGATAACCACAACCACTACTACCACTATTTGCAGTAAAAATAATAATAATAATAATAATAATAATAATAATATATAATAATAATATATATATATTATAATATATAATATATTATAATATAATATAATTATATAATATAATATATTATATTATAATATATAATATAATATATTATAATATATATATAATATATAATAATAATAATATAATAATAATATATACCTACACATACACACACACACACACACACACACACACACACACACATATATATATATATATATATATATATATATATATATATATATATATATATATATATATATATATATATATATATATATATATATATATATATATATATATACATCACATGAACAGCATTTACCTATGTCATCTACCAACATGATTGTGTAATACAAGATATGAAAGAGAAAAAATACAACGATATCAAGCGCTTTTGTATTAATCAAAACTCTTACTATCACTTAAATACTAATTAAAAACAGCTCCAATAAAGGAAACAGTGGGACTGGTGTCGTATTTTCTGTAAAGCAAACAGTGGGTTTAGTGGCGCATTTTCTTTTAAAACAAACAGGGAGCCTAATCGTATATCAGTCTTTTATTCTACAAATAATATTCAAACTATATAGGCACACATACAGTTTTAATAACATCAGTAATTTTTCCACAAAAGTTGAAAGCCATTTTAGTGATGGAAGTAACACAATCATACCAGCAACCAGCACCGTATCAGGCTTTCGGCTGATTCTGAAATGCTACACACACCAAGGTCGCTTGAAGCCTGACCTTGCACACTCAACACACTATTTGGTTATCATATCCCAGAGCCAAACATCACAGATCCTCAAAAAAAAAAAAAAATAAATAAATAAATAAAAATAAAAAAAATAAATAAATAAAAAAAATAAATAAATAAATGTAAATAAATAAATAAAATAAATAAATAAATAAACAAAATAAATAAATAAATAAAAAGACATAAAAGTAAAAATAATACAAACAAAAAATTAACCAGCTATAGTGCAAACTATGCAAAATAACAACAACAACAACAACAACAGCTTCTCCTTTTCTACCGCCAAATCGTGATCCATGCAGACCGATGAAGTGTACTCGAGTTTCTTCAGAATATCAGCACACGTAGCTGCTCCATTACAGTATACATACACTAGGCCATCACGTTCTCGGCGACGAAGATGCACGGAGATAAAACCATCTAACAAACACTAGGACTTGACAGGGCCAGAATGCGCCACCTGCAGCAGGCCGGCGGTCGGTGGATCAGGTATTTGCCAGGTGATGCTGCCTCAGGTGAGCCTTCCCTATAAATCCAACAAGTACTTATCCGCCTCTTGTGGATTCAGGGTAAAATAAAGCAAGGCGAGGCATTTTCCCTTGGTACTTAAGTTGGGGTGAGGGGCGGTGTGGCCTCTTAAATGTGACGGGCGATCGTAATGAACACTTAAATAAGAGAAAGGCAGAGGAGAGCGGGAAACGGGACTTGGAGGGAGGTGATGAGGACTCTTCAGGCAGCACAACGAGTGCAAGAAGAGGACTGGAAGTTGTTGAGGGTGCGAGGAAGGAGGGATGTCTGGTTTTGTTGGTTACAAAACTAAGCTGATAATCCTGCCTTTGAAATATTATTTCGTTTAGTCTTTTTATTTTTACTTTATTTTCTTTAAAGGTATTTTGGTCTAAACTTTTTTTCTCTTTTTTTGTATGTGTGTGTGTGTGTGTGTGTGTGTGTGTGTGTGTGTGTGTGTGTGTGTGTGTGTGTGTGTGTGTGTGTGTGTGTGTGTGTTCATATCTCCCAGAATCATTTAGCAGCTCCATTTAAATTTCATTCCCTTGGTGCAGCATGTTTTGGATTGTGATGTTTTCTTTTATATGCCCGCCTTTAGAGCACTTCACATTTCCCCCCCGCCCCTCTCTCTCTCTCTCTCTCTCTCTCTCTCTCCTCTCTCTCTCTCTCTCTCTCTCTCTCTCTCTCTCTCTCTCTCTCTCTCTCTCTCCCCTGTACTGTAAGTGAGACGACAGACAAGAACAAAGCAGACACATTCTTTTTGTGTATTTTCTGTCATTACAAAAAGTACGCGACACACTACGGTATACTGAAAGGTCGCCACACTGTAACAGAACGGAAAAAATTGGTCTTAATATATTTGTAAAAGATTTGTTTTTACACTATAATACAGCATGGATATATTATTCTAAAATAATTTCCGTATTAGTTGACATGTGTTCGCGCGTGTGAGACTGGGGATGCAATTTGCACATTCAGTGCAAAGTTAACTGTAGACATAAATGAATCTAAAACAAATATTTTCTTAGTATAAATATTCTTAGAATTATTAAATATTTCTCAGAACAGACTTAAAACAGACTTATGACCTTGATGTACAAACATCCTGCATCACAAGCTTAGCTCATATTGCTCCCAGCCATTCCTAACGATTATCTACTTCACCACTGATGTTAAAGTAACACGATGCTGCTTCTTGCTTTCCTTCAGACGTGGCAGCATAAAAGGCAGCACCAGTCTCAGCAGCAACAGCAGCATCTGGGTGTGCAGCATGGCAGTGAACGTCTTGGTGTCGCTGCTCATCCCGCTTAGGGAGCAGCTGACAAACGGTAAGTCAACACAGTTCTTTGGGGAAACAGTGTGCTCTGATTTACTTTGCATGGTGTAGTCACGAGTGGCAGCTGGATTGCTTTCCTCGTGTGCTGGAGCCGGGGCGAGAGTAGTGCAAGGTGAAATGCCGTGATTTTCCTCGCCGCGGTATTCAATAAGTATTCTGGAAACAGAACTCTGCCACTACACTGAGGAGGTTAACAATCCGTGTTTGTAACAAAATGTATATACTAGAAAACGAGAAAATGTGGTGGTGAGTTAACCTGAGCTTTTCACAATTGCAAAGGAAGGTTATACGCTTGCTCTCATATCCTGCTAAACAACATAATTCAATCAAGAATTATTTCCCTTCCTTGTATCATTCATAATAGTAAGTCACGGGAAAGGCTGTGACGGACTCATGCAACCTGCATCGTCACTGATGGTGGCCTCCGTCCCTGCCATCCACACCAGCGGTGTGGACACATTATTACAAACAACACTTTGAGTAATTTTCTTGCTAGATTGACCGACAAATAGGAAAAAAAAATGTGATTTGTATATATTTACAACATGAACTCGCACATAATACTTGTTTATTGGAAAATGCCAAATAGCAAGGCTCAGTTTATGAGCTTGCCGCAATGGAAACGTTCGTCTGGAGCCTCTCGTGGCTTGTGGCAGTGGAGAGGCAGCCTAGGTGCTGACGTCCAACACTCCCCTGCCGGTCTGTTCTGTCAGCCAACGTAAAGGCTGGCCGACCAGAGGGAAATTCAAGCAACACAAATAAAAAGCAAGACAATTAGGCTGCACAGAACCCAGGACTAGAGTGACGCATTTACACACACACACACACACACACACACACACACACACACACACACACTCAGTAAATCACTCTTTTCCTTTACATACTAATAACAGCAAGGACAAGAAAACAGCAGAATACGTGGATACCATAAGCTATGGATTTACTTTGTAAAAAAAAAAAAGAAAGAAAAAAAAACTAAAATAGCATGGAATTAGAACTTTACTTTTAGTTTTATTTTTGAGTACCGCATGTATCTCTACAACTTCTATTTTCAAGTTATAATGTTTTAAACTGAAAGAATGTCAATTAAAAAAAGTGATGCCAGTAGCACGGTAATAATCATATAGCTGGACACAGATACGTAAATAAACGGAAACATTTAATCTATTTTTTTTTTTATCACATGTTACTTATGTTATTAAAAAAAAAAAAAAAGACAAAAGTTTTCCCTCCCTGCATATCGTAAAGCAAGTAAGGGCGACCAAAGGAGACAACGTGAGGAATAGGAAATCCATCCCCTACAGCCACATGGTGCTCAGTGTCCACCTGGTGTAACTTAGCGTGATTAAAACGTTTGAGAGAGAGAGAGAGAGAGAGAGAGAGAGAGAGAGAGAGAGAGAGAGAGAGAGAGAGAGAGAGAGAGAGAGAGAGAGAGAGAGAGAGAGAGAGAGAGAGAGAGAGAGAGAGAAATTACAGGCCACACAAATGTCACAGTCCACTTGTGACGGTCAGCCTGTAATCCTGGTTGTATCTGGACATCAGCGAGACACAATTAAGCCTCCGTCTCTTACTCTTTTCTTGCGTCACTTGTGTCACGCAGCAGAGGTATGGTTGAAGAATTTCCTTTTGTTTCGCAAATCTTCTGCAGAAAACTAGTGAAGAGATTCATAGCTGATGTTCGAAAGCCATTCCACAAATTTGGTGCATGAGTTAATAAAAAAAAAAAATATATATATATATATATATATATATATATATATATATATATATATATATATATATATATTATATATATATATATATATATATATATATATATATATATATATATATATATATATATATATATATATATATATATATATATTTTTTTTTTTTTTTTTTTTTATTTTTTTTTTTTTTGCCTCATTACCACCAAAAAAAAAATAAAAAAATAGATATTACTTTAAAATATTACAAATTTCGAATTTGCCCTACTGCAAGCAAGAAGAAAAAAAAAAAGAAATTTACGAAATGCTTGCTGATGTCGATGGAGTTTAATTTTTATCTCTCGGTGAGAGCAAAGTACCCACACTTCTTCTGCATATATATATTTGAACATTTGAACATTTGAACATTTATTTATAGCCATTACATACATTGTATATTTATATTCCATAAATTTTTTATTATGGCTAGCCTTTTTTTAAGCGTAAGCTTTTCAGGCAAAACTAAAACTATAATATAACTAAACCTAAGCTAACAAAACTGGACTTAATATAAGGTACAATACACAGTAAGTACTTAAATGTTGTACAGAATAATTTTAAATGTTGCATAGGATTCTAAGGGTATTTATAAGATATATAAATATATATATATATATATATATATATATATATATATATATATATATATATATATATATATATATATATATATATATATATATATATATATATATATATATATATATATATATATATATATATATATATATATATATATAGGTGCATATAGGAGAGACTGGGTCTGGAATGGAATGTAGAAAAGATGTGCGATGGATGAACTTACGTTGTGGCCGTTGGCTAACCGCTTATTTCAGGCCAACAAGCGAAACTTCTTATTTCTTCATCTGAAACAGACGGGTGGCTGCCAGCGATGAGATGGTTTGGAAAACTCGACAACGACAACGACGATGATTATGACAATGATCAATAATACATTTTCATATCACCATATTTCTATCGTACAGGAGCAGGTGAGCGCTATCTTCAAATAAGAAACTTTTATGAAAGATTTATATCTAAATCCTGTGTGGAAAAGACAGAAAGAAGGTCATCATGGGAAGATATGTATAGCTAAACAAACAAATTAGATTCTTGAAAAGATCATTTTCGTGTTCCTTCAGAAAAAAAAACAGGAAGACCACAAGTTACCACTCCCCCCTGCTGCCCCTGGAGCAGTTTTCTCCATCTGCTGGTGATGATCGTCATTTGAATGACGAAGGCAATGCAGAGCGAATGGCAGAGTGGGGGATATAACAAAACTTTGAGATTTAGAAGGGAAGCCACGTACCCTAACAGTGTGAGATCAGCCAAAATGGAAACCTGAAATAAAAGTATAGAGGTTGCAACTGGGTGAGTAATTTGAAATTTTTTTATTTTTTTATTTTTTTTTTTTTTTTGTCGCTACTGGCTGTTAGCTAGAATCCCGGAAAGGGCATCAACAACAAAAATGTGGGATAGGAGATTGTTAGATACCAGTTCGGGATTAAAAATACTGAAAAAATACAACTTATTTATAAGTTAAGGAGTCATCATTTGATAGCAGGTAAGTGGTGATGGAGGAAGTTAAACGATCCCATAGCTATAAGTTATGTTATCACATAAAATAAGATATTCCATCTCACGTAAATTGCCTAAGAACACATTTTCGTCAATATCCATACAGTGTACTGAACACGTTTCCACACAGGTTTATTATACAAAAACTGGGTGTTCCCCGTGGTACTGAGCTCGAGCACTCAAGTTCTCTAAATCTAGTGTTGGTGACGAGCGGGTAACAACAATGGGAGCAAGGCCAGATGGAAATTTATCATTCTGAAGCACATAAAACTCTCTCACACGGCACTTCACTCCGGTGCTCACTGGAGAAGAGTCTAAATCCAATAACCATTGTTCACCTTTCTTTCAAATTTTCTAGCTCTTGATATACTTATCGAGAGTCATCGGATTATTTAACATAATTAGTTTCGATGTTTGACTTATGATAGATAAAATGAAAGCGTTGTCGTTAAGAAATCTATCATCAGGGAGTACTGGGTACAGATAATTATGACTGTCTGGTAACTCCACAAAGCTAGGTAACTCACACACACACACACACACACACACACACACACACACACACACACACACACACACACACACACACACACACACTGCTGCATGTTTTGATCTTACACACTAGCACGACGCATGCTCCCTCACTATATGATATATTTTCAGGAGTGCATTCACTTAAAACTACGAGTAACGTGCAACATGAGCAGATGGCCATCAGTATTCACACACATGTGGCACCTTTTTACACTCCTTACGTGAAATGAAAATATATGAAGCCATGCAAAAAACTTTTATCATGATGGATCCTTGAAGGTTCTCATCCAGCCCTCACAAACCAGGGAGACAGAAAACATGTCAAAATTATCATTTTTTTTTCTTTTTCGGTGAAGATAATGGTGGAGGTAGTGTTGGCGGCAAGGAAGGGGTGGCATGGCTATGGCACTGATATGAAGGGTTAGTGCAGCGGTGCATGTAACAGTGATAAGGAATAAGACTGGAGATATTAAACTGCAGGGGTTCCTTAATGCAACAAAGCACTGAATTCCAGAAGCACATGCAAGACGGCAAGACGGCAGTACAAGGTGGATCCTACCATGTGTGCCATATCATCAATTTAGAGGCGGGAAGTGTGACTGATTTTCGTGTCCCTAGACCTTAAAACTTATTTTGAAATCATTAGTTTGACTTTGTAAGAATGAAATAGATCAATGACTATACAGTATTGAGGAAAAATGTTAAACTGGAGATAACAAAATAGTATTACTCATGACAGTGGTGTTCTAGACCAGCGGCGTGCAAGCCTTTTTTTTGTTTAACAAAAAACAAAGCCTGAGACGGACTTATTTATGTGCGTGTGTTTCTACAGCAATAATGGGTACTGCTGGCCTTTTCTATAAAATCCTGTGCAGCTAAGCCCAACTTAGAATTTTTGTAATCGTTCAGTCAACTGAGGACGAAGAGTTGTTAATCATGTATTTCAAAGGAAAAAAAAAATAAATAAATGAAATCACTGCAACTTTAGAACTACTCTGGATGGCCGAAGGTAATGTGAAAACAGGAGCTTAATTTAAGTATAATTTGCCCAGATCAGTTATGGTATAAAAGAAAGAAGAAATTTATCTATGAAGGTATGATATCAACGCAACGGAGGAAAAAAAAAAAAAGTCCCGTTCCCGTAACACAGCACCTGTGCACAAACACACACACACACACACACACACACACACACACACACACACACACACACACACACACACATTATTTTCTAAAACGAATCCAATATCCCCGTAAATGGAAAATCATGTTACACATACAACTAAATATTACAAAGAAACACCACAATCACTTTACTGGTGCCAATACTCAAAATATGAAAGCCTTTTCATGTCCGCAAATCAAAACTCCATTAGTCTCGTGATAACAGAAACCAACATTGTCTGCTAAAGTAAATAACTAAATAAATAAAAATAGAAATGTAACGATCACTACGCCCTCGCGTGTATACACACACACACACACACACACACACACACATATTATCTCTCTCTCTCTCTCTCTCTCTCTCTCTCTCTCTCTCTCTCTCTCTCTCTCTCTCTCTCTCTCTCTCTCTCTCTCTCTCTCTCTCTCTCTATATATATATATATATATATATATATATATATATATATATATATATATATATATATATATATATATATAATAATAATAATAATAATAATAATAATAATAATAATAATAAACGGTTTATTCTTTAGGCAGTCAACAAACTGAAAATGTACATTGGGGGTGGGGAAATACTTGACATTAATCCTAAAGGTAAGTCAAATCTAGAAGAGACTATTGATTGATGGCTCGCACCATGGTGGGAATCGCACTGAGTCTGTACCGGTCCGTACGTGGCGCCTTTAGGGGCGTTATCTTATTGTGTGTGTCTGGTGGCACGGGTAGGGCGAGGCGCGTCAGGCGTGTGTGTGTGTGTGTGTGTGTGTCGGTCCGTTCATCCGTCCGTCCATGTGTGTGTGTGTGTGTGTCGGTCCGTCCATCCGTCCGTCCATATATATATATATATATATATATATATATATATATATATATATATATATATATATATATATATATATATATATATATATATATATATATATATATATATATATTTATATATATATATATATATATATATATATATATATATATATATATATATATATATATATATATATATATATATATATTTATATATATATATATTTATATATATATATATATATATATATATATATATATATATATATATATATATATATATATATATATATATATATATATATATATATATATATATATATATATATATATATATATGCAGAATTACCCGGCGTTGCCCTGGTAAATCTGGGATTCAACTCCAAGCTGACAATGAATGCTTCATTTATACCTCTCCTCACCATAAATTCTTAGCGCCACCATCAAAAATAGGTTACTGTATACCTGGTGCCACCATCAAGAATTGGGTTACGGTGACAGATTTGCCCGAATAATCTAACGGTTTGAGTTGAAAGCAGTTAAGACATCCTATGTCATTCCCCGGATCAAAGGGAAGCCCCCTACCAAATTTCATAACTATCAGTTCAATATTTCTCTCTCTCTCTCTCTCTCTCTCTCTCTCTCTCTCTCTCTCTCTCTCTCTCTCTCTCTCTCTCTCTCTCTCTCTCTCCGTGAAAAGCAAACAGACAGACACGCTCTTGAATCTTCAGAGTTTTCGACCATCTGGCTACGACTACAGAGTCACTCTCAAACTAAATTTATCTGTGCTGTATACCTCTCACCTAACTCCTCTAACTATAAGAAATTCTTTGACTACTTAACTTCCAAAGTGGAGCACATTCTGATCCTCTTCCCTTTTGCGGAGATCTCCATTCTTGGAGACTTCACTGTTCACCACCAGCTTTCCTCTCCCTTCACTAATCATCCTGGTGAACTCATCTTCAACTTTGCTATCCTCCACGACCTAGAGCAATTGGTGCAACACCCTGCTCGTATTCCTTACCGTCCTAGAGATACACTCAAGATTCTTGACCTTTTCCTAACCTCTAAGTCTAATCATTCTACTTATGCTGTTACCCTGTCTTCTCCGTTTGGCTCCTCTGATCACAATCTCATATCTGTATCTTGTCCTATCGCTCCAATCCCTCCTCAGGAACCCCATAAGCGGAGGTGGCTCTGGCGTTCTGCATCTGCTAATTGGAGGGAACTGAGGAAGTATTTTGCTGATTTTCTTGTAAACATCTACCTTTCCTTCTTGCTGGAAGTTCGGCCTGTTCCTAAAAAGGGTGACCGTTTTAATCCTTCAAATTACCGCCCTATTGCTTTGATTTCCTGGCTATCTAAAGTTTTTGAATCTATCCTCAACAGGAAGATTCTTAAACATCTATCACTTCATAGCTTTCTATCTGATCGCCAGTATGGGTTCCGTCAAGGACGATCTACTGGTGATCTTCTGGCTTTCCTTACTGAGTCTTGGTCATCCTCTTTTAGAGATTTTGTTGAAACTTTTGTCATTGCCTTAGACATATCAAAAGCTTTTGATAGAATCTGGCACAAAGCTTTGATTTCCAAACTACCTTTCTACGGCTTCTATCCTTCTCTCTGTAACTTCATCTCAAGTTTCCTTTCTGACCATTCTATTGCTGCTGTGGTAGACGGTCACTGTTCTCCTCATAAATCTATTAACAGTGGTTTTTCTCAGGGTTCTGTCCTGTCACCCACTTTCTTCCTATTATTATGATCTTCTAAACCAAACTTCTTGTCCTATCCACTCCTACGCTGATGACATCACCCCGCACTTTTCCACGTCTTTTCGTAGACGTCCAACCTTTCAGGAAAGTAAACAGTTCACACAGGGAAGCCACAGAACACCTAACTTCTAATCTCTCGAAAATTTATGATTGCGGCTGAGCAAACTTGGTATTGTTCAGTGCCTCAAAAGCTTAATTCCTCCATCTATCAACTCGACACAACTTTCCAGACAATTATCCCCTCTTCTTCAATGATACTAAATTGTTCCCCTCTTCTACAATGAACATCCTCGGTCTGATCTTTACTTATAATCTAAACTGGAAACTTTACATCTCATCTCTAGCTAAGACAGCTTCAATAAAGTTAGGCTTTCTGAGACGTCTCCGCCAGTTTTTCTCACCCTTCCAGCTGCTAACTCCATGTATGGAGTATGCTTCACATGTCTGGGGGATTCCACTCATACTGCTCTTCTAGACAGGGTGGAATCAAAAGCTTTTCGTCTCAACTCATTTCCTCTAACTGACTGTCTTCAGCCTCTTTGTCATCGCCGCAATGTTGCATCTCTTGCTATCTTCTACCGCTATTTTCATATTAACTGCTCTTCTAATCCTGCTAACTGCATGCCTCCCCTTCTCTCGCGGCCTCGCTGCACAAGACTTACTTCTTTCTCTCACCTCTATTTTGTCCATCTCTCTAATGTAAGAGTTAACCAGTATTCTCAATCCCTTTCTCTATTAAACTCTGGAACTCCCTGCATGCTTCTGTATTTCCACCTTCCTATGACTGGAACTCTTTCAAGAGGGAGGTTTCAAGACATCCTGTAATTTTTTAACTACCAGTGGTTTTTTTTTTTTTTATTACCGTTTTCTTGCCCCTGCTCGGTGCCCCACTTGCATAAAAAAAAGTAATAATGGCAAGAATGAATAATCTAATCATGCACATGATCAGCATTAAATGACATTATAAGGAAATTAACCAATATAACGTTGCTATTACGCAAAATACAATTGGCATTTAGGTGAACCATCACAGGAGGACGGAGATTTACAGGATTCAGGAGAGGAAAGGAACAGTATGGGAGTAGCACGATTCAATGAGGAGGGGAAGGAGTAAAGAGTGTGTGGAGAGAAATGAGAGGAAGGAAGGAAAGAGGAAATTGGAGTGAGGACAGGAGTAATCGGGAAGAGAGAGAGAGAGAGAGAGAGAGAGAGAGAGAGAGAGAGAGAGAGAGAGAGAGAGAGAGAGAGAGAGAGAGAGAGAGAGAGAGAGAGAGAGAGAAAATGTAAAAACTTGTACAATTGTTATGCCTCTATACACATTGTACACGTGTGTGTGTGTGTGTGTGTGTGTGTGTGTGTGTGTATACCATGTCTCATCTTTACAGGCAGACATTTTTTTTCTCTCCCTGTGCGTAACCGTCACTCCTGCTCCCCGCCTGCCTCCTTCCCCACTGCTCAAGACCCACCACGCCCATTACCATGCCAAAGTCTTCATCAGTCTTCTTAAGTCGAACACGATCCCGTTTCCCTCCACTAACTATCAGCCGCGTGATTAGTTGCATGGAGGCTGTATCGTCGTGGGACTCATCTAACACACATCTGGCACAGACGGTGTGGCCAGGGTGGAGCAATGCCGGCGGCCTTGTCAAGACCGCGTACTGGTATCAAGGCGGTGTGTGTCGCGTGGTCATCCCTAAAGTGTCGTGCACGAGTTCACTGCTCTAAAGGCACATTTCCCCAGCATTGTCCTGCTGATGAAGTGACTCCCCCTCTCCTGTGGCTGCCGCCTGGGAGGAATTAATTGCTCTTCGCCGGCGTGGGTCGGCCTCAGGCAGGAGCCTGTCGGAGGGTAATCTCTCCCAAGGCGAGCATAGAACAAGGCGCGTTGAGAGGTAAAGAGGGAACTTGAATGCAAGATGCAAAGAAAATTACGACGTGGATATGTTATGTGCGAGATTACGGAATATTAATGTATACCCAAGACAGCACTTCGATTTCTTATTAGTCTGGTCTTTCACATGAGCCTGGTAGTACAGGTAGTGCAGAACCGTAAATTGAGGATACATGCACGCACGCACGCACATGCGCGCGCGCACACACACACACACACACACACACACACACACACACACCAAGCCCATCATATACATACAGAAAGAAAGTCAACAAATTAATAAAAACAAAATTTTATTTAAAGAAACAAAATGTTTCGTGATTCAAAAGATAACGAAAATAAAAGTTCGAAAATTGCTGCATGACTGTTTCATGGCAATATCAACAATCTTCCTACACTACTACTTATGAATGTCTGCATGGAGGTTCAACAGCTGAAACCCCTGCAGCGGAGTTAGTTGGTTGATGGATTACCAATAATTGCCACATTATGACTTACTACCGAATATCATGAGATCTATGATGCATTCTATTCCATAATTAATCACGAACGTGGATGACAAAGAACATACTTAAAAATAATATTTAAAATAGATGCAAAACATATATTCAGCAAAATAGCAATCAGCACTGAGGAACCCTATCTTTCTGCAACATAAGAAAAGCAAAGAATTGAGATTATAAATAGTCAATCGACTCAAA
>NC_087153.1:7380000-7382500 GCF_035594125.1 Scylla paramamosain
TCTGGTGGCACGGACAGGGCGAGGCGCGTCGGGCGGCAGCATGTCTCTGAGACGCGGATGATGCAGTAGTCCCTTCCCAAACTTCTCCAGAGCCTCTCGGTGCCTGGTGGATATTCTGGACAGACTCAGGGTGGTCAGGGCTTCTTCATAGGTGGTGTATGCAGGGCCAAGGATGACCCTGCACGCCCTTTTCTGCACACTCTCTAGCTGTAGCTGTTGAGTGTGTGTGTGTGTGTGTGTGTGTGTGTGTGTGTGTGTGTGTGTGTGTGTGCGCGTGAGCGCGCTTTCTAAAGTCCAATACTAATATATACATCACATCATCGGTCTGGTAAATACTGTATGAATAAAACAAAAAAAAAAAACAAAAAAATTGTCATTCGTGCACATTCTTCGGGCAGCTCTACATTACGTGCGTCAGGACGCCACGCGGTGCTCCACAGGAGTGGGGTGTGTAAGAGAGGGAGCAGTCCCCGAAGTGTTTGCAGAAGTAGCATTATGACAGAGATGTCTTGACCGTAGGAGCGTCTGGGAAACTATAGTTTGATTTTATTGTATTCCTGGAAACTTGAAAAAGACATTCACGATATGTTATTTTCACTCGAATAATCATTCAAAATATGCTGCGGACAGTTTCAGTGGTCTTGAAGCTTGGTGTTGTCAGTAACAGAAATCCTTCCTTACAAGATTTTCTAGAATCAGAGTACACTGAAGAATGTTGGGACGCACCGAGTATTCCAGTACTAATACAAGATGCAATGAAGAATATTCAGCTATGCTTTGTTTTCAGTTAGCAGTGAAAGTAAAAATATATATACTGTCTTTATTCACATTACTTGGTTACCCAAAATTTGTCCGCAGAGTGAATAACTTGTGGACGATCACATGAGTGGTAATGGAAAATATCAAGTTACACATAGTAATTACCTGGCGATAATCTGCGCCTCATCAAAAAACTTCTTGGGTAAAGACACGTGGGTAACGTTCCCTGCTGGTAAAGAAATTCCTGGATTATTTGCCGTGTATGATGGAGGCTACACATCGAGAAAAAAAAAAAAAAGCGCAAAGATTTATGAAGACTGATGCATTCCACAAAGACGGCAGGATTGCTGGGCGGCTACAAAAATAGTTCCTTTCTTACCCTTGGGCGGCGTTATTGCCGAGCACCACCTGCCACAGCTGGCGCTCACCCATCCGCCAAGCCTGCCATCCCACACGACTCACGCTCATTACATCTTACTTATGATCATATGGAATACCGAAATACATACGGATGAATATTTATTCAACTAACATGTGCTGTTAATAATAAAAAATTAAAAAAATGACGTTTTAACACGTTTGCAATATTGTCAGACAAATAAAATTGAATAAAATTTAGAGAAATAAAACTAGCTAAGAATTATATATATATATATATATATATATATATATATATATATATATATATATATATATATATATATATATATATATATATATATATATATATATATATATATATATATATATATATATATATATATATATATATATTAACTACATTTAGTAATTATGTCATTACATATATAATACACCTGATTAGTGACTGTATAATCTAAATATATATTTGTTGAATGTTCAAAGTCGAGAAGACTGCTGCAATGCTCTTTACTGAATTGTTTCAACATGTAATTTTTAAATTTGTCTAGACTCACAATAAACAAGCCTAATAATGCCCTAGAAACAATGTTGTAGCAAATAAGGTATTAAATGCTAAACAGTATAATAATCAATCAATAATAATACAATAACTTTCGTATGGATGTGCATAACATAAAGAACAATTACATACGTACTTTATGCAACGTACTGCAATGAAAGGCAGACAGAACAAAACGTAAGTGTAGTAAGGGTGAAAAGTATATCAATACGTAACGTAAACAAGTATTTAGCACTGAACACTTCCACGTTACACACTAATAAACACTTCACTGGAAAACATCACTTTACAATAAAAACTAAGCTAAATACTTACACATTTCTTCCCACAACCTTTCACTGACACAAGTTACCCAGCTCGATCTCTTCGTATCAGTAACTCCTGCAGACAGCAGGTGCGCCCCACACGACATCTGTTCACGAACAACCCAGTCGCCTACTAAACACTGTCTCACCTGGACTCCGCTGCTCACCGTGACCTGGCAGCGCCCCAGAAGAAATCCACATACAATACATGTTCCCCAAATTACAAATACATGGAGTCTAATTAATACTAAACAGTTTACATAATCAATATAATATTTTTTTAGAACAAAATTTATAATCTTTTAAATGCATACACACACACAGTATATATATATATATATATATATATATATATATATATATATATATATATATATATATATATATATATATATATATATATATATATATATATATATATATATATATATATATATATATATATGGTGTCCCGTAAGTTTCCATACAATGGTATCACGAACGCCATTACAAACAT
>NC_087153.1:7385000-7387500 GCF_035594125.1 Scylla paramamosain
CGGGTAAGCAAGAGGTGGACGTGGGGTAGCGAAGTGAGTGTCAATATTCATCGCCAGTAGATTTTCTCTGATGCTCTTTGTAATCTTAAGAGTTTGTTAACATTGCTGCCGCGGGAATACGTTTGTGGCAATGTCTTTTCATTATTCGTTTATAGCGCTACTATTCATATAGTAATATTCCTTCCTATCCTAACAATCATGTAGATTATCCCTGAAGCATCGCACAATGGATGCAGTTTGAAAAACTACATCAGTCAAATTTATGGAGGTGAAGTCATCTCAGGCACGTGATGGAAAACCACGGCGAAAAAAAAAAAAAAAAATCGGCTTGCGGCAGCTTTGTCCTGAAACCAAGTGTTAGTGTCCCGCGGCGGGAAGGCAAGCGTGAAGGTGCTGGGATGACCCACCTCGTCTGCCTCGTGAGGAACGCACGGATGAGTGGGTCTGCAGTATCTCCGGCCACCTATCACGCCGGTGGAAGACACGGTGGTCTCCTGAAAGAAGCAGATAGAAATTTCCTGCTTTGTCACTGGAGTGGATGAAGCAGCCGTCATGTTTAAGTCGTTCACGTTTTCTCTACCGCGGCTCACAGCTCCTGCTCTTCCTCATTGCTTTTCTTCATACAAGTCACATTCCTTCCTTGAATTTGCATGATTTTTTTTTTTTTTTTTTTTACTTTCTTGCTATCAGCATTTTTTTTTCTCAATAATTCTCCTCACTTCCACTGCGCTGCGTTTTGGTAAATTACTGTCGGTCAAGGCTCTCTATATTGATTTCTTGGTCTTACTTTTCGTCCGACTTTTGTGTCAGCTCATTTCGGGAAAATGAGTTCCTCTACCTTCTTTCACATGAAGGCGGGAGCGCTGCCTTAAGTTTGCATGGTTTCCCTTGTTCTTTTTCCGAGGGATTTTCTTCCTCGCGTGGACTGCAAGTGATGAAGAGTTATTTCCTTCAGTCACCCTTGCTTTGTACAGTACATTCTTGCTTCCTTTCCTCGCTTCCCAGTCCCTCTTCCTTGACTTACCACAGCCAGACTACCTTGCCCCACACATGCTTTTTCTCCACTTTACTTTTCTCCTCTGTCTAACCGCTGAGAGGCCTTGAAAATTTGTCACTCCTTGCCTTCCTCTAATATTCCCAGGCGCGTGTTCTCTTACCCCTCTATTGCTATTTCCGCTAATCCAATCTCTCTCTCTCTCTCTCTCTCTCTCTCTCTCTCTCTCTCTCTCTCTCTCTCTCTCTCTCTCTCTCTCTCTCTCTCTCCTTGGTACTCCATTTGGATTGCTAGACGCTCCCATCAGTTCTTGGCTTGATCTTCCCCTTTTTTTCTAATTGTACTCTTCCTCTTCTCAAGAACATTTCTTTCTACTTCCTCTGCAAGTCTTAAGAGATACTGCTCCTTTGGCTCTTTTCGTGAAGATTAATTTAGTCACACATACTCTTCCTCTAGTCTCGAGGACTCTGCTTGTCTTCGACTGGCCTTTTGTCTGTTTGTGGCATTTGTTTTTGCCAGTCTTTCAGTCTAAGTTTTATGCTTCCCTCTTTCTCTCCCACATTATCGGCTTCTCAGTATCTTCCCACTATTCACTGTGCCTTATGTGTCCTATTCTTCTGCTCTGGCATTCTTCCTTATGACTTTCTTTTATTTTTTAATAGAGTTCGCGTCTCACGATATCCTCTTATCTGTCAGTAGGGTAACATCAATATCTTGACCGCTGCCAGCAATGCAGCCTTTTGTCAGTTGGCGAGTATCGCAGGTCAACGCTTCCATGCCCTTCAGTGTGATGTTGGTGACGGCTCTGCATGGCGATTGAAACAATTGGTTGGCCACTCAGGCGTCCCCTGGAAATCCTCTCCGGTCTCTCTCGCCATCATGCTCGTTCGAGTTTACAGCTGACCTGTGAATGGTACGCTTTATGGCTTATGTCTAGGGTCGCGGATGCACGAGGCCACTCCACGTTAAAACTCTCCAGGGACAGGTTGCATTTCACTCAATCTGGCCTCGGAACGAACCCTGGAGGCTTGTGTAGGCGTGTGCTGGTTTCTGCGGATCCTGCCAGTCTCAAACATACACAGGGTCCACTCGTAGCAGCGTAGGGATTGGAATTTATTGTGGTGGACTTGAAACGTGACAGGAAGGGCTTACAATACTTTTAATTTCGACTGTGGAATATATTACGATTTGATGTTAAGGTATTTTTCAAACATTTCTGTGAGGAGACGATTTGATTCATTATGAAGCCGGTTGGTGTACAATTCTACTTACTGGATTTTGTTATAGTCAGAATTACTGACTTGGCATTATACAACAGGCATTACAGTGAGGTCAGTATTGAGGTGTGTCAAGAGGCACAGCACAACACGACATGACACGACACAGCTGCATCTCTTTTCGTTACACAAACGATACATTACTTAGAGAAGCAACACGTCCCTAATGATCACCATCACTCTAAAACAAGACGGCACTTGCCGTGCATTTCCATAAATACTTTGTACC
>NC_087153.1:7392500-7395000 GCF_035594125.1 Scylla paramamosain
CAAACACCATCACAACACTCTTTTTCTTCGTTGTTAAACTTTCTAAAATGGTCCTTCAAAAGTAATTTCAAAGCTTACTCTCAGTCATCACCAGTCTGAATTTTAGTTTCTGTGCCTCACACACCCTAAAGGTCTAAGGGCCTCACACTCCTTAATTTTGGGAGAAAAACCCTGAAACATTTTCACCCTTAACACAATGAGAAAATTCTCTCTCGACATTTCAACTTGAACCTCCCGTTCTCCGTCTCATTACACCCGCCTGCCTCATTAGTTCGAGGAGGGAAAAAAGAATGCACACGCCAGTGGAACACAGCCAAAAGACAATCAGGTGGAGCTTAGGCTGATCCGACAAACAGAGTCATGTGTCGGAGGAGGTAGGAACGCTACCTTTCCCTGACAATACTTCTTCTGCAGCTCTGATCCACACGTCTCTCAATGTCATTCTCACTTCAGGCGTGCGCTGACTTCAGCATTTATTTAGAATTCCACTGGAAGACGCCGATATCGAGTGGAAGGGAGAGTGACTGGACGTTTTTTAGGAAGCGCTTTTAAAGCGACGCAGGTTGATTGTGGTGATGTGGCCTCAGGAAGAGGAGGACAGGTAAAAGGCGTGAAGAAATGGGATGAAAAAGTAAAAAGATAATACCTATTTCTCTCAACAGAAAACCCAACTGTTAGCTTTTAATTTTCATAATTATATTACATTAATTCATGAAAATTAAGTGATGATATATATATATATATATATATATATATATATATATATATATATATATATATATATATATATATATATATATATATATATATTTTATCATGTTCTTCCTACGACCCAATATGAATAGGCCTTCTCCTTAGAAACCTCTTTCCCCACTTTTTTTTTTAATACTTTCAGCAAGTCATTAAAAACAAAACTTTGGAAGATGTTTACAAGTCTCATTACAAACATTCTACTCGGAGCAAAGTGTTCAAATTTGGTGTTAGAGTTTACCAAAGAAAGTCTGCGGTAAACAGATGAGAGTGATTCATCAGGAAGCGCCTTGCTATTGATCGTTACGTCTTATTTGTTAGTTGTCTTTTTTTCTTTCTTTTTTTTCCTTTATCTTTTTTTTCTGTTCAAAGAAACGAGAAAGAAGAGTGGAGGAAAGGAAGCGCGATCAAAATAAGGAATCCTTATCGCCGATAAGTGAACATAAGAATAAATAAATGGCCATGACTAAAAGTTGTGAGAAAATAAATGTTGTCAATGAGGCCATTTTAAGTTTTTAGCATGATACATTTTCACCAAAATATATGATTTTTTGTCATTCCTTTATTTCAGCGAAAAAAAAATCAAAGAAAAAAAAACGGTTTAATCAATCCTTCAGCCCGTCATGTCAGGAATGGATTTCCCCTGATATAATCTGATATTTCAAGATATCAAATTATAATAAATTATCTTAAAGCCATCATCTGGAATGAAATGCATATACAAGAAAAATAATAACAATAACAAGTAAATAAATAGAAAATGGAAAGAAACATAATTTTCTGTACTAACTACTGATTCTCTCTGTAATGAAATTCTGGCCTCAAACTTCAGACTGCTTAAGGATTGTAGAAACAGTTTGTAATCATAGTCTGTTTCACATTTTCTTCTGTAAGAATCTTTCTTCTATCAGTGAACTCACTTTTGTAGATTGAGAAGCTTCTCTTTACATGCACGTTGGCAGCTGGGACGAATTTTAAAATTTACACTGCTGGACTCATTCCTTCAGGAAGTGTTACACCTCTTCCATCCTCTTCTTGCGTAACTACTTTGGATAAAACACTTCATTATTATTATCATTATTATTATTATTTTCATTTTCTTTCTTTCTTTCTTTTCTAAGCGCCAATGCTGTGTTAAACTATCCACTTAGTTGGATTACCTTTTTCACAAGAAGGTATGCACGTCTATGGTAACAGTAATGTCAAGTCTTATTCATGGTCTGTCTGTTCAATGATGAAGCAGATTGACAACGAGATTCCAGTCTTATGATCTGTCAAATTATTTCATTTGCGAATAATTTCAGTACGAGTCATATATTTTTTTTTTTTTTTTGTCATTGATGCAAAAGATTATTCACATTACTCCTGGCATCGCTTACAAATATCTTTTATTTATTTATTTATTTTTTTATTTATTTATTCATTCATTTATTTATTTATTTTTACAAGACGTGAAACAGACGACTGAAATACCGTTGTCATGAAGTTATCAACAAGAATTGATAACAAATGTGTTTAGGACATTTTCTGTATTTTTCTTTTTTTCATCAGAAATCATAACTTTTTAATTAGTTGATTAATTCATTTATTTATCTGTCAAAACGTTTTATTTAAAAAAAAATGTATTTCAGGCATTTTTTTTCGATCTTTTGATATGACGAATTAAACTAAATAAAATAATAAGATTAACAGAATCACTCGTTTGCATGATAAATCACCATGAAACTCAAACGAAACACATCACAGTAGG
>NC_087153.1:7400000-7420000 GCF_035594125.1 Scylla paramamosain
TACATAGATACACAGACCACAGTAGACCTTGCGTCCTCACGAGGTGACCTGACCTAGGACTACAAACAACAGCAAAGCAGAAGGGTTTCTCCCCACCCTTCACTCCTTCCGCAGAGGAAACAGGTCGGAAAAAGAAAAATACCTTACTGGGTTGGATAAGTAAAAACCCGAAGGATATTTTATAAGACAGTTCGAAAATAGATGAAATGAGGTGCACCCTTTCCTGCAGGCAAAGAAGTTAACATCTAGGAATGCTGTTAGCCGCGGATTTGAGGCAAAATATTTATCAAGACAGCGTTTAATAGTCTCTACGGTGTTGCACTCTATCACATCTCGAGGAAGCCCATTCCATAGATTGGCGACACTATGGAAAAATAGATGTTTTGATTCATGAGGACTGAAGAATTTTTCCAACAACTTTGCACCCGTTTCCTCGTATGTAATTTGAGCAACCCATCGTGAAATATTTACTGCAGTCCATGTTATCAATGCCTCTGATGATTCTGAATACTTGTATTAAGTCGCCTTTTACCTTTTTTCGTGTTAATGGGAATATATTTAATTTTTAATTCACTCTTCGTATGACTTGTTTCTTAGGTTTGGTATAATTTTCATTACTCTATGCTGAACTCGTAATTCATCTATGTCTTTCTCTTAATAGGGGCACCATGTTTGAACCCAATATTCCGAAAGGGACATGCCAAGGAGTTAAACAGAGTGAGGATCGTATCTTAAGATCTATTTTCAAATGATCTGCCGATTAAGCCAATTATTTTGTTCGCTTTCTTTACGACTTTTGAACATTGTTGGCTAGGTTTTAGGTTGCTCGATATTATTACCTCTAAAATTGATTTTGCTATCACCGAATAAGGGAAATTTCAAGGAAAAAAATAAATTTCAAGGAAAAAAAAATTGTCTTCACTCATGCGCACTTTTAATGACACCCAGAAGGTTGTCCAAGTCTGGTGTAGTCTGCGCACAACAGTTACCAGTTACATCCTTCCTTCTAGTTGGGTAATAAAAGGGTACCTAGTGAAAACTGTGAAAGGCAAACTATGGAAACGTCACAGTGTCCCGTGTCCCGGATGTGGGATATTATTCACCACAGGTTGAAAGGATAATGAGATGGTGCGCCCCAATGCCACTCAGTTGTAGCGAATGCTTTAACTTTACGTATCTTTTAGGTGGAACGTTTATCCCCGAATTCAATCAGAGGGGTCAGTAACGGTATTTGGGGTACATAACAATAATCATGCCATAGGGAGAGGCTCCAGAGGACGGTCTCAACTACTTGGCCTCCTCAATCTTGATATGGAGAAGCTTGATCTCAGCACGCAAGCCAATGATGGCTGCCTTGTTGACCCGTTTCTTTCCCTTACTCTCCTCGTAGAACGCCTTGCTCTCACCCGCCACAACACACCACCACACTTCACTTAACTTCTTTCCTTGACATCTTTAGTTTTGATGATGTCAATACTATTGATTCTTCTGAGACTATTACTACTAATGTTGCTGTGATTACGATGCTGCCATTCTACATTAGCAGCAGCAGCAGCAGCAGCAGAAGATGCAGCCGCAATAGTAGTAGTAGTAGTAGTAGTAGTAGTAGTAATAGTAGTCCCACCTTCCTGCAGTGGTATCTGTTAGGGAGGGAACTGAGGTTAATGGCGACTTGATCTGGCGCCACGGCAAAGACCTGAACTTCCGAGGGCAACTGAATCTTACAGCCTGAAACCGGAAAAAAAGAAAGAAAAAAGAATTGAGTTTTTTTTTTTTTCGCCTGGAAGGACTTTTGTTGAGAGAGAGAGAGAGAGAGAGAGAGAGAGAGAGAGAGAGAGAGAGAGAGAGAGAGAGAGAGAGAGAATCAGTGTGTGTGTGTGTGTGTGTGTGTGTGTGTGTGTGTGTGTGTGTGTGTGTGTGTGTGTGTGTGTGTGTGTGTGTGTGTGTGTGTGTGTGTGTGTGTGTGTGTGTGTGTGTGTGTGTGACTCAAGTCAGAGTATACTTTATAAAGAAGCATCCTTGAAACGTTAAAGACACAATAGATAAAATAAGTCCCGCCACAGGAAAAAAGGAGAAAAAAGCAAAAAACGCACTAGACACTCAACACAAGACATAAAAAAGGCAACGCCCCTGTCGCTCCTGTACAAATGCGCTTTTAGCGCTGTGCCTCAGCTGAGTGGCGCCAGTTGTGGCTGCATCCCAGTGGGACAGTTTTACTGCTTCTATCTCACACTCTCGCGGAGAGGAGGAATGCAAGGAAGTCCTCCAGCGGTGTGATGATGGTTCGTTTGTTTTACTTCTTCATGTATCTTAAGCTGTCTTCTTTAAAGGCCAAGAGTTATGTTTATTATCCGCCTCAAGAATATTCTCCTTTTCTGAACGCTTTATGATCTTGTAACATATTTCATACACTTTTATACGCCTCTCAACATTGAAACTTCTGACTAGATTATTTGCTTTTCAGACCAAGAGAAAATTACAAGAATATACATTTCATTACATTTTTGTTTCCATGTACAATTCCAGTCAGATTCATAATATGTCTAAATAATAGGGCTAAATGTCTGACCTGTCAAAAACAGAGAATCTTTTGAGTCCTTTGAAAATCTAGCATGCCAACTTTTTAACTTCCCGCGCGTCTTGGCCTGTTGCCTAAGAAATATATCCAAAACAAGATGTTTTCTCCTTGCTCTTTATTTTATATTTTGCTTTCATCTCTCTCTCTCTCTCTCTCTCTCTCTCTCTCTCTCTCTCTCTCTCTCTCTCTCTCTCTCTCTCTCTCTCTCTCTCTCTCTCTCTCTCTCTCTCTCTCTCTCTCTCTCTCTCTCTCTCTCTCTCTTTCCAATTGTAAACTCTCGGTGAAGAAAACTTTCGACAACTTGATACAATTCTTCTCTTCTTCATCTACTACTACTACTAGAAGTACTAATAGTAATATTACTACCACTACCTAAGCCTTGTTACTACCTCGTCCTATTTCCTAGTCAAAATTGTCCACACTGATGAAATACCTACTGCATTATTCCTTGGCCGTGGTTCTCTGAAGACATATGGTTCCTTTTTGTTGAGAATTCCTCCTTCACACAGCATTTACACATGCACAGAAAAAAATACACCTTATTAATGCGATTATTATGTACTTAATATACTTGAGCAACGGCTCAAAGCACTATTCTTTTCTGTATATTGCCTAGGACTAGCTAGTAACAAGGCTTAGGTAGTGGTAGTAGTATTAGTACTAGTAGTATTAGATAGTAATAGTAGTAGTAGTAGTAGTAGTAGTAGTAGTAGTAGTAGTAGGAGGAGGAGGAGGAGGAGGAGGAGGAGGAGGAGGAGGAGGAGGAGGAGGAGGAGGAGGAGGAGGAGGAGGAATATACAAAGGAATACGAAGGAAGTCCCAACAGCAACAGTCCCTAAGGTCCTTACTAGGTTGTTAGGGTAACTATTCTACTCTAGCTACTAGTGGGAGAGACAGGATTGCACTGAAGAAGGTTCTTCCCATCCCTCCAGCCGAAGCTGAACAGAAAAAGGAAATGGTACCACGTTGTATAGAAAAACAACATGGAATTTAAGAGGAAAGTAAGAGAGAAGAGGTCTACTTCTACTGCAACAATCTACATACATCCTAATATTCGTGTCATCTGATGAGGTACTTCCTCTTCTTTTAAATTTTGATTCACTGAGTGCATTTAACTAGATGACTATAGTGACGGGTGAGTTGACATACAAGTAGGAGGAAGATGAGAAATACAAAGGAAGTCTAAACAACAGACTGTGAGATTCTTACTAGGCTGTTTGGGCAAATTAGGTTGTTTGGGTATTGGCTGCTTAGAAGAAGAAGAAGAAGAAGAAGAAGAAGAAGAAGAAGAAGAAGAAGAAGAAGAAGAAGAAGAAGAAGAAGAAGAAGAAGAAGAAGAAGAAGAAGAAGAAGAAGAAGAAGAAGAAGAAGAAGAAGAAGAAGAAGAAGAAGAAGAAGAAGAAGAAGAAGAAGAAGAAGAAGAAGAAGAAGAAGAAGAAGAAGAAGAAGAAGAAGAAGAAGAAGAAGAAGAAGAAGAAGAAGAAGAAGAAGAAGAAGAAGAAGAAGAAGAAGAAGAAGAAGAAGAAGAAGAAGAAGAAGAAGAAGAAGAAGAAGAAGAAGAAGAAGAAGAAGACGAAGAAGAAGAAGAAGATAATGATGGACTGGAACCGGGGACTGATTGACAGCTGCTTCCATACAAAGTGCCAGGCAAGGCTGCCGCACCATTCCTCGCCAACCACACTGTGCCTTCACCTACAATATAGACACACACCACATTCAACAACTATCATGCATTTACATCCTCCTCCCCCACAAACAAAAGTAGCCGTAGATATCAAATATTTCCTAGTATCCTCTCAAATTCCATGTTTTTTTTTTTTTTCTTTTTGATACATGGTACTATTTCCTTTTTTTTCCGGGGAACTACGGCCGGAGGGATGGGTGGGTTGGGAGGAACCTTCTCCTGTACTAACCTATCTCTCCCACTAATAGTTAGCGTAGAATAGTTACCCATACAGCCTAGCAAGGACCTCAAAGCGGGTGGCTGTTTAGACTTCCTTTGTGTTCCTTTGTGTTACCTCGTCTCACTTCCCTGTGTGAGTATGTTATTTTCTTACTGCCAATCCAAGGTTTTCCTCTTTCCATGCTGTTCACTGCCAGAGCCTCTTTTCTTTCATGTTTTCTTTCAATCCCCAAGACTTTTATGCTTCTGTCCTTACCGCATGTGTGTTTGTGTGCCATTTCTTCAAGGTTTATTTAGCGGTTTTATTTCATTTTTCCAGACTCGGCGCCCGCTTCCTTCCTTTTTACAGTTGTGCGTGTTCTCTCTCTAGTTCCTTCTCGTCTTTTTTTCATGTTCACACCTGCATTCACTCTTGTCCCCTTCCCCTTCCTGCACACAGAGACAGATACTTAGTGTATATACACACAAACACACACTCAAGGTATATTTGTCTTATGTAAAATCTAAACAGAAAAGTTTGATGAATATAAGAAAAGCATCATTATCAAATTGAAAGCTTCAACTCAGGCTATGAAAACTTGCAGGTCATCCTGCAAAAAAAAAAAAAAAAAAAAACACCGTGGAGTTCGTAATAAGAGCTTCTCATCTTTCTTAAAACTGCTAAGAGAAGCAAACACATGGGTCTTAGGTTGCATAAATTCTTCAACTGAATATAAAAGCAGACACACAGTCTACATAATTTGATACATATCCAATACGTATGAACAAAACTGTTTATCTTAAAGGAACATTTTTTCCAAATGATTTTGATCCACGAAGTCCACGGCTTTCAGTCCGTCCAAACTTTGGTAGTGGAGAGGAAAACTTTATTTCAGTAAAGGAAAAAAAAAGTGTATTATCAGCTGTACCTAAACTTACTACGATCCATTTGCATGCTACTACTGCATCACTTCATTCACGCCTTCGGGAAGAACACCGGTAACATCAAATGGACGGATAGAGGAGGGCATCGAAGACTAATCGTTGTACTCTGATATAAAGCAGACTGAAATTTAATTCACTTTGGCAGTAGTGTACTCAAAACTGTACAGAATATAGCGCTTTACCTTATGAAGTGTTGCGGCGAAAAAAGAAGTTACAAATAAACACACAATCACCATCAGTGGTGCAGGAACGAGCGGCACCAATGCAAACAGCGCTGTCTTGCGAGCTGTTGACACTAACCAAGTGTTTCTTCTTGTTCCTCTGAATGGAGTTTATTCTGCCTCACTATTACTATCCATACCTACCGAGCTGGGACCCCAAACCAGGAATGGAGGAGAAAACATTCAGCAGAGGCAATGACTCGTCCGTAAAGGTGAAAATACAAGTCATGTATGCTGGGAACCTTGATAATATTCGTCCACTACTGTGCTTTATATACATCACAGTATCAATTAATTAAAATGACTACTCTTTGAATGCAGCTTATCAAGCAAGGAAAGCAACAATACGCCGTAAAAATACTACTGCCACCGAGAATGAGCAGAGTGAACACTATCATCTGTTCCAATGCATTCATCATCTCTTCGCCTTCCAGCCGTTAATATAAACTAGCAGGAATGATGTAACATGCTTTTATCTCTGAAACAAAGCACTGATCAAACTTAAGAGAATAACTTATCTCTCAAATGTGCTTAATTAAATCGCATGTGCTTTCAGTAGTAAGAATGAAAGAAAAGAGAAGAATAATGGTGATTGAAGAAGAAGAAGAGGAGGAGGAGGAAGAAGAGGATGACGAACAGGACGATCAAAAAGAAAAGAAGAGAGAGGAAAAGAAAATGAAACTAATATAAGGCGCTTGCATGAAAAAGTAAGTCGAGAAGTTTATAAGACACAGGAATCCATGTAGAAAAGACGAAATGGTCGGACGGAGGGAGGGAAGTAAGCAACGGCGGGTTCCGGGAAAATGGTGGAGGTGAGATAGGGGGACTGTATAGAAAATGAAAACTCATTACGGTGATTTCCAGGATTCACTTTTTTTTGTGTTCGTGGTGTACGAGTATTTTCACAGAGAGAGAGAGAGAGAGAAGAGAGAGAGAGGAGAGAGGAGGAGAGGAGAGAGAGAGAGAGAGAGAGAGAGAGAGAGAGAGAGAGAGAGAGAGAGAGAGGTAAGGACTCTCTCCCCGATTTAGAAGGATTTCTTCAAGGAGAATAGTACGAAGGAGGAAAGAACAAGAGACAGTATGGAGATGAAGAGGAGGACGAGATCAGGGGTCGTATTCTTCATAAAGTTATGACATATGTCATAACTATGGCAGATGAGTATCATAACTTAGAACATCTATCATAAGTCGTATATCATAAGTTATGACATAAGCGAAACCGTTTATCATAACCGTCTGCTATATTTCTTGCTATATTTGCTTGCTTGATTTCAAATACTAAAAGACGAAGCCAAATCTGGCGTTTACTACTAATTTATAAGTTCAATAAATATTTTTTTCGTTTTTAATGTATTGTGGATAAGAGACACAGAGGGTAAGATAGAAATTCAATCTTTGAAATACGGTAAAGGTGATCCTGTAGGAACGCCTCAATTCAAACATACAGTGTTCAAATAGTATGGTGGCAAGGAAGGCTTTCTCGACGATCCCCAAGGCCATCACTACTGCGCAACAGTATTTTCTCAGCAACTTTTCCCAGCAGCAAGTTATCTAAATGTTATGATCACCTTCATTTCGGGGGTAAGTGGATTTGTCCTTTCTGTGTCACTCTTTTAGGCTTCCCTCACTAGACCGGTAACAAAGAGAATACCTGCATCGTTTAAACAATATCTTCTGATGAGTTTCACGTCACTAAGTTCATTCAATACGTCCTATCTGAGTAAATAATTCCTGAGCTGGAGATGTTGTGGGGCAGCCATCTTGGCTGTGGAGAACGTCTGTCATAAGCCGCTAGGACAAGGTTGATCCAGTCTTAGCATCCCGCGCGGATTTATGACTGACGCGCACAGTTTATGACAAGAATATATCATTTTGTCCTAGCTATGACACGTTTCATAGCTAAGACTCGCTATGACCGCTCCGTGAATACGGCTCCAGGCCCTCTTCTTCAGTATAATTGGCTGATAATTTGCTTTGACAAGCGAGTGCATGCCAACACACTTGTCGGGGGGGGGAAGAGACGCAGTTGTTGTGATCCTCATCCAATCTATTTTCCTCTGCTCTACTCTCGGTGCAGGATTTAAAAGTCATATTGAATTTCAGTCCCTCACTCTCCCTCTTCCTCCTTGTCTGTCAATATCAGCGCTTAACAAAATTATTTTGGGAACGTATATTGAAAATAATGTTGGGTATTAATTTCCTACTCATGACATTCTGCCTTTTCTTCTCTGATAATGAAGATGGAAGGCAAGACCGCTCCGAATTAAGGACGCTGTAATTAGAGCCGCTTCAATTTTACGTCTTCGTTTTCACCTCAGCGATGATGGGAAGGCTCGCCTGTTGCCTGTCTGTTCCTGGGTATAGATACGGGTTGTTGTGATTCATGTGTGTGATGTGACTCAAACGCTTCATGTACGTAATTTTCCTTCAGCGTTTTTTGCAAAATATGAAGTACATGACATATTTCTGGTTGGATAATTATTGCTGTTTATTGCTTACTCGTCTGAATGTTAGCCTTGCATATGGATTATTATTATTATTATTATCATTATTATTATTATTATTATTATTATTATTATTATTATTATTATTATTATAGTTGTTGTTGTTATTATTATTATTATTATTACTATTAATATCATTATTATTATAATTGTTTTGTAAAAGCAGCAGCAATAGCAGCAGCAGCAGCAGTAGTAATAGTTATAAAACATCAGTAACATTGCATACTCGTGCAGCATACCTGTCTATCATTCAGACTGCTTCTACCTCTTTCTGTCTGCCTCCCTACTTTCTCTCTCTCTCTCTCTCTCTCTCTCTCTCTCTCTCTCTCTCTCTCTCTCTCTCTCTCTCTCTCTCTCTCTCTCTCTCTCTCTCCGTAAAGACTGTGTTCCTGCTCTGCTGAAGTCCAAAGCCTCGTCACAACAATGTCATGAATGCTGAAACACTCCAATACTTTACCCAACACAGCATGGTCATGGCGAGCATCGCTGTGAGTCAGGCCCCTCTCCTAGTACAGGCCTGTTTTTTTTTTTTTTTTTTTTATGCCTGCGGGTGAAAGGGTGAAAGAGAAAGAGAGAGGGTTTTTTCTATCTCTAAATTATTTGCATGTGTGTTAGCAATCTCTCTCTCTCTCTCTCTCTCTCTCTCTCTCTCTCTCTCTCTCTCTCTCTCTCTCTCTCTCTCTCTCTCTCTCTCTCTGATTAATCTCTTTAGCTGATAAAGTTTTTTTTTTTTTTTTTATCATGATTTCACTGTCAGTCATAATACAAATGCTCACGGCAATCCAATGTCAGATCACTGATACGCAATGGAGTGATGAGCGCCACCACCACGAGCACCGCCAGCCCTGCTCTTACCCAGCATACGTAGCCTAATAAGGACAAGCCTAATTTTGCTGTTTAGTGGCCAACGGCGGAGAAGCTCGGAGGAAGAACGCAGGGTTGATGACTGTTTGCTTTGAAACAATGTATTTCTTGCAACGATAATAATAACAACAACAACAACAACAACAACAACAACAACAACAACAACAACAACATTTTTCTTTAATTTTTAGGTGAGGCAAAAATCTACCAGAAAATGTAAGAGCAAGTTAACTACCTCACAGTGATGATAACCTGAATAAACAGCGCTTTATCCTTATTGTCCTCGACTGAACGCCGTCACTACTACTTTTTTTTGCTCGTGAACATATCTGGAGGGCGGGAGGAGCTTCTCTCCACCAGCCTTGATGCCTCCAAACTTTAGTCATTTGCAGGAATTCCAAGTCTTCTCATATCTCCTCTTTCTCCCTCTCTTCCATTCCTTCCTCAAATCATTCTACGTGATAAGTTTCTCTCGTTGTAGTTTGATCGTACTCAAGAACCTTCCCCTGTACTGAGTCCAGGACCTGAGAAGACCACGTGGGTCTTACCGGGCACACAGCGGGCGGGAGTGTCACCGAAGTAGTGCAAGCGAGCGTTCACCTCCAACCGAGTGAGCAGAGTTCCCTTGGCCCTCACACCTGCACTCATAACCACTCCGTAACTCTAAAGTCTAAATTAACGACCACAAAACTCCTACAGCTGCGGCTCGAGGCACACGTACATAACTGAGGTGGCCACGACCCACGGTCTTGGCGGTGTGGCCTTTACGAGCAGCCGCCACCTGCCTGCCGTACGTCACCTGGTTACGGCGCCCACACTGACCTCAGCACGGCCTGCCTCTTCCTCACGCCGCATTACAGTACATTATGCAATAACTTCATTAAAAAGCATCCCTTGCAGGTTTGCGGCGTGACACCCTTGGTGGTGCGAGACTTTTACGTTTAATGTTCCTGGACATTCTTACCGCGTACCCACGTAAATGTCAAATAAATTCAAAGTTTGTTGTTTTACATACAACCATGCCTTTTCCACAAAATCGTGGTGGGGAGCACGAAACAACATTATATATATATATATATATATATATATATATATATATATATATATATATATATATATATATATATATATATATATATATATATATATATATATATATATATATATATATATATATATATATGTATATATATATATATATATATATATTTTTCAACGCTGTACAGACTGGTTTACAACTGTTTTTAATATCCTTCGTTCGCATTCATCCAGTTACATTCCTGCCACTCACCTCTCTACTTAAAAAACGTCAACCACTGGATCCAGTAGTTTATTCTCTTAATGTTACCGTGTCTCTCTCACACACTCTCTCTCTCTCTCTCTCTCTCTCTCTCTCTCTCTCTCTCTCTCTCTCTCTCTCTCTCCTGAGAAAGGAAAATTTAAAAAGAGAACACCGAAATGCAAAGAAACACGAGGTCCTTCAGGCGTCACATCGCCGCGGGGGACAATTGTTTAGTGGGTAAATATTAGCGGTGCCGCTGAGCGTCCCTTGTCCTCCCTACATTAAATTATCGTTCTGTAGTTGCTTCTCTCTCTAAATTTTTTTCTAGAACGATCGGCACTTTAAAATGCTCAAAAACAAACGAAACCTGCCCTGTGTCTCTCTCTCTCTCTCTCTCTCTCTCTCTCTCTCTCTCTCTCTCTCTCTCTCTCTCTCTCTCTTACCTACACAGTTTACTAGACTCATCCCAGTTGCGTCAAACTTTCGTCTTTCTATTTGGGGAATGAAAATTCTTCCACATATTTATTAAACGTATATTACAAATTTCGAGGACTCGTTTTTTTTTTTTTTATCAAACCCTTGCTTTATTTTCAGATATTTATTCTCTCTCTCTCTCTCTCTCTCTCTCTCTCTCTCTCTCTCTCTCTCTCTCTCTCTCTCTCTCTCTCTCTCTCTCTCTCTCTCTCGGCAGCACTGTTTGTCAACAAGCTTCCAAGAGAGCAAGACCCAGCAAAGGCTTAGTACGTTCCACTGTGGTATATATATGGGGTCTGGACTTAGTCTGTAGATCCGTCCTAAAATCTGCATGCTGGTCCTTGGCCCCTCTCGGTCGGGCTACTTGCTACTGCGCATAAGCAATTGAAAGAGTGTGACGTCACATCGTCATGGCAACCCCGTTCCTATCCTAATGCTGCTGTTGGTGACACCGCTGCTGCTCTGTGCGCTGCGGATCACTCCACACAGGTCCTGCAACCCTGGCTCAATTCGAAATTGACCTTGCACTCAATGATGATGAGAATAGTGATGCCCAAAGTGAGAAACATTGGCCGTCTATAGACCAACATCAAGCCTCGCTAGTTGCTGATGCCTCGCGCCACCCTCGCCTTGCCACAACTACCGCCAACAAGAGCCCTATGGACAACTCGTCAGACTGTGGCAGCAAATCTGATCCCAGCCTCCAAGATTCCGATACACAGTGATAACCCCTGAACGCCAGTCTGCTTACCCACTCTCGTCTGCAGTACAGACATCACCGCCTGGCACACCGCAAGTAGCTGATGCGCTTCCCCGTGCCGTGCATCCGCCGCCACTACTCTTGGCCGCGCGCTCCCGTCTTCAACGCAACCACCACCGCCCCGTGCTCCTGTTTTTACACCTCCAGCGTTTGCCCTGCGAACAGACTATGCCAAGCTGGTCTTTCCAGGATATCCATCGATGGATACAGAACTCCGTTGGTTGTCAGAGGTAAATAAAAACTTTCAATTAAATCGCTGCCTGGCTGAGGTTAAAATGTCTGCTGTAACGTCATAATTCATCTACATCTCTAGGAAGCGCGAGGACATCACAGAGCGCGTCATAAAAGAAGAATTTCTGTCTCTGAAGCTCGACTTGCAGGACTCCCCTGAAAGGCAGAAAATATATCCCAGCTATCTTGTCACACGTTATCCCGTTGGTATAGACCCATCACTGGCCAATGAACTGCACGGAGTCTATTCTACCCGTCGATGCCATGTCAACGGTAAACCCATCAGTCGCATCGTGGCCACTTGGAGTCTGCCACACCCTCCTCTGTCCACCGTCGACTTCAGTTTCCTGCCCTGCCTTCTTGCTTGTAAGCTCCGCAGGCTGGAAAAGGATGAGCCAACATGCTACAAATGTTGGGGGATTGGTCATATCTCCCAGTACTGCTCTGCATCCTCATGTATCAAGCACCTGCCCTCACATGTCCTCACCTGCCCTCCTATGTCAACATTAACTAGTGAGCCACCTGTGCTGCCCGCACCCGATATCACTCACTGGAAATGTCATCTATGCCATGAAAAGGATGTCAACGTGTGGCACGGGTGAGCCAAACGCCAGGATAGGCACGCAGCCCCTCCCGCTACCCCGCCAGAGTTGTCACATACCGCTCCTACACCTACTTCACGTTACTCAGTCTCAGCTTCCGACCATTCCCAAGTTGTTACTCTTCGTGAAAACGTGTCATCACTTAGGTCAAAAGTCAACAGCCTGACAGCACGGATTGACTTCCTTGACTCTAGACTGGATGAATTGACTAATAGATTCATCACCACAGAAGCCAAACTCGATGCTACCGTTGAAGCTCACCAGACTCTGATCACCATTGTCTCCACACTCACCGAAAAGATGGAAGCCCTCGAAGAGAGGCTGACCGAGGAGAGGGCGGCGTTTCCCCCATCCTCCCCGTGGAGCACAATGTAATGAGGCACGCCCAACCGCCTCTGCCACACACAGCACCATGTACAGTTCCCGTAAACCCAAGAGTAGGGTTCGGTAGATCAATGGAGCTTCATATTCCCTCTTGAAATGTGCGTGGCATAAGGAACGCAACAAGGTTCGCTGCTCTAAAGACCTCTGTATACCAACATCATCCATCCGTAGTCTTCATAAGAAGCCTTTGTTGGTCCTCTGCTAGGTGACAGAGACCCCCAATTACTGGGTACGTGACATATGTTCATCTGATCAGGAATGGACTTATCAGCTACGTACACATTTCTGTCACTCACAAACTGATGCGAACATCAGCGGGTGAGGACATGACCAGCTACTGGAAATAAAATTCATGAATGGCAAGCTTCGACTTTGTAATGTGTACTCTGCTCCTGGAATAATATAACTGGATGACCTGCCGCCTCCATCGCTTCAAGGCATGATATCCATGGGCGATTTTAATGACCGTCACTTTGACCTTGGTGACGTCTCCAGTCCCGAATTGTAATGGGCTTCGTCTTCTCAGCTAAATCATGCGCTACAGAATCAGTCGCTGGGATACTGAAGGAGCCACTCACTCACACGGAGGCACGTTGGATTACATAATTACGTCTAGTCTTGTGGCGTCCCATGTCAAGTGATCATCCGTCCCTGTGCTCTTCTCAGATCACGTTGCCCTTGGCTTAAACTACTCACTGCTATCCACACCACCTGTTACGCACATCCACACTAACGTCATCATTCTCCCTAAACACTGTCCCACATATAGATCTTACATGCCCAACTTGCTTCCTACCTTCAACTTTCACTCACCTGATGCACACTATTCCTCCCTTGTCACATCAACACATGACTTCTACAGCCAGTACGTCATCAGACCACACATCACAAGTCGCTCTGGAGAGGGCACAAAGATGCTCAGTGACCGTTTGTTTCAGGCTGAAAGCAAGGCAGGGCAGGATGCCCTGGTCTTTCAAAGACAACCAACTCCCAACCTCCTTCATCAATACCAGACGTCCAGAGACGAATTTGTGGCCCTACAGCAGTGTGTTCAGCGAGATTCATGGCAGTCACTCACTAGCAACATCAATCACCTTACTAGCGTAAAATCCATGTGGCACCTCATCAATAAGCTTATCAAAAGGAAAGGCCCTACTGCTCTCCACCATTGCCCAGCAGAATATGCCCAGTCCCTTAATGAAGCCTGGTCTGAACAGTCAAGAGCCACCAGCCTCCCTGCACCTGTTCAGGACGCCCCTCGCCACTGGAACAGGCTTTCGTTCTATGCGTTTGATGAGTTCACTGCTGCACACGGATGAGGATGATAACGTTCCAGTCACCGAGGACGAACTACGGCGCGCCCTCCTAAAGGGCAAGTCTACATCTCCGATGGAGGATGGAATCACATACGCTGTTTTACGTCTTCTCCAGCAGGTCCCTGGCATTCCTCTTCTTGCCCTTTACAATCTCTGCTTTTGAAGAGGACACATGCCTAAAGCATGGACTTCCAGTATCATTGTACCCATCAGCAAGTCTGGCACTGACAAGTTTCAGCCTGCTTCCCTTACCTCATGCTTCAGCAAAGTGCTTGAATGCATATCCAATGCATATCTAATGTTACGCCTGCAGCCAAAAAATGTTTCCTGCCACAGCGAGGGACTCATCACTGCCTTCTGGAGCTTTACTCCCGCCTCTCCCCCACTAGTGTTGTTGCATTCATAGATCTTAACAGTGCATTTGATACTGCAAATAGAGGAATTATCCTTGATCAACTTATTAGCTATGGCGTGAAGGGACATTTACTGAAGTGGATTCGAGGATACCTTTGCAAAAGAGCTGCACGAGTCTTTTTCAAAGGAGCTTGCAGCACACCTAATTGCTACGAAATAGGCACTCTCCAGGTAGGTGTTCTTAGTCCATTTCTGTTTAATGTCCTTATTCACCGAGTCCTCTTTCTCCTGTCTAACTTTCCCGGAACAACAGTGACCTGTTATGCTGATGATATCTGTATTCATTCAACTTCACAAATCTCCAGCTCCTCTTTAATGGTTTCTATAATGCAACTACAACTTGTGGCCTTATCATATCTCCGGAAAAGAGTAGAATATTTTCATATCGCATCCCAAGAACACTTCCAGACTTTAATGTGGGAGGTAAAGTTGTCCCTCGCTGCACGCAGTATCTCTACTTGGGCGCACCGGTTCGAATAACCTCAGCCATACCTGCACAACAACGAATCCATCCCATCGTTCAAGACCTGGACAAACCACAGCACCATTTCGCCCCCATCAAATGTTTGCCAACAATGCCACTGGAATTTCCATCGCTATAGCGAAGACCATTTACATCCTGTTTCTGCACTCTGTCATTGAGTACGTTTCTCCTGCTTTATGTCAGACTCCACCATCGTCACTTGAGCCTCTAGAAAAATTTCAAAACCGAGTCATGAGATTTATTCTTGGTTGCTCGGCATCCAGCAGAATTGTTAACATGCAGTCAGAACTCAACCTGCCACCACTTGCTGATCGAATTTACACTAATGTCACCTACTTTCACCGTAAAGTGTCTGCGCTCACCCCACCCTGCACCTCATTACTTCAGCGTCATCAGAGCGGTGCTGGTCCCAGACGCACCAGAACATTTAATTTGACCGGGTAGCCGGAATCTCATTAAGAGAGTGTGTGCCACTCTAACTAGACTCAACACTGATGTCCCTGTTGCAGAAATTGGCCCGAATTTACCACCTTGGCAAGTAGCTCTACCAGCTGTCTCTTACACTCCAACCTCCAAAACTGACCTCCCCTCTCTACAGAAACAACTGGTTCTGGAGACTATCGCCAGCGTGACTGCCACGGTCCCCTCCGCTCATCATCACTACGTTGACCGATCTGTGCAGGCAGACGGGAGTGCAGCATGTGCCGTGTTCTCTCCCACCAGTGACCCGCCAGGTGGTGATGAATAGGTCGGCCGCAGACTCCCTAATGCATCCAGTTCTACCAACTGTGAGCTCTGTGGCCTCCTGGATGATGTGACTCTCCTCACTCAGGAGAGAATTAACGGAATAGTCACCTGTGACTCCTAATGAGCGCTTCACGCCCTCTCATCTCCACGACCAGCGTGGCTCAGTGTTGTAAATATGATACTTCATCGGCTAGATATAGCTCGTGGTAGTTCCCTTGTGATAGTTTTCTTATGGATACCCTCTCATGTTGGACTCGCAGCCAATGACACTGTATGTAGATAGTATAGTTAAGGTTGCCTGTGCCCTGAACGTTCCTGATGTACCTGCTATACCCTCTCTTCAGTGCTATAGACACTTACTATACTCTGCCTCGCATGTCTTAGTACTGCAACGAAGAAACGCTGAACGAGGCGACAGTGTTACCATAAGACACTGAAAATTTTGTTCAATGCGCCCACAGATACCGTCGCCACGGACTCATGGTGCAGCGACACAATGTGGTGAGTGCCAGACTAAGGCTGGGGTACCGGCCGTTGTGGCAGGTATCTCAGGTGGTGGATGTACCTCATCACTCCTCATGCAAACTGTGCGACCTTCCAGCAGCCAATACTATCCATCACTATTGATTAGAATATCCCATTGTTAGACACCTGCTGCCACAGGGCCAAGATTTGATTACACTTTGCAAACATTTGTTAAAGGAAGACATTCATGATGAAATTCTTGTAACAATAGCCACACTTTGGTGGATATTAAATATACATTGCTTCTTTATCTATTTATTGTGTGTGTGTGTGTGTGTGTGTGTGTGTGTGTGTGTGTGTGTGTGTGTGTGTGTGTGTGTGTGTGTGTGTGTTAGTAGATGGATACCTGTTGTCTCCCATATAACATAATATGCACCTGATTTATTACTATTTTGTCAATGTTTATCATGAAATCCTATCTTATGTTTCCACTAGGCTTTATTTCATTAATTTTGTACTTGTGTCACCCTTTGAGCGTAATAAATTGATCAAATAAAATTCTCTCTCTCTCTCTCTCTCTCTCTCTCTCTCTCTCTCTCTCTCTCTCTCTCTCTCTCTCTCTCTCTCTCTCTCTCCCTTTCTTTCATATTTCTGTCTATATAAAATTCTCCGTAGTTTTTTTCTACTCTTATGTCCTTCCTCCAGGGTCAGAGTCGCCCGAACCCTGCCTCTGCTCCACATCCCTCCTCCACCTTACACCTCTGCCAACCCCCCACCAGTCCCAGCTGCGGGTCTCCCACGCCTGGAACACAAGTTACACACGCCCGTCCTCGCCACACACGCCAAATTGGCTCAAAATGTCTTTTCTAAAGTATTCAGTGTCCTGTCTCTCTTTTTTTTTTTCTTCTTCTTCTTTCCTTATTTATGAGTGCCATTTTTCGTTTATTTCAAAATCTTAAAACGAAACTCCAGCACAATTCTAGATTCATTGATTTCGATAATTTCCTCAGCTATTATTGCTAAATTTTTGTAAAATTATAGAAAATTCAATAAACACTTAAGAATTATCATACCTTAGTTATGGCAAGGAAAATATTTTGCAATGGCTCACCAAAAACAAGACTCCCTCTCTCTCTCTCTCTCTCTCTCTCTCTCTCTCTCTCTCTCTCTCTCTCTCTCTCTCTCTCTCTCTCTCTCTCCCAAGTGAATCTCAGTCGTGGCATCTCTTCCATTGCTATTGGTATTGCTATATAAAGACTGCCATATATATATATATATATATATATATATATATATATATATATATATATATATATATATATATATATATATATATATATATATATATATATATATATATATATATATATATATATATAAAGGCCACACAGCACCTTTCCAGCACATTCACATTTAGGGGAAATGGTTTATGGTTCTGTCTCTACAAACACAATACAGGCTGTAACACATGAGGTCTTCCTCCTGGGGGCTGCCACTCCTGATGGTAAGACCCAATACGTGGAATGTGATGGTGAAAGGGAACACGACAAGAAGTAGCAGTCTCTTATTATTTTAGGCATTTTCTTATTCAGACTATTAAGTAAGAATAATAAAGCGCTTTTGCTTCTTCCCATGTTTCCTTCGACCATCGCATTCCACTTATATCATAAATACACAACATAAAATACCTGATGGCCAAGTGTTTACGTTTTGCGTGACCAAAGGATGAAGAAAGTAAATACAGCGGCGGGTAATACGAATGCATATTACGTGATTCTCTCCCCCAATGTTTTTTTTTTTTTTTTTTTGTAGGAGGGACACTGGCTTAGGGCAACAAAAATCATATATAAAAAAAAAAATAGAAAAAAGAAAATGGCTCACCGAGATGCCTGTCCCTGAATAGGATCCAAAGCGGTAGTCAAAAAGTAAAGGATAAATATCTTCAAACCTCCCTATTGAAAGAATTCAGGTCATAGGGAGGTGGAAATACAAAAGCAGGATGGGAGTTCCAGAGTTTACCAAAGAAAGGGATGAATAATTGAGAATACTGGTTAACTCTTAGAGTTAACTGCTCTTCTGATCTTGCTAACTTCATGACTTCCCTCCCTGCTGTGTAGATCACACCCGCCAAGGCTGTCCGCATGTCATCCAACATAAATCTTACAATATAACCTGATCTGAATTATGTATTTTTATCTATACATTTTCCAAAATTTGAAAACTAAATAAGGTGAACAAATGTAGTGTAACGTCAACTTCTTGGTGGATAGGAATGATTTCTAGACGCAAGTCTGACCCAGAAGTATGGTTACCACATTCAGTGACCATTCACCGAACCACAGGCAACAACTGTGCCCTTGTTGCTCAGATGATTCGTAGCAAAGCTCGTCAACCACGGAGGTTCATTACACAATCACCAGCTAGTAATTGGTGACAATGCACCTTCCTATCTTACTGAAAATTGTAACTAATCAAGCAATACAATTCCTCACTGTACGTATGACAACAACACAGTTTCTGGTTAGCAAAGGTACAGAAATGTTCGTGTCCTATTTACACAACAGTGATCCAACTTTCCCACTACTGTTCAAACTTTTCGAAATGTGATCTTCAACACAAGCATGACTGCACGTGACAAACTTCAGCATCAATATGGCATCATTCCGTGTCCCGGAGGAGTGAGGAAATATACAGGAAGAAAAGTTTGCAATGGTCGTGAACTGAGGCGCCGGGAATCGCTGTGCAGCGATGCAATCACCATGACTCTCCGCGAGGAAGTAACTTTTCTTTTAATATTCCTTTGGAAAAAAAAGATCGTTTGGTTGTTTATTGTGTGGCTGGACTCAAAGGCAAGCTGTGACTAAGGAATACAACAGTGTTGCGGATTAAACATTTTTAAATTCTCACCATAAACTAATAAAATTTCCATAAAAATCCCACAAAATATTAAATTTAAACACATGACTTTAGACTATTTTCCATAGAAAATAAAAATCGTACTCACCAAAATGAACTACGCACAGCGCTAATCACAGCACTGGGAGTCACTGCTGTCCACCAGTTATTATGTACTAGGACATTGGATTAATGTCGAAAGATTCCCAGGTGAAGGGAAACACCAAGTAAAGGACTCGAGAATATTACAACTACAGGCGTTCAAAGACAGACCACACAGTTATGTACATTTACAGGCAAGCTGTGCCTAAGAACAAGGCATGCCGCCCGCGGGAAGACGCCACAGAGGCCCGCAAACAAAATAAAGACGAGAAGCGTCTCTACATGAACAAATAAATAAATGATAAAATAAGAATAGTAATAATCATAATAATCATAATAATAATAATGAAAGAAAATGAATTTATATATATATATATATATATATATATATATATATATATATATATATATATATATATATATATATATATATATATATATACTACCATATTATTCCTGTGAGGCAAGTTTAGTAGTAGTAGTAGTAGTAGTAGTAGTAGTAGTAGTAGTAGTAGTAGTAGTAGTAGTAGTAGTAGTAGTAGTAGTAGTAGTAGTAGCAGCAGCAGCAGCAGCAGTAGCAGCAGCAGCAGCAGCAGCAGCAGCAGCAGCAGCAGCAGCAGTAGTAGTAGTAGTAGTAGTCATAATTTATTCCTTTATATTCATGCTGCAGTTTTGTACAATTATATTTTACGACACAAACCACAGCGAAGATATATTTTTCCCTCACGTGACGTACTAAGTAAATTCACAATAAAGTTCACACAGATAGAGTCTTAATTAGTTCCAATCCACGCACCACAAGCCACAAGCCTTCCACCTGCATATATACCCAAGAAAATACAACGCTGCT
>NC_087153.1:7430000-7502500 GCF_035594125.1 Scylla paramamosain
ACCCATACTGTTGAAGATAGATTCAGAAACTTTAGATAGGCAAGAAATTAAAGCAATAGAGCGGTAGTTTGAGGAATTAAAACAGTCAATCTTTTTAGGAACAGGCTGAATGTAGGCAAACTTCCAGCAAGAAAGAAAGGTAGATGTTGACAGACAGAGTTGAAAGAATTTGACTATGCAAGGTGCAAGCACGGAGGCGCAGTTTTGGAGAACAACAGGAAGGACCCCATGAGATCCATGAGCCTTCCGAGGGTTTAGGCCAGTAAGAGCATGGAAAATATCACTGCGAAGAATTTCAACAGGTAGCATGAAGTAGTCAGAGAGTGAAGGAAAGGGAGGAACAAACCGAAATCGTCCAAGATAGAGTTTTTAGAAAAGATATGAGTGAAGAGTTCAGTTTTAGAGATAGATGTGATAGCAGTGGTGCTATCTAGTTGAAATAAAGGAGGGAAAGAAGAAGAAGCAAAGTTATTGGAGATGTTTTGGGCTAGGTGCCAGAAGTCACTAGGGGAGTTAAATTTTGAAAGATTTTGACAATTTCTATTAATGGAGGAGTTTTTGGCTAGTTGGAGAACAAACTTGGCATGGTTCCGGGTAGGAATATAAAACGCATGAGATTCTGGTGATGTAAAGCTCAAGTGCCTTTTGTAGGCCACCTCTCTATCATGTATAGCACGAGAACAGGTTGCGTTAAACCAAGGTTTGGAAGATTTAGGTCGAGAAAGACAGCGTACGCCTCCATGCAGGACACTATCACCTCTAATATGCGCTCGGCACACAGAGACGGGTCTCTGACACGGAAGCAGTAGTCATTCCAAGAAAAATCAGCAAAATACTTCCTCAGGTCCCCCAACTAGCAGAGGCAAAAATGCCAGAGGCACCTCCGCTTAGGGGGATCCTGAGGAGGGATTAGAGCGATAGGACAAGATACAGATTGTGATCGGAGGAGCCCATCTGAGAAGATAGGGTGACAGCATAAGCAGAAGGATTAGAAGTTAAGATAAGGTCAAGAATGTTGGGCGTATCTCCAAGACGGTCAGGAATACAAGTAGTGTGTTGCACCAATTGTTCTAGATCGTGGAAGATAGCAAAATTAAAGGCAAGTTCACCAGGATAGTCAGTGAAGGGAGAGGAAAGCCAAAGCTGGTGGTGAACACTGAAGTCTACAAGAAAGGAAATTTCCGCAAAAGGGAAGAGAGTCAGAATATGTTCCACTTTGGAAGTTGAGTAATCAAAGAATTTCCTATAGTCAGAGGAGTTAGGTGAGAAGTATACAACAGAGATAAATTTACTTTGATAGTGACTCTGGTGGAAAACTCGGAAGATTCAAGAGCGTGGGCACGAAAGCAGATTATATATATATATATATATATATATATATATATATATATATATATATATATATATATATATATATATATATATATATATATATATATATATATATATATATATACATATATATATATACACACACACACACACACACACACACACACACACACACACACACACATTGCCGACGGATGAAGTTGCGACCCACCACTTATAATCACCGGTAAACAGCTCTCAACTCCATCCTCTGTAAAACCTGCATGCTTTCGCCCGGCTCCAAATGGTGAGTGCTAGCACCTGAAATACTTACATTTTTACAAGAATGATGTACGAATGTTAGTATATCTCTTACCGTGATAAACAGAGAGACTGAGTTATAAATGGTACGCAGTATCTGCTAGTCCTGCGAATACGTAAAACTCACACATAACAAACAAGCTACCATTTTTTTTTTTTTTTTACAGTGCCTCCCGTTCTGCACGAAGTTCCCATGAAATATAACTGTTTGGGAGGAAAGGTTTAGAGAGAGTTTTGGCTGGTGTTCGGCACTGCATAGGGAATGCCATGCGCTAAACTAAAGAAGATACACCTTTCCATCTCAAATAACGTTTGGCATCCATCGGCCATTACTGGATTGAAAACATCTCGGTAATATTTTAGTGCTGATAAGATTAATATCACTCTGCTAAACATAGGCAGCAATGCCTGTAAGCAAGCAAGTTTTTTTTTCTGTCTGCATCTAGCTATGAGAATGAGATGTTTTAGCCTTTGGTATGTATGAGTACATCACCAACTGATGTGAAAAAGTTTATACATTAAAGGAAAGCCAAAAATTAATCCCTCCCCCTCTCAATACACACACACACACACACACACACACACACACACACACACACACACGGTCTGGTGGCACAATGGTAACCGCGCCCGTTTCACACCGGAAGGTCCCTAGTTCGATCCCCTGGGCGATAAAAAAGTCTTTGGACGAACTGTTTTGCAGAGTAGCCCCTGTTCTTCTAGCAGTGATTAGGCACCTGGTGTAGGCCGGGAGCTGTAATCCGTTGTTTGCGTCGGCGAAACACACTCCTGAAGAAGTACATGGGGTGGACTCATCATCCCGGGCCAGGTCTATCTAGGTTGGTCGGCGCCAAGTGGCAGCCATAGTGTCTCTGTGTAACATACTTTCTTAGGGTTAATATATACTTAAGATGTAGTAAGTTCATTTGTAACATGTGGATTTTCAGCCGATAAGGCTGTAAATAAATAAACCGAATATTATTATTAACACACACACACACACACACACACACACACACACACACACACACACACACACACACACCACTCACACACACAGGAAAGTGGTGAGTCGGTGCAAAGACATAATTCGGGCAAGCGATGTGAGGCGAAGGTACAGATAACTGGTGACGTAAAAAAACAAAAACAAAACAAAAAAGAAAAGAAAAAGATAAAAAGAAAAAGAAAGAAAGAAAGAAAGAAAGAAAGAAAGAAAAAAAATGTCCAGAGTGCAGATAGCTCAGGAGGCTTGTCACCAGTCTGGCAGGAAGAGCGCACCATAAGTAATGGCAGAAAGTCTGAAGGTCTTCACTTTAGGTGTTCCTTTGTATTAATGTCAGCAGCAGTTTGTTTATGTATATTGGAACAACAAAGGACGTTATTTTGCGAGGAATCGTAGATAACAACGTTACGGTACTCCGGGTTATTACAAGGATGCCTCGTTACCTTTAAATTGAAAGTTTAAATGAATGAAATGCACCGTGTGATTTACCATATCTGGCGGCTCGTCTGAAAAAAAAAAAAGTATGAACCACGTTTATGTATCAATAATGTGTAAAAAAAGACTCATTTATAATGACAACGTTTTTCTTTCCTCACTCTCTAGATTATTTTGTTCACAAAGGCACCTTTGATAAAAATGTGGGCTTATTGCGCCATTAAACAAGCAATAGCTGAAGCGTGCAAGGCTAGCATGCCTGAGGACCCGACGATGAGCCATTCAATATTTGTTTAAAAGACAAAGTAAAAAAAATCGCTGATCATTCAATAATCGAACGACAACATTTATTTATTTATTTTTTTTCTGGTGTTGCTGAAGATGAAAAAAAGATAAATACTGATAATCTTACAAATTTAATTTCACCAATGCCTTTTAAGGATATGTCAAAAAAAGCTTTCCTTTACAGCACACATCGAATAGCGGCGGCAATATATGCTGACTCTCGACTCAATAACTTTCTCGAGCGAGAGGGATTCGAAGGTTATCGAAACCAATTTATTGACACAACAACGAATGAATATTGGTAGAAGGAAACCTACGTAAAGGAAGAGGAGGAGGAGGAATGCAAGATGAAAGAACTGAAGCAGGAAGATGAGGATGAGGAGGACGAGGAGGATCAGGAGCAGGAGCGTAAAAGAACTTGGCTCACGTCTAACGAGTTGTTAGCCTTTATGTCAAAGTTCTGTTTATGGCGTGGCGTCTTTTCCCTTGTTCTCCATGACTTTCTGTCCCTCCACTCGACATTTATAAAAAATCATCATTTGAATGACAAACTCTGTTGGGGAATTTATAAAGGGCTTGCGTGAAAAAACGGAATTCTGAGATGTTTCCTGAATTATAGGGAATGCTGTTAATGTAAAGGACTTCCAGAAGATATAAATGATCCAGTGACCGCTCCGATAATAAGTTCCTTTTTTTGTCGAAGCTGTTGTGTTGTGGCGGGGTAAGATTGAGTAAGGTCTAGGTCATTTAGTTGCTGGTCTACTTTTAGTCGAAATCTTAGTACAGTCAAAGTTAAAGGGATTTATTACAGCGCCTCCCACATATTTCTTAGGGGATGGTCCACATGTGATGGCATCACAGATATACACCTTGTGACGAGAGAGGCTACCGTGACCACACTTGACTTTCTTACATCATCTTCTTTGGTCGATGCATCGTAATGGGGACGAAGGATTCCATCAAGGCATAAGTTCTTCGAAAGGGTTTGGTCTCGTTATCTTTTTGTCAGGTTGTGTGAAGGCTGCACAGACAAATGCCTCCTGTCTTGGGATCAACAAGTAGCTTGCATACCCATCAGAGAGAGAGAGAGAGAGAGAGAGAGAGAGAGAGAGAGAGAGAGAGAGAGAGAGAGAGAGAGAGAGAGAGAGAGAGAGAGAGAGAGAGAGAGAGAGAGAGAAATTACAATTATTATTTTTCCTTAGATACCAATTCTGATAAATAATACAAAATCGACTGCGTGTCTTTATCCTGTGGCTGCCCTAAACTTGCAGTTGTTTTCTTTAATAAGTGAATGACAATCATAACTAGAGTTGAAATAGCGTAGTATATCATAATAAAATCAGACGCTTTATGTAGAGCGAGTTACAAAATGTAAATGTCTAAAGAATTATTTAGTAATACACACGACAACATGACTCTTTAAGAAGGAAAGCTAATTCAAGATAAAAAAAATAAAAAATAATGGGAAATCACATCAGGTAAGATTTAGCGATGGATGACAAAGGCTCAATCATGGAAAAAGTCGAGCCAATGAGGGCAAACAAACTCACGTAAAAAAATTAGCAAAATGAAAAGACGAAATCAAGAATCTCGCTGGAGAGAAGTGCAAACGTTGAACAACATCAGAGATGACTGGAGAAAGTTAAAAGAAGTGTTTATATTGTAAAGGTGTGTGTGTGTGTGTGTGTGTGTGTGTGTGTGTGTGTGTGTGTGTGTGTGTGTGTGTGTGTGTGTGTAGCTGCATCTCGAAGCCTTGAAATACAGCTCGACGTGGTCCTGAAACATACATTTAATGCTACTTGATATCATTTTCCAGACCCTGACCAAGCAGGCCAGAAAAAGAATCTTAGTAGGAGGCAAATGCGTATTACGTCAAATTCGTCATACGTATTTGATAAATTAAGCGAATAAAAACATTGTACTGTCAAAATTAATTAAATTTTTTCGTGTACAACTATTACAATGTGTTTGATGTCCTCAGTAAACGGACGCAGAAAATATAATCACCTATAACCAAACGCCTAAAAATAAATTAATAAATAGTAAATGAATAAATATATAGTATGTGGTGGCCCTGGCTTTTTCACGACACCGAACTCAAGATAGGAAGGATCAATGGGAAAAGATCCAAAAACTACCTCGATAACCATTCTCTCATATTCTCCAAAGAAAAGGCACTAGGCTCCTCTGACATGGCTGGAGGAAGGGAGGTCAGTGGCTGCTCTTTCTTGATGTTCGGTGGGACTCGTGAAAGGAAGCACTGCCTCCTCCAACCAGCGCTGCCAACAAATATTTTCCCGAGCATGAAGGCTGCTGGCCTGGGCCGTGATTCAAAGCTTGAACTGAAAATCGTGGACGGAAGTCTTCGTTATTTAGGAATAGGAACTGGGAGAGAGAGAGAGAGAGAGAGAGAGAGAGAGAGAGAGAGAGAGAGAGAGAGAGAGAGAGAGAGAGAGAGAGAGAGAGAGAGTGTGTGTGTGTTTAGCTGATCCAGATTTTCATGGATCATGAAAGTTTTAGGTAATTTCCTAAATAACGAATTTTCAAATGAATAAACAAAATGAATAACTATAGTAAGATATAATCGTATTCTTCTGTCTACATGTATACACATTTAATGGAAAAAGAATATTGATATTAAATTATATAACCATATTTCTTACAAGAACGAGATATGATAATTTTACTATGAAGGTTGATAAATAATGTCACCAGTCTCATTTTCATATAATCTCAGCATAGAACGTTAGTTTATCCATTACTGTGTCCCTGCAGGAACGTTCTAAGACGAAAGCTGTGTTCAAAAAATTCTGTTCTCTGACTTTTTTCCGTATTGGTGGATTTATTTTATCATTACAGCTATTACCATTATCATCATCACTATATTCATTTTCTAGTTTTTCGATGGTGGCTTATGGTGACGTGTTTGAAACAAATCATTATAAACACAATGTCTGTAAATAATCTGTTAACGCTGAGCAGACATCTGGCTCACCGAAAATCTCAACACACATATCAAAGTTAATGAGATGCCATCACAGAGAAATGTCGCGTTATCAGCGTGATGCTGTGCAGATTCTAAACATTCAAACACATGTCCGTGCACTAAATTTGCTCTTGGAAAAAAAGTAACACGTATTTATAAACAAATTTAATGTTCTGATATGCAAATTTGCAATCAACATTTTATTGTGGTCCTGTACAACAACCTGAGTTGTGAGGTGGAGAATTTCTTATAAGAAAGATACGTGTGTGTGTGTGTGTGTGTGTGTGTGTGTGTGTGTGTGTGTGTGTATAAATCATCAAGACCTGATCACGAGCGAACCCGCAACCACCAGCCGTTACCCTCGCAGTGCGAGCTCAGAGCCCATTATTACAAATCATTATGTAAGACTGTGACCTCACACACCACACACCCCATCCCCCCTGGTCAGGGGCCCCTGGTCAGGGGGGACAGTAATTGCCCCGCTTGTCAGCGGAAAAATCCCAGAGGTGACCAGCCCATAGTGGGGTTCGAACCTACGTCAGCCATGCCGCATTGCCAGTTTGTTAACTGTTTCTCCAAACTTTGCGGTCTCATCTCACCAACCGCCTGTTCATCCTCCAAACACACACTCGCGGGTCTCAGACACCTTTAGTCTCAACGATCGCCACTGTGTCATAGAGGGTTTGCTTATCTATTCGCGTTAATTTTGCCGCACTTCTCAAAATTTATTCCTATTACTGATTTCTCCACTGTCCTCTATGCTCTTCTTAAATTATTTTGCAGTATATTCAGTAATAACTTTGATTAAATGTTTCGACTAAATACCAACAATGCCAGTCCCGATTTCTAGTTAATATGCTGGTGGAGATATTGAAGGAAAGCTAGCATACACTGGTTAATAAACAATCAGCAATATTAAGTTTGAAGTTTCTTTAAAATCTTCTGAGATAGTTACTTGTTCAAGAGTACCTGTTGCATTATACAATGGCTTCATGTGGCTTTACAGTCACCTTAGAAAACAAATAATGAATGCATTTTTTTCTTCTTTTTCAAGATATCGAGTGTTGCTTCATTCTCCACAGAAATGCCTGGGTCTTGATTTGTTTCACGACTTCAAGTGCTAAGATCATTTTAGTGGCGCACGCAGAGAAACTTTTTTTTTTTCCCCGTCATGGAGAAAATAAATGAATATATAGATAAATATAAATATCTGAATAAAAACCCACTACTACATTTCAATCGCAAGGAGAGGTACCGTTCTACTGCGTCTCGCAATCAGGGCCACTTGTTCACGAAATTCTAAGAGTCTGATTAGTTATCAAACAAATGGTGAAGTTTTTGGTACAGCAGATGACGATGACAGAACGGAGTGCGTCCCGTCCAGATGCAGCACACAACTATACAGGAAGCAATAAGGCAGATATATGCATGGTGGTGGATTAATTTTAGTTGTGGTAGATGGTGGATGATGTAGCAACGTATGAACAATTTTGTTATTTTGAACACTGATTATGAGCGGCTCTGCTAATAAATAGATAGATAGATAAATAAATAAATTGTTGACTATCCAATAAATCAGTGCCAGAATGCTAGATGCGAATACTCTGCTCCTTTTTAGAGATTTTAAAATGTACACTGGTGCTCATTATGTTGAAATTAATCCAGTAGTTTTCGAGAAAAGCTGAAAGACTGACGACCGATTGATGGACGGAAACAGATACTTTTATGATAAATTGTTATTAAAATTGCTCATTTAACATTTTTTTTTTTTTAAGTGAAAGGGAAGGACACCCGATAAGGAGTTATATCCACGTCCATAAATACTATTTGCCCCTTTCGAAATACCACACCCAAAAAGGATAGTGAAGAGTAACCGTTTCCTCCACAGCAGGGAAGGGAAGGAGCGCGGCAGTCTTTATCTTGTCTTTCCGAATCTGCAGACAGGAAGTGGAAGATTTAGTTCGTGTGGATGAGTACATTGTTTTGACTGATGTGGGTTGTCGGAGTCGAGTCTCAAAAAGAACAACACAATAATAAAATAAGCATTCATACGACATCTTTAAAAATATTCCACTAAACATGAGTGTTCAGTTCTTTGTGTTGAATTCACTATTCTCAAGACCATGCAAGTTTCTGTGCTACGAGGTCTGGTGTCAGTCACCAACCACACACCATATCTGTGGGGTTCTTGATAGTGAACAATATTTGCTAGTAAAACAGTATACAGGTAAACATGAAAAGAAGGTTTGCTCCTTAAGCTCGAGTTATAAGCAAAGCAAAAATCAGCAGACTTTTCTCATTTGTAAAAACCTCATTCATTTGTAAAAACCTTGGCAAACACAACTATTGCTAACAACATTAATAAACCAAAGCACCTTGTTTAAAATGGCGAAGAAGCGCAGTAATTAGTATAATATTTATCTACTTGAGCTTGAGTTTCTTCATTCCCATCTTTGAGCCCGTTTCGGTGGATGTTTGTAAAGATAAGTATGTTCTCCATTTCTTATTTACACCACACAACACTGCAGCTTCCCTCCTCCTCTTACTCTCCATGTCCATTCTTCATTTAAAACTCATTATCATTCCTCTCACTTCCTCCTTCCTTAGTTTCCTCCATCTCTCCTTTCCTCCGCGCTGTCTCAGAATCACATTAGGGTGAGTTAGAGAGAAATTTAGGTGTGTTTGTTGTTTTAAGAAGCTACGACAGACACTCACCAAGTTTGGTTTTGTCTGTTTTGCCTGTCTGTCTCTGTCTGTCTCCCTGTCTGTCCCTCATCTCACTCACTCACGCATTACGAGTATCATTTGTCCCTACCTACATCCTGTAATGTCAACATTGCCCTGCCTACTTCCTGTAATGCCAACACTGGCCTGCCTGCTTGTTGTAATGCCAGCACTTTCCTGCCTGCTTTTTGTTATGTACCTGCCCAGAATTCAACAAAACGCCCTCCACAACACATGGACAGCTTATAAAAAGCTATTCTTTGTTTCCACATGCAGAAGCAGGCGCCCCACAGTCTCGCCTAGCGCGATGGAACGCTATTTCAGCCGATGGTCTTCCTTGCGAGGCGTCGTAAGCTGGCGGCCAAATGCTGACATCCTCTTTCTTGGTTCTCTCTCTTAGTTTATTCTTCTTTCCCCGCCTCCTTTACTCGTTGCCTATATTTTGCTTCTTTACATGATGTTAATGCTACATTTAATCATATTACGTCTTTTTCTCTCTTTATTCCAAACAAGCTGTATTCCCATTTTACCGCGCTGTATACTTAGACATATTTTTTTTTCTTTTCATCCTACCGAAACCTCGCATTCTTCTTTCTTTCCTTATTTTCCGTCGTTTTATATGCATATCATTTTCTTTTACATATACTTTTCCTAGCGAGGAGATGCGACCCAATATGAAAATGGGAAACGCCGACAGAGGAAGAAGATATACTTTTCCCGTTACTGTCTTTGTCCTGCCTTTTATTTTAACAATTTAACATTATATTCTCGTAACATTTCTTCATCATTTTCTCTATTTAGTTAATAGAAAAACCGCTGCACTTCTGCTCTCCCATGTTATCGTTGTCTTCTTCCTCGTAACCTCAATGTAGTGATCTTGTTGTCTGTCTGAATTTCATTATTTACACAGACAGACACAACAAACACTCGCTTCTTCAACGTTATAAGAAAACTAACGATTATTATACATGTGTCTACGTGTGTGTGTGTGTGTGTGTGTGTGTGTGTGTGTGTGTGTGTGTGTGTGTGTGTGTGTGTGTGTGTGTATGGGTGTGCGTGTGAGTAGGCAGGATATGGCGTCAAGCTTAAGAGGCAGAAAAGGATTCACTCCCAGCTTGGTATTACTGGTGGCACGTCAAAGGCATGATGGTTATCAGTAATATATTTCTGATTTTTTATGCTCCTTCCTGGTCTAGCTGCTAATAGAGGTGAAAGTATTAATTTCACGTGCTTGTGAATGGATATAAACTGAGGTAAATACTTCGATGAAGGCAGGAGGAGCAGCAGTGCAAAGTTCCACGGTTTGAACTAACGTGAAAAAAAAAAAAAAAACACTTCTTAGAATTTCAAGCATCTCTTTTAGATTAAACAAAAAGGAAAAAAAAATAATGTTAATGTAAATATCAAAATAACGAAGCTTGAATAACCTTCTTTTCCTTTTAAAACAAGGCGTACTTCATGAGTATAACATTGATTGTGGAATATATATATATATATATATATATATATATATATATATATATATATATATATATATATATATATATATATATATATATATATATATATATATATATATATTAGGTTTGTTGAGCAGTTAATTTCACCTCAACCGAAGGGTAATCCATTAATCCGTAAATCCGTAAATTAATCCGTAAAGTAGAACTTTCCCCATTACTACACTGTATGAATGATGGAAGCTCAGGGTTGCATCGCTATGATGCCGACATCATGGGACCGATTTCTGATTCCGCTCGCGAGATCACTCCAACAATGAGTAACTTTATCTGACGTGTGCCATCGCGGCCTGAGGCACAGCCTTTACTTATCCCGCAAAGAGACGCCACCACAGCAGTGCAAAAGTGCCCGGGACTTACTGTACTGAGGCTCCCATACAGTGTCCTGTTGAGCCATGTTTAGTAAACACTGAGGGTGGAAGCATAAGGAATGTTCATTTGTAAATAGCCTTAATAAAGATGAGAGAATCAAGCTATGCATGAGAGAGAGAGAGAGAGAGAGAGAGAGAGAGAGAGAGAGAGAGAGAGAGAGAGAGAGAGAGAGAGAGAGAGAGAGAGAGAGAGAGAGAAAATAAAGAATGTGATAAAATTCTCTCTCTCTCTCTCTCTCTCTCTCTCTCTCTCTCTCTCTCTCTCTCTCTCTCTCTCTCTCTCTCTCTCTCTCTCTCTAAATGACCATATTTAAAATACAATCAGAACTGCACATTTTCTTTCTTTTACTTCTAATTCGATCAGTGCTTGTAATTTACGTATAAACTTGTGTAATTTTTGTGTGCCTGGTGCTGTTTGTGTGCAGGGAAAAAGAAGAAAAAAAGTTGTTGTTATTGGCGGTGGTGAATAACTCTAATGACCCTGTTCGGAATATTTATGTTAGGAGACTCCGAGTCAAGGAAGATATGGGCCTTCGAGGCCAAGGAAAGAGGACGGGTAAACTTACCGTTCGTATTTATGGAGGGGGAACAAACTTTGAACCAGTGAGACTCCCTCGACTTGTTCACTTTGGAACGAGAAACACGTCGTTTCATTGTTTCATTGACACTCAATTACTGGTTAAAATACAGGGAAATACAATAGCCAGTACTTACCCGAAGCTCTTCAGGTGACGCAGGGAGGCAGGTGTGGAAGCAATACGTGAGTGCCGGGAACTGGTCCCTGGAACACCTGCAACAATAAGTTAAAGGGACATTAGTGAATGGGATCAAGTCTGTTAATCATGAACCATAAAAGAAACACCTCATTTACCTGCAGATAAATATGCAAAAGTTTTGTACACACACACACACACAACGGGCGCGCTGCTTAGGAAAGGGAAACAAACTCCAAAAAAAAATAAGCCAGGCCAGGTCTACCAGGTTGCTTGGCGCCAATTGGCAGCCTTAGTATGTCTATATAAGACACTTCCTTAGGGTTAATGTATACTAAAGATGTACGTGGTATGTATATTAATATATAAGTTAAAATATCTAACACGTGGATTTTCAGCTAATAAGGCTGCCAACATATAAACCGAATATTATCATTACTGTTATTACACACACACACACACACACACACACACACACACACACACACACACACACACACACACACACACACACACACACACACACACACTACGGTGCAACACAAAACAGTATAGCACAGCCAGTAAATCTGTGTAGTCGGTAAGCTTGAGCACAAAACTTTCAAATCAATAAGTGTTACCTTTCTGTACAATGAAAAACTGTTGGATATCAAAACGATCCTTACAGCAGACAGATTCCCCAAAGCGGAGACCTGGAGCTTTCTCTTTTTCTCACACGTACGTAATCTGCTATTGTGTTACAGTCATGATTATTCTCTGGCACAATTACAGTCATGATTATTCTCTGACACAGTTAAATTCCCTTTGATTATGAGTAGTAAAAGTCTTTCACTGTTTACTTGCATGTTTACAGAGATCCGTGTACGAGTATGTTTCATATGCAGACACGCAACCACGTCCTCTCTAGTCTTAAAATAATGATGGGTATCTCGTTCACAATTTGTGCGCAAGGTCACTGGCAACGTTGATTAATCCCTTGTACCATTGTAATCTCAGGATTTTTCTAACTGATGATTTCAGCAAGTTTAATTACTAGCTGTATTGAGAGAGAGAGAGAGAGAGAGAGAGAGAGAGAGAGAGAGAGAGAGAGAGAGAGAGAGAGAGAGAGAGAGAGAGAGAGAATAATGATAACCAAGGAAACAACAACAACAACAACAACAACAAAAAACAACAACAACAACAACAACAACAACAACAACAACAACAACAACAACAACAACAACAACAACAACAACAACAACAACAACAACAACAACAACAACAACAACAACAACAACAACAACAACAACAACAACAACAACAACAACAACAACAACAACAACAACAACAACAACAACAACAACAACAACAACAACAACAACAACAACAACAACAACAACAACAACAACAACAACAACAACAACAACAACAACAACAACAACAACAACAACAACAACAACAACAACAACAACAACAACAACAAGACAAGAAGAAGAAGAAGAAGAAGAAGATTATTATTAGTAGTAGTGGTAGTAGTAGTATTAGGAGTAGCAGCAGCAGTAGTAGTAGTAGTAGCAGCAGCAGCAGCAGCAGCAGCAGCAGCAGCAGCAGCAGCAGTAGTAGTAGTAGTAACTCTACATTACAACACTCATTATACTAATGGGGAGTTTTCAGAACTAGTGGTTGTCACCAGGAGGCAGCACAGACACAAACTCTTCTCTCACATACAAGCAATATCAGATATACCTACAGTGTTATTCTATTTACATGAAGATGCAATGGGCTTATATAATATATTTTTCTACGTAATCACAATTTTACACAGTTTCACACAAGTAAAATCAAACTCTTTTCATGAACAAATGTATATAAACTGATTTTCTAGTGAATCGGCATTTAGATTTATTTCGTCATCTTAAGATTTCCAAATGAATACAGTCTTGATTGGAAACGTCTTAATCTAGACGACAGTAAACATAAAGGCAACATGTCTGTGACAGTCAAAAGTCCAAATTACATAGATCTCCTTCCTAGTTTATGGAAACGGCAATTTTAATTAAAAAATTGGCAACTCGAGTGTCCTGGTGTTAGTAATGCTGTATCTCTAACCAAAACAAACACCTGACTCGGCCGCGCTGGTTGAACTTAAGAAACACGTTGTTGGACAAGAAGTTGAATGTTGCTGCGATGCCTATCTCCACTACGCCCTAAGCAATGGATTACTGTAGCTGGACACTACAGCAGCAGGATCGCCTGAGAGATGTTTGTTTTGGTTCTCGATTACTTTGCCTTGTCGCTCGCTTCGTGAGAGGGATGCTAAATTCCCCACAAAAAAAAAAAAAAAAAAATAGAGCCATATATCACTATGTTACTGAGTAGGTTGTGTCATACTATATAGTATAGTGTGATTTTTTATTTTTTTTCATTGTCCAAATCAATAGTTTTATACTTGTAATATGCTTTATATAAGATACTCGTAATGCTAGCAGTTTACTCGATAATCGCACACAAAAAAAATAATAATAATTTGACCACATTCTCTCAATATTATCCATACTGGATATTGAAAAGTCGATTCATCATTTCAATAGTATCATGATGATCAATGTTCTATGCATCTTTACACACCTGGGATTTACTACAACAATATTTTAGCCCTCTTTCCTACAGTTGGATAAGCAGCAACGACATCTAGCGGTTTAGTTCCGAAACTCCCCATTATTATTACTGCTAACGCCACCACCAACCACCACCACCACCACCACCACCACCACCACCAAGTGTCAATGTCAGAGCTGTGTGCCCCCCTCCAATTTCTCTCTCTCTCTCTCTCTCTCTCTCTCTCTCTCTCTCTCTCTCTCTCTCTCTCTCTCTCTCTCTCTCTCTCTCTCTCTCTCTCTGCATCCCAGTGCTGGTACTCACCCCACTTTGTTTGGAGCAGGACCACTAGCACAGCTTTCCCGGGAGCTGAGATCTCCTCTATGGAACATGGAAATTACCTTTCGTGTTCAAGATGCTCCACGACCCTCGTGTTACTTTGCGTTTGTGGTTCATTCCTCCATGTCCTGGGCCTCGCTTCCTCCCAGCATCACTTCGCATTCACGTCCAAGTTCATGTCCATGTTTCGTCCTTTGTTCCCGGGAGTTGTTCTAGTTTACTCGATAGCTGATGCTTTCCCTTGGCCTGGTAGACACTTTTCTGATGGAAAGTGTTAGTTCATCATACGAATGTGAAGATTACGGCACTTGTTCACATCCACTCAAAGTTAGTAACACACCGGAAACAGAAACAGGGTTTGGGACTGTCTGCTTGAGTCAGTGGGGTAAGAACAATCAGAAAGTAGTGGTTGTATGTACAACGAAGTGATTTCTGTGCGCTTGATTCTGATAGAAAATAGTTTATCAAATTATGAAAATTAGAGGCTGGAGACCGCCAAGTCCCAGAGGCTCAGCTGTGGCAAGAAAGCATCTCCCTAGAAGCATGATATAAGAATTTATACGTCAATAACATAACCAGAAGGAAATGTTTGGTGGGTATTTCAGGTTGATAATTTGCTTAATGAGGCCTTAACGATGTCATGAAGCATCGTAATTAGCTTGTAATTGTCTTGATACAAGACGCTGCAGGGGAAAGGGTGGTGATGGAAGGTGCTCTCAGCATTACAAGATTTCCCTACACATATTTGCGTGGTGGCAATGAATACAGCATGAACATGCTATAGTACATGTTCCTCTCGTCACACACACACACACATACATATATATATATATATATATATATATATATATATATATATATATATATATATATATATATATATATATATATATATATATATATATATATATATATATATATATATATATATATATATATATGACAAGTAGATAGATATATGGAGAGATAGATATGGGGGAAATTTGTCTCGTAACTGAACCACCGATGAAAACTACGTGCACACATAAATAACACAAATATTCCACAACACAGTGTTAGCCTCTCGTGTATATACAAACTGTCTGAAACAAATCAGCATCTCGCTTCTAAATTCTAAATTTTGAAATTGTAAAAAAAAGTTTCAGATAGTTTGTATACACACGGTTAGTTTTTTTTTTTTTTTCCCGGCAGCAGCATAGAGAGTGTTTCAGCATGTAAACTAAAACAAATGAGAGGCGTTGCTCTCTTTCTTTGACTTTCCATGCCTCAAATTCAATACAATTCAAGTGAAGACCTACAAGTGCCATTAGGAAAAGTCAAGTCAGTGTAAAGGAAATAAAAGGGGTGAAAAAGTTGTGCTTTTCTTCGTGAAAGCTGCAAGCTAAAGGCAAGACACATGTGCTGTGATGGGGAAGGTAAATGAGGATAAAACTAAAAAGACATGCGGACTGATTGAAATTCGAGGAGAGCTATGAGTTGTAATACTTGCCTAAATAAACAAGACCTCCATAGTGAAAAGTAAATATCGTTGCGGTAAGAGAAGACAGTAGTGAGCACGAAAGAAGCGTTCCTCACTTTCTTTAAATCAAGGCTTAATGACAATATTCTTTCATATTATTTCATTTGTAAGAGAACACTGTTAAGAAGACTTCAGGATTTTACATTTGTCAAGTAAACTGTAAGGTCCAACTCCAGATCAGCATGCGAGCAACTGTAAAGACAATGTACGAGTATGCTTTCTCAACTTTGAATATATTAAAGCTTGCTGTGTCACAAAGCCTGGGTGATTACAACTGGTGGTAGAAGACTTTATGAACGATAAATTTCATTTGGTAGTGGAAACAAGTCATCTAACAATTACAAGTCGTCCAGCAGCCTGAAGGAGGGTAGTAACATGAAGATCAGATTTCACATGCTCCGAAGACAATGAAAGAGACACCACCAACACTCACTCACTCATTCACTCACCCACAAAACATTTTAGAGAGAGAGAGAGAGAGAGAGAGAGAGAGAGAGAGAGAGAGAGAGAGAGAGAGAGAGAGAGAGAGAGAGAGAGAGAGAGAAATAAATAAGTTAATAAACAAACACAAATAAGTAGATAAATAAATATAAAAGAAATCGGTAACAAAACACGCAGCTAACATTTGCATTCTAAATTACCGAAAATTAATAAACAGAATGGACTCACCAAGTAAACAGGTTAGATAGCATGCTGTGCAGAACAATGGCAGGTCCACTGAAGAGGCAACACGGTCGTGCAGGTACACCGATAAAACATGACTAATAAGTACACCGAATTCTTTGCCAACTTTTCAATACCCCAGCCAGATTTCCAGATACGTTCAGTTATATTGTGAAACACAACAGTTTACTACATAATAAATCTATAAAATAAAACTAATTTAGGAATTTTCTCAATATACGATGCCGAGCTCTATGACATCGTTACGAAGTCCTTGCAAACTGTTGAGTCTTGAGCAAGCAGCATTACGACTCCCAACAAAAATAATGTAGTCAACGCCATCCTCATCCGCACAGTTTAACTCATTATCAGCAGTATAATATCCCCCATCCACATATTTACAGCAATTACCCAACACATAACATATCTAGACGATCTCTTTGTTAAAACTTCTCTCTGGCTAATATATTTCAAGCAACCGAGCGCATGTGTAAATAATTATTCAATGTACTTATTAATTGCAAATCTATACAATGCTATGCATTCCTAACACAGGAAAGAACACAAATATTTGTTGTTTTTTCTCTCTTATTCTAACTTTTGAACTCCGTTATTGATTCTCTCTCTCTCTCTCTCTCTCTCTCTCTCTCTCTCTCTCTCTCTCTCTCTCTCTCTCTCTCTCTCTCTCTCTCTCTCTCTCTCTCTCTCTCTCTTCAGTGGGCCTCGTGTGCTCATCGTCACTCTCCCACATTACTAGGAAAAGTGCTCAATTTCCCGCATGAAAAATACAATGTACGCATAAAAAAGGTGGCAGCGCTCATGTTTGTACTCTTTTTAGGAGGAAAGGGGTGACAGAAGAGCGGAAAAGATAGTGTGTTTCAAAAAAAGCTGATGTTTATTCACTCGAGTTTTCAGCTTCCTTCATCAGGGTACCGAGTCTCGTCCGGCAAATGTATACAGATGCATGAATGAAGGCAAGTTGCATCATAAAAATCTCATTAAGTATAATAAAAAATATACGGGAAGGAGAAAACATGAAATCAGAAACTATAAAAAAAAAAAATGCTAAGAAAAAGGCGGAAGAATATAAAACCAAATAGAAAGTTTAAATAAAGGTCAGAATAAAAGTAAATGAGGTATGTAGGTAGAAAGAAAAAAATTACAATCTCCCTGAAAAGGAAAAGCGCATTTTCCCCGGGCATTACACAGTGGATAACTATCAATGAGGAAGGAAAGCATTCCCGGCGAGGAGAGGGAAGCACGTCACACTAGCTGAATATTATGTATCCCTCGTGCACTCGTACATGCCGATCGCTATTCACTTTTCTCTCTTATCGCAACGAAACTCCATTCTTTCCACGACAGCTTCTGTTTTCCGCATTGCACTCCGAATTCAAATTCAGTTTTACTTTCTCTCAAAACTCTGCCGGGACAAAGACACGATGGAAATATTTCTTATGATTAACTAACATATCACTCGTGCTACATTTGAGTTCAACATCAAGGATAGCATCTATACTTCTGATAAGCCTTTCTTCCAAATGGCCAAACGGTCGTGTAGTTAATTTTCGTCTAAGACTATAAATGAATGGGAGGAAAATGAGTACACTTTTTAAGCTTCTATCACCAGGTTAATGAAAGAAGAATTCCCAAGAAATTGTTTTTCTCTATGGTCAGTCGTCTTCCTTCACTGAATTTACTCCTTTGAAATCAAGTACGCACAACCTGCAGCTATACTGACAGTCATGCACATCAACCATAATACACAAGTCTCACGTTGATCGACAATGACTGCAATGACTTCTTAGAACATGCAACAGAATCGTCCTCAATCATTTAGTGAATATGACACCTCCAGCACCTGACAAAAAAAAAAAAAAAAAAAAAAAACTATAAGCAATGGACTGACATTGCTCTGATCAGCATATCTGACTGTGCAAGAAACACTAAACATTTACTGGCAGGCCTTGCAGCAGCCAATAGGCGTCTACCGCTTCCTGTACCCACGCAGCAAAAAATTTCAAATGGTATTCCGGTCAGTAGACCTGCTTTCCACCACCTGCGCTGCCCAGACGCTCCCCTGACAGCCACCCTCACACTTCACTAACTACCTAATTGGCCAATCATCCTTCCACTCAACTTCTTCCTCCTTCGCCATTTCCTCCCCTCTCATCTTGTCCATCTTACTTTTTTACTTTCATCATCTCACATTAACAAAAAATTATACGTATCTAAATGGAAAAAAAACAAAAGGGTTTAGCAAGGCCAACATAGTATTTTACTTTTGTAGATGGAATTAACGAGAAGTAATAAATTATTTCAAATAATTTTCCATATTTACTTGTTCATTCTACTTGTTCATTCACGCATTTTTTTTTTTTCTCGAATACTGATCACTTGCACAACATAGAGCATTCTGCCTTCAAAAACAAGAACAATCTTTCGCAGAGAAGAATGCGTCTGCGTGTCTCTTTGTTCATGCCACGTCTTACACTCTTTTACTTTCACTGTTGCTGTCTTATTTCCTACCCCCCGCCCACACCTATCCTACTACTCTTCACTGCTGTACTACCAACACACGTAAAGTTTCTCAACTAATTCCGACCCCTGGTTCTCCTACTGAATTATAAATACGTGTGAAATCTCTCTCTCTCTCTCTCTCTCTCTCTCTCTCTCTCTCTCTCTCTCTCTCTCTCTCTCTCTCTCTCTCTCTCTCTCTCTCTCTCTCTCTCTCTCTCTCTCTCTCTCTCTCTCTCTCTCTCTCTTGTACCGGTTCGTATCAAACTATTTTACTTTAATATAGATAATTAGTGGAAATAATTCATTCAAGTTCCGGCAAGTCAGTTCAAGGACATCACCGCTCTTTTAACTTCCTCCATAACATTAGTTTCAAGATCACGCCTCTCTCAATGGTATTATGCACACACAGCAAGATTCGCAGACAGTCATGATGCAGCAATCATTCTTACATGCTTACCATTCTTCAAGACATTTCTTCCATACATACATACATACACACACACACACACACACACACACACACACACACACACACACACACACACACACTAGTATTAAGTATTAATTGTCATATCGATAGGAACGAACTTCTTGCGATTACTTCCTAATTTATTGAAAAGACACACCTGAATGTTCCTCACACTGCTGGCAACGAGTCTTGGTTCCTTTGCTGCGGTTAGCGTGGTCTCTTCCCGGAAGATGAATACTTCTTGGTGACTAGGAATGAGCTGTGCAACCAATTTCCCTTATACGTAAGTAAGTATGCGACTTTAAGAATAAGTTTAGAAAGCTTATCGTGTATTCCTGAAAGTCCTTGCACATGAAGACCAAGCAGCAGCGTACCTCATTTCTTCTGTTACAATGCTGGTATAAACAATAGAGTTTCAGTAATGCTTTATATTTTCCAATAGATCGCAGATGGTCCTCAATGATAGGTTCTTAGTGTTTCCTTTTGGTCTGCTGGTTTGTGACTCGGACCTTAGTGTTATCCTTCCATGACAAGCCCAAGTCTCGCCCGTGGTACTGAGGTGTGTGGGTTCTATCCGTGGTGCCACCATTAAATGCTTATTTGAGCTTTTAACGAAAGTATATATGATTAACAAGGAGTGGAAATCGATGTTCACGCGCTGATATAATAGTCTTTGTTTCTATGTAGAGTCACAGAAAACGAATAACATGAAAGTCTTAAAGTCGTGTATACACATCGTGCTGTCGACACAGACACACTGCTTTACGTCAGTGATGTTAGAAGTGAACAATGAGATAAACTTTGAATCACTGTGTGTGTGTGTGTGTGTGTGTGTGTGTGTGTGTGTGTGTGTGTGTGTGTGTGTGTGTGTGTGTGTGTGTGTGTGTGTGTGTGTGTGTGTGTGTGTGTGTGTGTGTGTGTGTGTGTCTTTCTCTAAACATCTATCTACGTACCGATCTATTCATTCATTTACTTTCTAGCTATTTATTTATGTACTGTGTAAAAACTCAGGTAATCATTTATTACAACTGGATGGATAGTGAAAACAAAGACCCAGAAAATTCATACATCATTATACTGGTGCTATTTTGTCCCTGTCAACAGGAGAAGCTTATAACAAAAGTTTATACAAATATATCATCTTTCTTTGCCCACTATCTCTCTCTCTCTCTCTCTCTCTCTCTCTCTCTCTCTCTCTCTCTCTCTCTCTCTCTCTCTCTCTCTCTCTCTCTCTCTCTCTCTCTCTCTCTCTCTCTCTCTCTCTCTCTCTCTCTCTCTCTCTCTCTCTCTCTCTCTCTCTCTCTCTCTCTCTCTCTCTCTTACCAACATTCTTCCCATCCTGAAGGCGGCTGGGGTCTTCCTCTTATACCACCAGCACGTATTCCACTCTCGTACACCCTCATCACCTCACTTTCTTCCACTTCCTTCCGGTGCTAAATCATCTTAAGGTGCTGCGGTTCACCATCTCCGCAACTCAACTCGTTCTTCGCCCCGCTAAACACGCTGCCTTTCGTACACTACCATTACACTTTCTCGATTTTATTCCCAGCACAAGCACCTCTCACATAATTCATCATCCCTGCTTGCATCCTGTGTCTTGGTCTTATGTTCCATGTCCAGACCTCAGCTGTATAATCCACTGCTGGAGTTATTATTTCATCCCAAAGTGCTTTTAAACCTCAATGCTCGTTGTCCCTTCTCTCATCATACGCCAGAACGATCTCACTTTAAAACTCCTTCTCCGGTCCTGCTTCTATATTTGCCCACAAAGTGATCAAAATCTTTAAATTACTTCCCTTCCTCAGTTAACTGTCCAATTAGCTTTATAACATGTTGCTTCCGCCATCCAGCTAGTGCCTTAATCTCTTTGTATGTTCTCTACATATTTACTCTCAAAAACCAACACGTTATGTTTATTTACTTTCTTTCAAAATACTTTTATTCAGAGCTAATAAAACAAAGCCATCCCCATTATGATGAGGCAAAACTCTTCAAAATAACCAGACCTCGAATTTATAGTTTTAAAAATCCATCCTGAAGCAGCGTGATCAGTAACAGTAACCATCACTCACACTATTCTGGAACTATTCAACACGCTTATAGATAATGAGTTTCCCCCCATTCAGTACCTTCCCTCCACAGACCACCTTCAACACGCCCTAGCATTGATCTTTGCTATCTCCCCTTTATGCCTCATCCAGATGCCTGAATACAATACACATTCTTATTTATTATCTACTCGGATTTCCTTAACTATATTCATCATATTCAACAACTGCGACGTATACCCCCTCTATATACATTCCCCCTTGTTCTGTAACAACACTCTCCCTCACTAACATTGCACTTTGCAATTTTATGCTCTCCTTCAATTAGAAATTTTTATGCATCTCTACGAGTACAAGAATGATTAGTAAACTAACTCCTAACTAAACTAACCACATTCAATTCAATTTCTTATCCTCTTTTTATCGGGACAATGATTGCCTTTAACCAGTCTCTTTACACTCTCATTTACAAGATGAGCTACTGGTAGCATGCATTCAGTTCATTACTACACTTCGTTTAAATTTACAAGATTTACTGCTATTTCCCGTATATCTACCGTCATCGTCTCCTAACAGCCAAAATTCCAGTTTGCCTTATAGTCTTCTTGTTTCGAAGTGTAGGCGACCAAGAAAATATCTTTCACTATATGTCTGTATATTTATCCTCCTTCTCATGCTGCTTTCTACTAGTATACTAAATGCTTACCCTACCGTCATCTCTTAACAAATCTGGTTTGCAACACACTGCCCTATACAAACCTCTCATCCCATTCTTTCAATCTTCTATCATAAAACAATCCTTTCACCTCGCATCTCCTCGGAACCCCATTGATGAAAGATAAAACAATAAACAATTTTCTAGGAAGGTAAGAACCTTCAGGATATAGAAAATAAAGAGCTGAGGTCTCCGCAGCACCCTTTCCGTTGCTTCCCTTATAAAAAGTAACAAGTGTGACGAGGGAGGGTGAGGGTTGGCTGCACTTGTTAGTATTTAATTCCCCAATATCCACAAGTTAACTTTGGAATAGTGACCAAAACCTGATATTACGCACCTTGGTTTTGCTTCATCGATTGCAATAACGTCTGTGCTAAACTCTCTCTCTCTCTCTCTCTCTCTCTCTCTCTCTCTCTCTCTCTCTCTCTCTCTCTCTCTCTCTCTCTCTCTCTCTCTCTCTCTCTCTCTCATACAAACAGTCCATTCTCATCAGACTTTCCATAAATACTTTTTACATTTTTCTTTTCTTTCCTCTTCTCGTAAAAGAGCACAGCGGTGGAAGAATGACCGGGATCCGTAAAGTCGCCGGCAAGTTATGGCGAGTATAATGTTGCCCCATAGCGGGTCGGAGGGGAATGAAGGATCATCTCCTTTCTATCTCTCTCCTTCATCCGTGTGGAACGCTCCGTTATCTGATATATTCGAATTGACATATTCGAATTAATGTTTTACCAATAACGTGAATGCAAAAGTGCTGTCGGGTATCTCCGTGAAATTACTTACGAAAAGTATATATTATTGAGATGAATTTTTGCAGAGAAAAGATCACTTCGATATATCAACTCTTGGCAAGGTGTCAGCAATATAGATGCAAGACGCTGAACTAAGATACATTATTACGAAAAAAAAAAAAAAAAAAAAAAAATATAAAAAAAATATATATATATATATATATATATATATATATATATATATATATATATATATATATATATATATATATATATATATATATATATGTTGTTTAAGAAAAGAGCAAACCAACTGTAATGGTGTAATGGAGAGAGCGAGATTCCAATGAAGAGAGATGTTGGACGAGGTGATACAATTTCCTAGAAGTTTTCGCTAACTGCTTAAGAGAGGAAAGTTTTCAGGAGTTGTAACGAAGATGAAACAGATAAAAACATCATATAATTTCCTAATCTTAAGTAAATGTAGATAAAAACTAAGGGAACTTACTAGGAACTTTAAAAATTCAATTACAATGCATTAGAAAACATAATTAATGAGAATATATTTGTATAGGGAATCTAATAATGTCTTTTTGGCAAAACAGCTATATTTCAAACTTGCTCCAGGAATAGGAAGACATAGGACAGAGGGGCAACACATGTGAGGACAATGGAGTACTTTCAGGTTGACTGTGAGAACTGATTTGTTCCATTCATTTTGAAGGGGGTGGGGTGGTGTGTGTGTGTGTGTGTGTGTGTGTGTGTGTGTGTGTGTGTGTGTGTGTGTGTGTGTGTGTGAAGATAATTTCCCATGGTGACTTAAGGCATGCAAACAGCTAGATTTGCGATTCATGTACTAATATTTTATGAAATATACATTTCAAACCTTGCACCTTTTAAAACACAATTTGTTAAGACGAAAAGAGAGGCACTAGCTCATGAATATAACTTGATACCTTCACCCTCTGGGTTAAATGGAGAAGACAGTAAAGTTAGGGAACACACTGCGCTGAAGGTAGTTTTGCTTCAATAAAAAAGGAACGAAACAGACATAAATAAATACTACCAAGCGTAAGCAATGCGTAAGTAATGCAAGACAGAAGAAGAAAACATAGAAATAGAAAAGAAGATAGCAAGATAATACAGCTTCACACACTACACCACCTAGTGGCTCAACCGAGAAGGCCTAAGATTGAGTCCCGGGCGCGGCGAGACACATGGGCAACCCTCTTAATGTGTAGCCCCTGTTCACCAACCAGCAGGTAGGCACAGGATGTAAGCCAAGGGGGTGTAACCTTGCTGCCCGTTGTGTAGCATGTCAGTCGCTATGAGCTCTAAACTCGTTCCGTAGGGGAACAGCTGGCTGGGTGACCAACAGACGACAGTAGGTAAATTATACACACAGAACATATAAACACTGCAAGCTTTCCGCTTCTTCCCATTTTATAACTAGTGTAACAATTATTGGTTCTGCTGCTGCTATAACTTTTTTTTTATGTAGGAAGGACACCGACCAAGGGCAAAAAAAAAATAAAAAAATAAAAAAATAAATAAATAAAAAAGCCCACTGAGATGCCGGCCCCCGAATAGGATCCAAAGCAGTACTCAAAAATTGAAAGATAAGTGTCTTGAAACCTCCCTCTTGAAAGAATTCAAGTCATAGGAAAGTGGAAATACAGAAGTAGGCAGGGAGTTCCAGAGTATACCAGAGAAAGGGATAAATGATTGAGAATACTGCTTAACTCTTGCATTAGAGAGGTGGACAGAATAGGGGTGAGAGAAAGAAGAAAGTCTTGTGCAGCGAGGCGGCGGGAGGAGAGGAGGCATGCAGTTAGGAAGATCAAAAGAGCAGTTAGCATGAAAATAGCGGTAGAAGATAGCAAAGAGATGCAACATTGCGGCGATGAGAAAGAGGCTGATGACAGTCAGTTAGAGGAGAGGAATTGATGAGACGAAAAACTTTTGATTCTACCCTGTCTCGGAAAGTGGTATGAGTGGAATCCCCCCACACATGTGAATCATACTCCATACATGGACGGATCAGGCACGCGTACAGAGTTAGCAGCTGGAAGGGTGAGAAAAACTGGCGGAGACGTCTCAGAACACCTAACTTCATAGAAGGTGTTTTAGATAGAGATGAGATGTGAAGTTTCCAGTTTAGATTATAAGTAAAAACAGACCGAGGATGTTCAGTGTAGAAGAGGGAGACAGTTGAGTGTCACTGAAGAAGAGGGGATAGTTGTCTGGAAGGTTGTGTCAAGTCGATGGACGGAGGAATTGAGTTTTTGAGGTACTAAACAATACTAAATTTGCTCTACCCCAATCAGAAATTTTAGAGAGATCAGAAGTCAGGCAAGAGATTTAATTTCTCTCTCTCTCTCTCTCTCTCTCTCTCTCTCTCTCTCTCTCTCTCTCTCTCTCTCTCTCTCTCTCTCTCTCTCTCTCTCTCTCTCTCTCTCTCTCTCTCTCTCTCTCTCTCTCTCTCTCTCTCTCTCTCTCTCTCTCTCATGTAAACTCTCTCTCTCTCACACACACACACACACACACACACACACAAAGGCAAAGCAACCCTCCTACCTCTCTCTCTCTTAGATGCGTCTTGTAGATCGCACAGTGTTTTACTTTTTTTTTGCGTGTGTGTCCGTCATTTTTACACATCTAAGGTGATATTTTTATTCGTTCGGTCAGTTTTTCCTTCAGCTCAAAAGTGAATTCCGCAGTGATCACTTTGCTTTACTTATCCACTATGAACATCATCAACTCCCACAGCTTCACAGGACCAAGGTCGCTGCCGCTTCGCTTGATCGCCTGCGAGGAGGGTGATTAGTGGATCAATTTGGTCAAGTTCGTACGTTCATGTGTCCACATTCCGTGATGAATATAATTTTAATGAAGTTCATACATTCTATGACAGATATAACGTCTTTGCACAAATCTGGAATCTCAACCTATACATATTCTCCCTTGGTTTTCATCTTATGTCTTATCACGGGGTCTGAACGTGACGTTATTATTGCAAGGATTCCTCTTGGGGCCAAAAACAGCCTCGCATTGGCGCCGAGAACCTCGGCAATCTAGAAGCAAGCAGCTTTCAAAGTGTGTTCGGAGGCCGTGGGATCTCAGCCTTACCCTGAACGGCGGCGCCCCGCGTGCCAGCGTCTCCGTGGCTGATTGGCGGGTCGATACCACCACCGCTGCTGCTGGCCCGCCGCTGTTGACGATTCCTTGCAATCTCGAGATACAGTTGCACGAGCCGGTAACACTATTAAGGTAATCATGCGAAAGAGAAAGACAGAAAATTCGATATGAACATAAGCATTCACGACTGTAAAGGTTTTAAGAGAGATGAGCAGCGTAGAGCGTGACGCCACGCCAAGAGTGATGGACCACTGGTACACACTATTGTCAGTGTGTGTGTGTGTGTGTGTGTGTGTGTGTGTGTGTGTAGGATCCTGCATACAAACATATATATATATATATATATATATATATATATATATATATATATATATATATATATATATATATATATATATATATATATATATATATATATATATATATAAACAGAAAAGTATCAGAACAGGTTTTAAAAACAGGTGGAACTTCCATATACACATTTCTTCACTATGAAATATTATCTAAAACTCTTACATTTGTATTGGGAATAAAATGTAATGTTATTCCTACTATTTATGATCGTTTTTTATCATTATCAATATTTTTATTATTACTATTATTACTATTATTATTATTATTATTATTATTATTATTATTATTATTATTATTAAAATTATTGTTGTTGTTGTTATCCTATTTATTAGTAGTAATAATAGCAATAGTTGTAGCAATTTATCATCAATATCAAAATTGTTTATATCTTCCGAACTCTCCATTCACAGGTATGAACCAGTGAGGCGGGAGGCAAGGAAGGGCGGGTGGCGGAGAAGCAGACAATTCCGTCTGCAGCCTCCCAGGGACAGTGCTAGACGGCATCTAGCTGAGGCAAGGCTTGTCTGCTCTCATCCAACCGCTCTGCCTAAATCTACACAACTCACTTTTTGCTCTGCTGCCCCAGTGTCTCTTTATTTATTAAAGCCCTACTTGTTTTATACTCTCTCTCTCTCTCTCTCTCTCTCTCTCTCTCTCTCTCTCTCTCTCTCTCTCTCTCTCTCTCTCTCTCTCTCTCTCTCTCTCTCCTGCAATATTCATCCACTACCTCAAGTATGAATAGATAGTTCTCTCTTATTTTCTCTTTCATTCTGCCCGTCCATTTTACTGCCTTTATTACTCTGAACTTGCTCGATATTTTCTTTCTTTCTTTCCCTCTTCTATTGTGTTCCATGCCATCCATCGACTACCAGCAATTTGCTTTTTTATGGTAACTCTCTTTTCTCCTTCTCTTTTACTACAACAGTTTTCTTTCTTGTGTTCCCTTTTCTACTTTTTCCACATATTTAACCGTCACTAAGTTTTTTTTTTTTTTTTCGTATGCACTGAACTGCCTACACCGTATCTTGTTAACAGTTTCTCTCTCAAGCAGTCACGGAAGACTGTTTTGAAGAGGCACGACTTGCAGGTTATGCCGTCATCCTTCACCTCCACTTCTTAAATCCAGGTCTCATATATTCGCCTTATAATATTTTTTCTCTACTTTGGCAGTAAATTTAGGAGTATTCTTTCTTTCTCCTTCTACATTCATAGTGTAATTTTATACTTTTCCGATACATAATTCTCTTTTATCACACTTTCCTCTTATTTTGGTTTTATATTATCTATTCTTTTCGTCTTTTTCATTCCGGCCATTTCCTTCGTCCTCCGTCTCAGGCTCAAACTGAGATATTTTATCAAGAACTTAAATTAGTCACAATGCATTTGAATTCAGCCTTGCAATTAATGATGGTGATGCTGATGACGACAGTGATGGTAATAACTGGGAAGCGCAGTCATAGTTCGAAAACATTAAATCTCGGACCAATATGTGACACATTAGCCGTTTACTCTGATATAAAGCAAAGGAACAATTAGTGAAACTAAGATTCAGCTTTTCAACCTCATCTAGTCGCTGACGATGAAGACCACGAAGAAACTCATTAACTCGCATGCAGAGAGAAAAAGACAAAGAAAAGGAAGGATATGGAAAAGGAGGAAAAAAGGTTAATTCCTAGCGCCATCTCTACACCCCTCGCTCTCAGGGAAACAAACACGAGCATCTCTTTACTGCTTCTCATGTAATCATGTTAAATGCTGAGTGAAATTCAAAGTTAATATCTTCTTTGATATTTCTTGAGTATTCTTTTTTTTTTTTTTTTACTGGATATTTTGGCCAAATATTCTTAAGTACCATGGATGTATTTCATCACGCGAGCTGCAGGCTTTATCTAGAACTCGTCCCATTTCTCTCACATCATGAGCTTCTTCACTCACACCTCGAATTTTCGTGGCACCCAAGGAAGAGTTTGATGCTGGTGTTAAAGAAGGCGCCTCCATCACTCCCTCCACGGCCTCCCGTAGTGTTAGCTTACGTGAAACTATATTTATTTATGTTAATTAAGAGAGAAGAGTGAATATAGATTCAACGAAGCGACTCAAGTGTTAAACATGGTAAAGTTCCCGATACACAGGAAACCCATTAAACATTGATGATAAATTTCCATCCCTTACCACACGCCAGCTACATCTTGTCTTGCCTTTCTTCGTCTCTTGATCCTCTACTACCCACACTTTGTGCCTCGCTGTTCCGTTCCTCAAGTTTACGTGACGGTATATCAATGCGTCATGGCGTCCCGTCCCGTGCTGCTGTTTTCCGGCCTCGACACTAGATGGCTAATCTCATTCGGATCACTAAATACTGGGGATTGTTTGGCGTAGAACCTGCCACACAGGCACAAAATAGAAACGTTCTGTTACTATTCCTATTTATGTTACTACTCCCACTATCAACTACTACACTACAACTACCACCCCTGCTGTTTCTGGGTTCCACTTCTGCTGCTTTTGTTTTACTCACATCAGTGGAAAAAGGGCTTGGAGTAATAAAGATGAAAGAAAAGTGCCGCTCCAAAAAGACTGAAGAAAAAAGAATTTCAAATACATGTCTGTAAATAGTCACACATTTATGACGCAGTCTGAACATACAGAAGACGAAAACTACACCACGATAACTTATAAGAAACACAGTGGACAACTAGACTTCGAGAGCCGTCAAATACCATACAGTGTTTTTTTACCTCGTCAGAGTACAAGGTTGGCGGCTATATCTATAGGCTTGACTGATGGGTGACGTGTGGCACCAAGGAACCCAAACTGCAAAAAAGAAAAGTGAAATTTAGAGATATTTTGAAAGAAAAATTTTTTAAAGAAACTAAGAAATACTACACTCCACGCCCGCCTTCCTGGCTGTAAGTGAAACAGCAAGGCGACGTGGCGATGTTTCAGCTTATCCTCATGAAAACATAATCATAGGTACCGCCCACTCCCGCCACTTTGGTGCAAAATAACGCTCCACATTTTTTTCCTCTCCGCGTCCTTAGCTGCGTCCGCCGTGAGGTACTAAGATTTTATTGTACGAGCGAGATATTTATAATGGTGCCTTAGTTTTCCCCGATGGTGTCTATGCTTCCCACCACAATCTCCTTTACGTTAAGCTCTGGGAGAGATACACCACGTAATGGGCTGCACGGAAGGCACAGAGATCGTTGGGTGTGCAGGGGAAAGCAGCCTGGGGATGAGATCATAATCCGTCTTCACCTTGATTGGTATTCGCTTCGTCCTTCTGAACCACACGACGCTCTACACATGGTATGGTATATGTATTTTTTTTTCTCTAGACCTTCTTCAGTGTAAACAACAATAAAAACAGTTAATCACTTTAGCCCCCTGTGTTAACAAACGTCTACGTTCAGTGCATTTTTGTCGTGAAGCACATACACGATACTCTTTCAAGCAGCAGATTGCGTTGCATCAAAATCACGATATGGTGCACCGTGTCTTCACCTGTGCAGAAAGAGAGAGAGAGAGAGAGAGAGAGAGAGAGAGAGAGAGAGAGAGAGAGAGAGAGAGAGAGAGAGAGAGAGAGAGAGAGAGAGAGAGAGAGAGATGGGGGAAGAGATCATTAAGAAACTTCTTTAGAGTTTAGCAGCTGAGCATATATAAATGAAATAAAATCACATAAATTTCTATCAGTCTTCCATAACAGCAACAACAAGTATCGGCACCATGATAATGAAGTAGAATCTTTCATTTCAATTCCTCACAAGAAAATACTACGAGAATGAGAAATTCGTTACAAGACCCCGGAGAGTTTATTGAACAAATTTAGGTTTGTTTCTTTTGTATATTAGTTTTCGTTTAGGGAAATTTTAATCTGATATAAAATAGATAGGCAGTTGCATTTACAGAAATCAGGACGAGGGTATCTCCCAGAAGAAGTACAGCAATACAGACAGGTTTCTTTCGTTTCCGGTTCCACGAGGAAGGAATCTTTACAGTTTTAAAGGTGGTAGTGTTTGTTACTTCTGACAAGGGTTTGACTGCTCTTGGCTAAGTTAACTTCACATGCTGTATGGTAGCAGAAGCGGTTACCAACGATCCGACTCCCTTATTCCCCGCCCCTAACACTCATGAAGGTTCAGCGCATATTCCGTATTTCCACATCAGATTACTAAAGCTTTGATTGCAGCTTAGACTCGTTCGGGAAAGTGGTATCAAGACACCTCAGGAAATAAATTTTCTCTCTCTCTCTCTCTCTCTCTCTCTCTCTCTCTCTCTCTCTCTCTCTCTCTCTCTCTCTTTCTCTTTCTCTTTCTCTTTCTCTCTCTCTCTCTCTCTCTCTCTCTCTCTCTCTCTCTCTCTCTCTCTCTCTCTCTCTCTCTCTGTGTGTGTGTGTGTGTGTGTGTGTGTGTGTGTGTGTGTGTGTCTCTGTCTCTCTCTCTCTCTCTCTCTCTCTCTCTCTCTCTCTCTCTCTCTCTCTCTCTCTCTCTCTCTCTCTCTCTCTCTCTCTCTCTCTCTCTCTCTCTCTCTCTCTCTCTCTCTGTGTGTGTGTGTGTGTGTGTGTGTGTGTGTGTGTGTGTGTGTGTGTGTGTGTGTGTGTGTGTGTGTGTGTGTGTGTGTGTGTGTGTTTGTACAAACACATACTGAGTTTATTCTTTCTCATTTCAAGTGTAAAATTAAGATAAAATAGTCAATATCTCCTCAACTTAACAGTGTGGTGAGTGGGCAGACACTAAGGAAAGAAATAACATTCCCATATGGATAAAAGGAGCAGAAGCACTAACAATAACAACAACAACAACAATGATACAATAATACAACAGTAATAACAACAACAATGATACAACAACAACAACGATACAATAATACAACAATAACAACAACACAATAATAATGATACAATAATAACAATAATAATAATAATAATAATAATAATAATAATAATAATAATAATAATAATAATAATAATGTATCCTGTACTGGGCGGTGAATACTAACGGGGCGGCAGGAAAAGCGCCGCGGTAAGAGGACCTTCTGGCATACTAATTTTCCAGCCGCGTCCCTCAACGTTTATAAAGAGCAGACTTCGTGAATGGACGCCCTCGATGTTTCACGGTAATGCCTTCTTTTCTTCTGTTTTTCTTTCAATTTTCTTTTTCATTATTACTATTATTATTATAATATTATTATTACTACTACTACTACTACTACTACTACTACTACTACTAGTTATCATTATTATTAGTAGTATTGTCGTCTCTATCAAATTTATTTCCTTTCTAATTTGACTGTCTTTATTTTATCTTTTTTTCGTAATCTTATCACTAATGTTACTACTGTTCCTGTTTTGGTTACTGGTATTATTATTATTATTTTTATTATTATTATCATTATTATTATTATTAATTATTATTATTATTATTATCATCATCATCATCAACATTGTTATTATTATCATTATGATGATGATGATAATAATAATGATAATAACAATAATAATAATAACAATAATAATAATAATAATAATAATAATATAATAATAATATAATAATAATAATAATAATAATACCGGTTACCAAAACAGGAACAGTAGTAACATTAGCGAAAAGATTACGAAAAAGATAAAATAATTTTAAGACAGCCAAATTAGATTACTTAATATTCTCATCATTATCGTTGACTACAAGTATAGTCATGGTACTAGCATCAGCAACAGTAGAACCAATAACACTTATAGTAATATGTACGCGTCAAATAAAGCACTCCCTCATACACAACACAATAAACAATGCTGAAAAAGACAGTTTTCCAGTAAAACAAAACAGATTCACGAGAAAAAAAAAAAGAGAGAGAGAGAGAGAGAGAGAGAGAGAGAGAGAGAGAGAGAGAGAGAGAGAGAGATGGAGAGGGAATCGTACTGGAAGGAAGGAATTTTGAGCTTTGCTCTCACTTTTCTCTCCTATCTTTTTCCTTTTCCTGCTCTTAAATATAAGGAAACGCTGATAGTTGGCAGAGAGAAAAACATTTCCCTTTTCTTATCCTACGCCCTCGCTTCTACTTTCCTTCATGGATGTTTTGACCCATTCATATTTGCGCTAATATATTTTTCATACTTTTGCTCAAAATTTCTTTACCCACGCTTTGTTCTGGTACACTATGTCTGATATTCTTCAGGTTTTCGTTTTATTTTCGTCTCTTCCCTTTTTTCTTCATTGAAAGTATTTATTCACTTTTCTTTTTTTTTTTTACTTGAATTCACTAGTTTAACATACAGCATTTCCTTTTTTCCTTTTTTTTTTTTTTTTTTCCCTCACTGTTCTCAACATCAGTTGTTCAGCCATTCCTCTCCTCGTCGTCCTCGCACATGGCTGGCCAGGAAGGACGGCTGGTGTCACCTGCATATGGAAAGCGACTGCTCTATTTTTTTCCACTAACTTTTGGAGAAGGAACAAGGCGCCAGACCTAAGCGTGGAGGAGGCGGCAGCGCCCGCCCATGGTGAGTGATTACACTCTTCCATTAATTAATTAAATCTTCTCACGCTTCTTTACCCTCCGGTGGGTGCCAGTTCTTCACCACCACTCCGTGATAATGGATAATTAACATTTATAAATGTCGACTACAAATTAGTCTGAAATGTATTTTCCGGGATACTGTTCACGTCTACTGACACAACATCGTGTTTGGGTTTACGAGAGTGAGAAAGAGAAGCCTCAAGGTGCGAGACTAATGGACGAATCGTGTCCCGAGTTTTTACGGAGAGAGGAGAACATTTCCGCGCGTCCTTGTTGATATGCGTCGCCGAGGAGACCTGGAGGAAGGATACAGAAGTGGATCGAAGGATACAGAAGTGGATGTTGGGTGCCAAGTCAAAGAAAAATGAGGACACGGGTATGTACTATATATGAAGGAAGCGGCGAGGCTACACTACTAAAGACTGGCACAGTCGCCGTGGTGTTATTTCCGACATCACATTTTTCAACACATCGTTTTCAGCGACCACGAAACTGATTAAAAAGTTCCTGGCCAGCAGGGGCCCGAGAGACAGTTTCCCTCTACAGTCTGGATGGGGTGAACGAGGCTACGGGTGACATCATCTGTGTGCGGCAGGTGAAGGTCGTCAAGAGGCCCATACGCTGATCCCTCTGCTCCCCTCCTCATATTTACTGCGTGGCTCAGGTGCCGAAAGAATGGCTTCATTTTTCTGGACCTAATCAGGTGAGCGGCAACCATGAGGCACTCTGGACCCTGCGTGGAGAGGACAGAGGCACGGTGCAAATATGAGGAAGGGAGAGGCGACGGGGAAGGAAAAATGAGAAAGGAAAGTAAATATGGGATAATGAGAGGGTAAGGAATAAAAAAACTGTAAAGAAAGAAGAAAAACCCCATTAAAAAAGAAGAAAATTCTTAAATCACGATAGCAAACATGAGGCTCACATGTCCTGATGTTAAATGAGCGCATGCACACACACACACACACACACACACACACACACACACACACACACGTGGGAGCAGGGGTGCAGAATTCTACAAAGGTGGAAGGAGTACTCCAGACAGAAGGCAGCCTTGCACCCATGTGTTGTATTAAGCCTGGTTCACACGAGCGATGTTTCCTTTTGTTCCCGAAACTTCTCTTTCTGTAACTTAGTTTCGGAACCCTTTTCGGCAGCAAGTTCTGTTTCCGTGCTACTGCCAGGTAGAGCCTTCCCCCGTGTTTCCGGGAATTCTTTAGCCCTTCTCAAGATAAATTACATGAAGAAATAATGTTTGGGGAGTTTTTGTGGACTAAGGATCTGATAATATTACTGTGTGAGATGGAGGAGATGCACAGACGGCTTTAGGACCAGAGACAAAGATTACACCAGTCTTCGGGTCTAGTTCTGATGTGGCCCATGAACTGAGGTGTCACTATCCTATAATGGACTAGGAAACGCTACTTTCACAATGTATCTCTTCTGTATATAATGAGAAGAGGCATGTAGTTACCTGTGTAGCCAATCTTGTTAAATAATTAATTAGTAAAAGTGAACATGAATGTTACGTTCTTGAAAGCCAGAAATTACAGAATTCTTCTTTCCGCTCCCTCATCAACCAGATAGTAAGCAAAAAAGTGTTCCTATTGCTGTCGAGTAAGACTTTGCATTCCTTTTTGGTTGTGTAAAAGGTGCGCGTGGCTTAGCTTGGTGGTGTGCTTGTTAACAGTGGATAGCGTGGGATTGTGCGGGAACAAAGTTAGGTGATCGTCCGCTAGGTAGTGAAACAAGCTACCGGTAACACGAGAACATGAGATGCCGAAACAAGCGGATACATTGGTCGGGTGAACAGTGCTTTAGTTACTCACATGCATTATTCTTTCGTCGTTCAAACGCTAAATCGAGAGAAAAAAAAAGGCGTATTCGATTTTCATTCATTAACATCTGATTAATATTCATTTCCTTAACCATTTATCTTTTTTTTTCCTTTTAGCGAGGGATTTCTCTCTCTCTCTCTCTCTCTCTCTCTCTCTCTCTCTCTCTCTCTCTCTCTCTCTCTCTCTCTCTCTCTCTCTCTCTCTCTCTGTCTCTGTCTCCTTGTTATTTTCCCTTTGAAATTTACTGAGCCATATCCTCTTTCCTCTTGTCTCCCCTTCCTCTTTCCCTTCCTCTTCATTGCTTCTCTTTCTTCCAGTCCCCTCCTCCTCTTCCTCCTTTTTCCCTTCCCTTCCTGTTATCATGGATTGTTCTTTTCTGCTCTTTATCTTTGACAGATTTTTTTTTTATTTATTTTCTATTTTTATTTACTTAATTGATTATATATATATATATATATATATATATATATATATATATATATATATATATATATATATATATATATATATATATATATATATATATATATATATATATATATATTTATTGCGCGACTCTTCGTGAGGCACGTGCCCTCTCATGTGTCTGAGTTTGTGTATGTCTGATATGTGTCTGCCTGTCTGGATTTCTCTCTCTCTCTCTCTCTCTCTCTCTCTCTCTCTCTCTCTCTCTCTCTCTCTCTCTCTCTCTCTCAGGTAATGACATAACTCATCTCAATAAATGTATAACATTAAAAAACATTACCACAGATATGACAAGGCGGTGCAGGGACAGGCAAGGTACGCTTAAGAACTGAGAACAATATTAAATAGTATACATCAGATGAGAATGATCCTATACAGAATTACTGCATGGCTAAGATAATATAAGAGAGAGAGAGAGAGAGAGAGAGAGAGAGAGAGAGAGAGAGAGAGAGAGAGAGAGAGAGAGAGAGAGAGAGAGAGAGAGAGAGAGAGAGAGAGAGAGAGAGAGAGAGAGAAAATCCAATACATATTTTAATACATGTCAATTATTATTCAGTGGAGTTATTGAGTAAATGTAAATTCGTATAACACCATCTGGCGGAGAAAAATAGTTCTGAATACGAGAGCCTTTTAGAGGAGGGAAAGTATTATGCTCTCTCTCTCTCTCTCTCTCTCTCTCTCTCTCTCTCTCTCTCTCTCTCTCTCTCTCTCTCTCTCTAATGGCACGATATAGGAGGTGCAGAAGCCTGGCCCGCGTGGCGTAATTAAGCCGGCAGCCTTTACTGGTGCTCACAGCTTGGAATATAATAACGCGCTCTCTTCCTTTCCGCTTTAAGCAAAATTTCGCAACATTTTTATACTCGTAATCAGAAGAATTGCTTCCTGCCAGTCAGCATCATTAATTTTTCATATTTACTTCCCAGTTCCATGAAAAAGAATAGATATGAAACGTACAAAATGCTCGTTTTTAATGTACTGTATAAACTTATAATCTTATCTAATACTCTTTTTGACAAAACCCTGATTCAGAAAATAGACACATTGTTGTCTAATTATAAAAGTTTTAAAAGCAATATTGAGTAACTTACATGCACCACTAAATCACGGAACATCTAATTATAAAAGTTTTAAAAGCAATATTGAGTAACTTACATGCACCACTAAATCACGGAACACACTTACACCGTTGAGACTGAGATGTTAGCGCTCGTACAGACACGTTGTTACTACTTTTAATGTATTTTATATATTTATTTTTCTTTTTATAGATGGATACGAAAATTAGTTCAACTTCATATTGTAAAGGCGCACTGTGATGGGAAGACAGAGACTTTCACATCACCTTTACTGTGTCTACAGTCTATACACATTTCCTGGCGAAAGAAAATTTTGTCTAATGATGATGAAAAAAGACAATCCTGTTTGCAAAATTAGCTCCTCGAGTCTTGGCGTCTCCCTATTTTTTTTTTTTTTTAATTTGCTTATTATATTATTTCAAGGCCAGGAAGGAGGCTTCGCTGAATTGACGTTTCGATCCAGATGCTGTGTGTGTGTGTGTGTGTGTGTGTGTGTGTGTGTGTGTGTGTGTGTGTGTGTGTGTGTGTGTGTGTGTGTGTGTGTGTGTGCGCGCGCGCGCGCGCGCGGTTAGTACTTATGCCAGAGGAAGATCTCCCCGCTGCTCATCAATAACAATCTACACGCGAGAAGATAAGCTACAGCCTTGCATGCAATTACCACACGAGGAGAGTAATTCACTCTCAGACTAAGACAAACTTGATAAATATAAATGTACACGAATGTACGCATACAAGTTATTGATTTTGGGAAATTTATAAAAGATTCTGATATCTCGAGGGAGCCACTCTTCACTGGTATGGGGGGTGTTGGAGGTGTAGAAGGGGGGAAGGGAGAGGTGTTGTTGTAGTTTGGCCCAGCAAGGAAGGAAAGGTTTTTGGACGCTGTCCAAGAAACTGTCGGCATGTGGCATGTATGTAGACTTGTGCATATTATCAAAAGACAAAATGTTGCATATTATCAAGAAGCAATAATGCTGAGAATAAACAATTATTTCATATTATATATATATATATATATATATATATATATATATATATATATATATATATATATATATATATATATATATATATATATATATATATATATATATATATATATACACACACACACACACACACACACACACGAAGCAGTTAGCAAATGACAGATATTTTTTTTTGTACGTGTCAGTGACGAAAGTGTAAAGGTAATACAGCAATACAATGGTTAAGTGCTAGTTTTTAAAAGATAAATGGCAACTCACCAGCTTCACGACGACTGCCCGGTCGACGACGAAGACCGGATGTTTTTTTTGAAATGGTCAAATTGTGCTATGTTCTGTGAAGTTTGTCCCTTTGTGTATTTGTATTCTTGTACTGATGGTAGGGCTTCGTATTGTCATCTAGACGATACCATCTTGAGCTGCTCCAATAGGTTCAGCTGCTGTAGAAGTACCGGGGAAACATCCTCTCTCACCGAGATGCTGATACAAACATTCTCTCATGGAGATGCAGATAAAAACATCCTCTCTCACGGACATGCTGACACACACTGTAGAGCTGACACACACTGTAGAACACTTATCTCGGTGTCTTTTGTCTGGGTCCCTGCGTTTGTATTATGCTGCTGCAGCCTGGGCATTCCAATGAATGAATAACATGTCATGAATATCATTATATGAATATCATGTTCATATACTCACTGTTACTGAATGTGGAAGGCATCTTCATCGCAGCAAAAAGATGCACTTTGGCAGTCAGCTGATTGACGAGGCTCGTCACTTAGGTGTCAAAAACGTTAACTGTTTGAGTGTTGCAGTGAGTCGCCATGTATGTTTAAAAAGTAACACTTAACAACCACTGCATTATTGTGATAAATGTACATTTTCTTCACTGGCACATACAAGAAATTTAATCTGTCATTTGCTAAATGTTTCCTGTAAAGCTTTGATAGTGTCGATTACACACAAAAAATTATCACCGAATGCCGCGAGGTGCCACTGGAGTACGTAGCGAGTCGAGGAGGGAAGGGAAGGAGGCGGAGGCTCACCAAAGCAAGCACTTCCCGCAATATACAACTTACACGTTAATTTCTCGCAAAATACAGCAAAACACAGCTTATGTGTATAATATTTTTTACTCAAAATTACTTGAATTATCAAATCCCGAAATACGTACCTTAACCTGCGGGGCACCACGTATTACTGTAATTCCGGGCTGTTCCAGCACAGTCCAACTCTGTTGCGAGATCAAGTGGGAATGCCTCAAAAGCGAATGAGATCCACTGAAGACAGCAGGATTTGGTGCCTCTGTGTTTGAGCCAACGCCTCTTTAAGGTAGGTCTGCAGGTCACTACGCTTTGTTGGTTAAATAATTTGGTAGGCTTTCCCCGGGTATTTCATAAATACCTTTCGAATGCCTGTCCTTTACATTATACAGTTTCTTGTTCTTCTCGTCTTCTCGGCTAGCTGTTGTCAATATTATTCGCTTATTTTTAAGTACAAGACTGCTTGGAAACCTTCTTAAATAGTTATTGAAGTCACATCGAGCCCTTTGAAGAATATAAGAACCTAAGCTGCAAAAAAACCTTAAATAGTTATTGAAGTCACATCGAGCCCTTTGAAGAATATAAGAACATAAGCTGCAAAAAAGCTAGTAGGCTAATAGGTTGCGGCAGTCCTTTATTATCATATCATAAATTAATACTACTCGTAAATTGATGGTTGCCGCTCGTCCGTTCCCCCTCCACTAACACAATGTCTCGGGGTTGTCACTTGATCTGCACACCCCCTCCCGTCACGGATGCAGAAAGATTGGAAAATAATATAATTACAAAAAATGAATCCTGATTATGAAAATAAAAAGTTTGACCGCTATCGGAGAGCGTTCGTTGCTTTGCAAATTGCAATCCCTACGCGGGAGAAAATGACCTTTGCCAACATTACCCTACCAGGAATAGTGCCGCATAAAATTTAACGAGTTCTTCAATCATAAAAAAAGAAAAAGTTAATTTCCAAAATAGTATGGGACAATCCCATTAAACCTTAAACATGCAGGCACAGATGATTCATTAGCGTTTTTGTACTCAACTTCACGAAAAAAGGGTTACATTAAGCTTTGCAAGTGAATAATCAACATAATCATTATCCACGCCTTTCACTATAACCAAGTAACACGAGAACCTCTCTCTCTCTCTCTCTCTCTCTCTCTCTCTCTCTCTCTCTCTCTCTCTCTCTCTCTCTCTCTCTCTCTCTCTCTCTTTGGGGACACTGATCTAAGTCAGCCTGCAGATGGTTGTATGGAGCATTTTGAGTTAAATTATGCAACAGAACTTTTTTATGCAAGAAGGCCACTCACTGGCCAAGGGCAACAAAAATTATATATAAAAAAAGGACCACTTAATGCCAGATCCCATAGAGAATTCCAAATGGAAAAATCAAGTAATGGAGGATAAGTGTCTTGAAACCTCCCTCTTGAAAGAATTCAAGTCATAGGAAGGAGGAAATACAGAAGCAGGCACTGAATTCCAGAGTTTACTAGAGAAAGCGATGAATGATTGAGAATACTGCTTAACTCTTGTATTAGAAAGGTGGACAGAATAAGGGTGAGGCCGCGGAAGGAAGAGAAGCATGCAGCTAGCAGGATCAGAAAAGCAGTTTCCGTAAAAATAGCGGTAGAAGATAGCAAGAGATGCAACATTGTGGCGAAGAGAAAGAGGCTGAAGACGATCAGCCAAAGAAGAGGAGTTGATAAGACGAAAAGCACGGTATGAGTGGAATCCCCCCCCCCACCACCATTACATGTGAAGACAGGTGTGATGGACAGATAAGGCCCCTGTACAGAGTTAGCAGCTAGGGAGGTGAGATACACTGACGGAGACGATTCAGAACACCTAAATTCATAGAAGCTGTTTTAGCAAGAGATGAGATGTGAAGTTCCCAGTTTAGATTATATGTAAAGGTCAGACCGAGGATGTTCAGTGTAGAAGTATGGGATAGTTGAGTGTCACTGAAGAAGAGGGGCTAGTTATTTGGAAGTTATTTGTGTTGAGTTGATAGAAGGAGGAATTACTACGTTTGCTCTGCCTCAGAGAATCAGAAATCAGAAGTCAGGCGTTTCTGTGGCTTCCCTGCGTGGAAAAGTGCAGGGTGGTATCATCAGCGTAGCAGTGGATAGGACACGAAGTTTGGCTTAGAAGATCAATGATGAATATTAGGAAAAGAGTGGATGAATATTAGGAAAAGAGTGGGTGACAAGACAGAACCCTGAGAAACACCACTGTTAACAGACTTGGGAAAAGAACGCAGATCGTCTACCACAACAGCAATAGAACGGTCAGAGAAGGATTGAAGCTGTAGGAGGGTAGTTTAGAAATTAATGTTTTGTACCAGACTATCAAAAGTTTTTCATGTCTAAGGCAATAGCGAAAGTTTCACCAAAATCCCTAAAAGAGGATGACCAAGACTCTAAGGAAAGCCAGGAGGTACCATTAGAGTGGCCTTGATGGAACCCATACTGACGATCGGATAGAAGATTGTGAAGTGATAGATGTTTAAAAATCTTCCTGTTGAGGATAGATTAAAAACTTTTTTTAGAGTAGGAAATTAAAGCTATAGGACGGTAGTTTGATGGATTAGAGCGGTCACACTTTTTAGGAACAGGCCGAGTGTAAGCAGACTTCCAGCAGAAAGGAAAAGGTAGATGTTGATAGACAGAGTTGGAAGAGTTTGACTAGACAAGGTGCAAACACGGAGAAACAGTTTTGGAGAACAATAGGGGGAATCCCATTATGTTCACAAGCCTTCCGAGGGTTAAGGCCAGCAAGGGCATAGAAAACATTACTGCAAAGAATCTTAATGGGTAGCATGAAGTAGTTGGAGGGTTGAGGAGAGGGAGGAACGATCCCTGAATCATCCAAGTTGAGGTTTTTAGCAAAACTTTGGGCGAAAAGTTCAGCTTTAGAGATGGATGAGATGGCAATGGTGCCATTACCATCAGGTTGAAATAAAGGATGGAAAGACGAATATGAGATGTATACAGAACAGATAAAGAGTGACGCTGTAGTCGTAGCTAGATGGTGGAAAACTCAGAAAATTCAAGAGCGTGGGGACGAAAGCAAGTTAAGTCGTTGCGCACATAGACGCAATATCCAGCTTTGGATTGAAAATGAGGATAGATAATGTAGGAAGGAACAGAGAAGGGTCTATCGTCATTTGCCTAAGACACCTGTTTCGATGAGGAAAAGAAGAGGAGGATTAGTAGAGAAGAAGTGGTGTTCTACAGATTGAAAATTAGATAGAAGGCCGCGAATGTTGCAGACGTTAATGCAGAAAAGGTTGAGGGGGGTGTCAAGATATTTAGGGTCGATACCAGAACAGTCCGATCTGGGGACATCTGTGGTCCCCTCCGCAGAAGGGGACTGAGAGACTGATGCAGGAGTCGCCATACTAATTTATGATTTTGAGTGAATGGTGTGTGTGTGTATTTGGGTACATGTAGTTTTGTGTGAAGGAAGATAGTAGTCTTCAGAGGTCATGCTGTGACTGTACCCTTGTGTTGTGAGACACAAAGGGAAACGTTCAATGAGATCACAACTGGGTTATTGATAAGTTCACAGCACCCCCTGCTCCAGTGCTTCAGACCTCACTGGGAGTAATTATCGTTTCGGCAGGTGTCTACTGCCTTCCCTTCAAACCACTACCATAATTATTAGCAAGAAAAAAGTTTTTATTTTTCATTTATTTACTTTTTTTCTACTTTTCTTTTAAAAATACATATTGGTGGGGAATGGAAGGGTATTAACAATTCCATGAGCGACCAGGCCCCTACCCTTTCGCTTCTTCAGTCGCAAGTAACTGAAATAATAGTCACTATCAATAACTACACTACTGCAGAATGGTAACATATTAGTTGTAATGTGTTGTGGCGACATGAGTGACCCAGCTAAATGTGGACTCACCCGAAGTTCTCTGGCCCCCATCATACTCGTACAGCTGTAGGGAGAAGGGAGCCATTGGACACAGGGTGTTTGCTAGTGCAGAACATGTCTACGCAAATTTGGGATGACTTGTTGCATAAATGAGAACTGACAAGTATTGTCTGTGTTCCGCTGTGAAGCTATCATCTGAGAGTGCTTTGGTGTGTTCTCAGGATCTGGTGACTATCGCCTGAGGCAGCTACTTCTCTAATCATCTACACACCTTTACTGCATTTTGTTTTTCTTGTCCTCAAGTCCTTTGATTAGCTGACAGTCTCCTTACAAAATCTGACATTTGGCAGGTTATAAATAGATCCGAGGAGTTAATAAACAACGTTAATCACTGTAAAAAAGAGTTGTGTATGTTACTCAACCACTGATTCATACCTTCCATAGGCAAAGAAAGATAGACTACTGATTGGAAAGGTTCTAATGAAAAAAAAACCCGGTTATCTATAGTGTCAATATTTGTGAATTTATATCATTATATGTCTATATAGTAAATAAAAAATAATAATGCATATCATTATATGTCTATATAGTAAATAAAAAATAATAATGCATGAGTGTATGCCTAAAGTAGTATTGCAGTATTTCCTGTTACTTGCTTAAAAAGGAAAGCAAATAAAGTAGACCAATACATTTTGAAGGCTGAACGTTTGTAGAATTCAGAACTAAACTCGCTTTTACGTCCGTTTTCCATAGTCTATTAGGGCTAAGACGGTGCCTTCTGAGGGATTACTTTCGTTTTAGCATTTAGGAACCGTTACCCGGAGTGCATGCCCTTCCTAACCTCGGACCGTGGTCAGGACTCGAACCCGTGCGCCTGAAGAACTATCGGCCTCAAATGCGCGCTTGCTGCCGCAGAACTAATATCACAACAAAAGTACAGTGATACTACGGTAAAAAAAAAATAAATAAATAATAATAAATAAATAAATAATAAATATAATACGAATGGTAAATAACACACTCACCAGGACAACAGACTAGATGGCTAATGTGCCTATGCCGTGCCCTCTGTTTTCAATACTTGCAAATTAACAGATACAATGACATTTCGCCAAGCGAATTTGTAAATAACAAATACTTCACCCACCATATTGCTTCCTCCGTACTCAAGGCTCAATTTTTAATCGGAGTCGGAAGTCATTAAGCTTGTTTCAGCCACTAATTCTGTGTTTAGCAATATCCGTCCAACACAAGTCCTCTAATCTGCCGGTGGTCTCTCAGTTGACAGGTTTCGTTAGGTGATAAAGGAACTGAGTTTTTAAGGCATTGAACAATACTCGAGTTTGCTCAGCCCAAGTCAAAAATTTTCCAGTAATCAGAAGTCGGGCGTTCTGTGGCTTCCCTGCGTGAGCTTTTTAATTGCTGAAGGATTACACGTCTCGCACTTGACAGATTTCGTTAGGTGATGGAGGAATTGAGTTTTGAGGCATTGAACAATACTAAATTTGCTCTCCCCCAATCAAAAATTTTAAAGTAATCAGAAGTCGTGGGTCCTGAGGCTTTCCTGCGTGAGCTGTTTAATTCCTGAAGGGTTATACGACTATGAAAAGACTTGGAAAAGTGCAGGGTGGGATCATCAACGTAAGAAAGATTGGATAGGACCAGAGGCTTGGATTAGAAGATCATTGATGAACAATAGAAGAATGTGGATGACAGGAACACCACTGTTAATAGACTAAGGAGAAGAACAGAAGAACAGTAACCGTCTACCATAGCAACAATAGAAAGGAAACTTGATATGAGGTTACAGATAACAGGATTGAAAACAAATTACGACGTACATGAAAAACAAATTACGACGTACATTGTGTGTGTGTGTGTATGTGTGTGTGTGTGTGTGTGTGTGTGTGTGTGTGTGTGTGTGTGTGTGTGTGTGTGTGTGTGTGTGTGTGTGTGTGTGTGTGTGTGTGTGTGTGTGTGAGCGAGTGATGAACTTTGTTTTCTGGATGAATAACCATATATTCCTTCCAGACTTTCGTAAAAAAACATAAGTAATCAAGTGTGCTCTATATCAGATATTTCTCATTTTAAGAGAATATCTCTCACCCGGTTCAGCCTGTGTAAGGGTATTCATTATTTTACTTGTATTCTTTTAAAAATGGTCGGCTAAGTAAATGAATGAATCGAAACATCTAAGTCTCTTTCGGATTCCTTTCAGCACACCAGCTCGACGTAACCTTATTAATAACGACACAAAAACAGATATAAACGGTACTCTCAGACACTACCTCATTCCAGTTACCAACTTTAGAAAAAGACTGACGAGTGACAATTTTTACTGCATCTTAATTATCTTTCGTATTGCTCAGTTAATCACATTCCGTAATGCATGAGTTACGAGAGAGAGAGAGAGAGAGAGAGAGAGAGAGAGAGAGAGAGAGAGAGAGAGAGAGAGAGAGAGAGAGAGAGAGAGAGAGAGAGAGAGAGAGAACATTTATGTACGTACTGAGCCAGATATCTACTTACCTACAGTACATATTATAAGTACTGCATACGTATATGCATGTATACATATATGAATACATATAGATAGGTAAATAAATCAATACATATACACAGGCAAGCAGAAAATAACAAACAGCGGTCATGGATTATCTCAAGTATTTTGTATAAAGATTTTTCTTTGTAATCTTTAAAGTATAATAATCCTATTAGCATCAAATAAAGCCAAGTCATTGACTGTAAAGAGGACCGAGAGGGAAACAATGAATATGAAATATGTAAATTGTAGTGTTCTTGCAAGGAAGACCAGGAAAAAAATAATAAAACATAACACTCCTGGGTTATGAGTTTTAAAAAGAAAAAAAACAGGACAAAACTCATGTGGTCGGGTCACGTTATGAGGAGAGATGAAGAATGTGCGAGGCGTCGAGAGACGGAAATGCCGGTGCCGTAAAGGAGGTGGACGAGCTGAGAAGAGATGGAAAGACAACAGGAAGGAAGGCGTGAGAGAGAGAGAAGAATATTTCCTAGACGTAGTGAGAGATGGAAGCGGCTCACCCACATCAGCGACCCCATCTGAAAAGGGGATGAAGCTGCAGGACTACACAGTATTCATCACAGTAAAAACACGTGAGAGACGCCACTTCAATCCACAGCACTGCGTACCTTCCCCCACTGGAGCTGCAAGTACACAAAAATCTTGCTGTTTATTCCATTTTAGTGACACCAATTAGATGAAAATGATACAACAAACAACAGCAGCAGCAACAACAAGAATGACGACGAAGACGACAGCAACGGATACGGAGAGAGAGAGAGAGAGAGAGAGAGAGAGAGAGAGAGAGAGAGAGAGAGAGAGAGAGAGAGAGAGAGAGAGAGCAGGACGAGCTTAAGGCAATAAATAATACATCTTTACCAGTTTGTAATTGTCCGTGTGACTCCTTACCGGCCACAGAATAGCTCGTACCACAATTGTCTATCTTATGCAATATAGTAAACTACTGTGTTTTCCCCTCGTTGCTTCCTATCACGCTCCCTCTTCTTATGTGTGGGTTCTCGCAGCAGCCCTTCTCTAATCCTCCTTTTATTCCCCGCCCTCTTCCTCACTCCTGAATGTGTTTAATGCCTGTTTAGGACTTGATGAATACACCCATCCCTTGCTGTTTGTAAAGTTAATCTCAAAGGGAAATAAACTTTGGACTGGAACCATGGAAGACAAAGGAGGAGGGAGTGAAGTGGGGCGAATAAGGAACGAATGGTGGAGACAACAGAACAGAAAAGAGGAGTAAGTGAAAAGTAAAAAAAAAAAAAAAAAAACCAAGACCACACGAGAAAACTACATTTGCTTTCATCACACAAAGAACGACACACACACACACACACACACACACACACACACACACACACACACACACACACACACACACGTATTATACTCACTAAATAAATCACTTACACGACTCAATCAAGGGGATGTCAATTTTAAGTTAGCTGTACCACTGTGCCTTTGTGGAACACCAACAAGGCGTGATTACAACCGATGTCGACCTCCAGCAACGCCCGCATGAGTTAAAACTGATATAGTCACACGAAGAAAGTAAAACACAAATCTTTGAAAATATATTGGTGAAAATTCTAACGCCCTTTCGCTTAGCATGAACCAGTGGAAACAGGATCACCAGTGTTTTGTGATTCGTTACCATTAACAAGAGAATGAGATAACCTCCATTGCGGTGTGGAAAGAGAAGCAGAGTTTTGTGGTCAGGTGTGGGGAGGGAACCCTGCACCACTACCTACACTTGGTCCTGTAAGCCATTCGCTAAGTACATAATAAATGGAGGGCGAAGCGTGTCAGGAAGGTAGGCTTGCGTTATCCAGGGCCAGAATGGCTATTAAGGCCAAGCTGTAGTAATGGTGTGTGAACCTGACTGCTGCCGCTTCATAACACCCACCGTAACAAAACCCTGCCAAGTTCTGCCCATTTTCCATGTATTCACTCCCTAACCTTTGCCCGCCACTTGAGCTGCATCCAATTGGCAGCTTGCGCATTGTATCTCCTCCGACAACATCCACTGCTGTCCATATTAACTCTCCTACCCATCTGGAGTTCCAACACGCACAGACACACACACACACACACACACACACACACACACACACACACACACACACACACACACACTAGCGTGATTGATCTCAGTCTTATCCAAAGGTCGGTCACAATGGGCTCAGAGTGCTTTCCTTGCCGGAACAGCTGGCTGCGTCGCGAGACCAGAAGACCGTAAGTGCATAACCTTCCATATCGTACATTATTCCTTCGGTCGGTGTCACCCTACTAAATACCCCTCGTCTAACAGAACCCCATCCATCACCCCACGATCCACCAATCTACCGAACAACATTCAATCCAACTACAAAATACTTTCACTTAATCAAGAACACTACGTCACCCTCCACGATTAATGCATCCCCACAAATAACCCATCGAATCACTGCTGACGTCATTCCTAAACCGAGCTCCTCCTTTCCCCTGACACACAGAAAGCCAGGCTCAGCACTATGCAGGCTGAAACAAGGTACGTTCACACCTTCAGGAGCTTCTCAGACGATGAACACCACAGCAAGGAGGTCACACCTTCAGGAGCTTCTCAGACGATGAACACCACAGCAAGGAGGAAGCCGTGCCTCTCAGCAAGTAGAGGTTATTACTGAAGTTTGCGTATCCAAATCAGCTCCGCCACACTCTACCAGCTTCACCGCACTCCACCATGGTCAAGGAGTGTGGAAAAGAGAGGGCAGGTCACTAATGGTGGCAACCACACTCACTTGACCTTCCACATTATTAAAGTCGGGAATCCTAAACAATTACCATGATTACCTCCGAACGTGGTATCTACTTGGCTCATTAACTGCGTATTTTAGCATCAAATACTTTGAAAGTCTCTCTCTCTCTCTCTCTCTCTCTCTCAGCCAGGGATCTCAGACATGAAGGGAGGGAGGGTCTCTCTCTCTCTCTCTCTCTCTCTCTCTCTCTCTCTCTCTCTCTCTCTCTCTCTCTCTCTCTCTCTCTCTCTCTCTCTCTCTCTCTCTCTCTCTCTCTCTCTCTCTCTCTCTCTCTCTCTCTCTCTCTCTCTCTCTCTCTCTATCTATCTCAGATCTATCTATCTATCTATCTATCTATCTCTCTCTCTCTCTCTCTCTCTCTCTCTCTCTCTCTCTCTCTCTCTCTCTCTCTCTCTCTCTCTCTCTCTCTCTCTCTCTCTCTCTCTCTCTCTCACAGCCAGGGATCTCACTCTCACTCTCTCTCTCTCTCTCTCTCTCTCTCTCTCTCTCTCTCTCTCTCTCTCTCTCTCTCTCTCTCTCAGCCAGGGATCTCAGACATGGAGAGAGGGAAGGAGGGAGGGATCTCTCTCAGCCAGGGATCTCAGATATGGAGAAAGAGAGAGAGAGAGAGAGAGAGAGAGAGAGAGAGAGAGAGAGAGAGAGAGAGAGAGAGAGAGAGAGAGAGAGAGAGAGAGAGAGAACCAGTACATACCAAATACTTTCCATGTACCGGAAGGTGAACAACGCTTCTGCTTTGTATAACCACTTTTATTTCTGAGTTTACGCTAAAACCCCGCCTTTAAATTCATGCGTGCGTCCTCTGCCTGATTTGCATGAGGTAATGGCAAATCCTCCAGTGCTTCTCTGAGACCTCGGAAGTTTGCCAATCTGAAATTCGGCTCCATTATACGGGTTTTACTTCTGCGCCTCATTATTACCGGAATATATCTTCACTCTAGAGCTTAAACAGTGGTCACAGAAATCAATGCGTTTCTTCAAGGCTTTTACATTATCGACGCGTTACGTAAGACTTAATTTGCTGTTTCTCCTTATCAGCTCGCTTATCGATTATGAGTGGCAAGTATCTTTAATGAAGTTATCGTATTCTACAATTTTTTTTTTCATTCATTCCCACTCTGCTGTTCATCAGTCCACAGGCTACTAAAACTGACTTTACTAGCTCTAATTACCTGGTGTACTGAATTATAATTGGTAGCTTCGTTAACGCGGCAATCTGTTTCATGCAACTGGCAGCGAGATGCTCAATTTTTACATTTTCTTCCTTTGCAATGCTAAATGTACTTAGATAAGTTCTAAAAAAAATAAATCAACCTCTAAAAAAAATAAATCAACCTCTTTTTTCGTGATGTATGAAATATATATATATATATATATATATATATATATATATATATATATATATATATATATATATATATATATATATATATATATATATAATACTGTTACAAGCACGGGTAGAAGTTGGCCGACTAGGGGTATGTTGTACCCTTTCTTATAGCATAAGGTAGTGAAACGAGTATGAAATAAAAGTTAATCATTATTAAACTAAATATCCACTACCTGAAGCTGGCATAGCGCATGCAACTTATCTAGGACACAGTGATCCCGCTTGGGTTCAAGTAAGTATGTTATAGTACAGTTACCATAACATGTACAAGCTAATGAGCAATAAGGAAAATCAAAGTTGACGAAACATGCACAGGTTAATGAGCAATATGTTATTGTAACATATACAAGTTCATAAGCAAAAAAGTTAATGTAACATGTACCAGATGATAAGCAATAAAGAAACACAAATATATACCCAAAATACAATACAAATATAAGTAGTTCAGGCGTGTACGTAATTAAGAGTGTGAGTGTATGTGTGTGAGTGTTCATCACGTCTTTTTTTAACTCACGATGCTACCGAATCCACGCAGCAGGAGAAACGATGGTTCCAACTGCAAGAAGCGATTACGACCGACGAGATGTGGAGGTGAAAGTCAGTCGTCAGCTTGGTTAGCTTGATCGAGACGTGAGTCGAGACGTGTTTCTAAAGCTTCGTCTTTATGATACCGCTACGGTGTGGTCAAGGCGGTATTCGAAGCCGATGGTTGGTTGGAGAGATTAGTGGTTGACGAGGCCGGGTACGATGGCCGTAATAATAATAATAATAATAATAATAATATATATACATATATATATATATATATATATATATATATATATATATATATATATATATATATATATATATATATATATATATATATATATATATATATATATATATATATATATATATATATATATATATTCCGATTTTAGCCACGAAAATCTCCGATGCCTGCAATCATAATTCAAGTACACACACACACACACACACACACACACACACACAGATTGACGGTTTTGAAAGAAAAAAAAAACTACACAAAGAACTTCACAAGAATGTTATCCACAGGGACTGTGCCTGTGTTCACTAGACCCAGGAATCCGGCCTTGGAAAAAAGAAGATTGGCTCGTGACTTGCGAAACACTCAGGCAGATTAGCGTCTGGTATAATGAATGTACCATCTTTATTATTCATAACGGCGCCTGGGGTTCAAGTCGCGTAGCAACGTTCTGGGATGCATATTATCAAATATTATAGACCTCCCCTCCACACTCTTTACACTTTTAAAACGTTTACTTGTCACTCCTGTTGAGGAACAAAAGCAGGAGTGGCGTTTGTCATGAATCTGTATCTCTGCGTCCACTGATGAATGGCCGTAAGGTATTGGTTGTCCAGGCCAGTATGCATTGCTTCCCTTGGATCTTTGCTTTCCAAATAGAAGGAAAAAAAATGCGCGGCACATGATGAGGTGAAGGACTCAGCGGCAATGGTGGAATGTACGGTAAAATCCCTCTTATCCTGCATCAACGGGACCGCCGACATGCCGGATACTTGAATATTGCCGGATACTTGAATAGAAGTGAAATTATGTCCACAATCACCACCCTACACTCACGCATCTTACCATAACAAAGATCAGCTGATCTTAATCAGCAGCTGATCTGATCAGCTGCTTAAGTGTAAGCACAACACGCTTCCTCTTTTCTACAACTTTAGGCATGATGAAGGCGTCAGGCGATAAACAGTGCACACGCGGGACTGAGTCACTGAGTAAACACAGTGCAGTGGGCCGCGGGTGGCGCGAAGCAGTGCGCTCTGGTGGCGAGGGGACAAAGTATGCCTTGCGCGGGAATTTTAATCGATTTTATGAGTACACATTAATTTTTTATTGACTTTAAGGCTCGGGGAAAAATGTGCCGGATACTTGAAGCTGCCGGATACTCGAATACCAGATGAGAGGGATTTTACTGTATTAAGCAATGAGCGCTTCATTACGTGGCTTGAAGCTTTATTTATTTATTTTTTTTTATGTAGAAGAGACACCGGCCAAGGGCAACAAAAATCCAATAAAAAATATATATAAATAAATAAATAAAAAGGACCACAGATGCCGGTCCCCGAATAGGGGTCAGCTGTTGGTGGGCTTCGATGGCTGAGTTGAAATCAACTTGTAACCTTGAAAGAAATATATAGCATGTACGGATGTGTACAGTCCGTGGCTTACGTTCCGCGATACGTCTGTTCATATTGAAGTAGGTGACGTAACTTTCAGCGAAAGGTAACCCCGAACATCAAGCGAGCGATTTTCGGGAAGCTACGGTGTTATTTGACACATTCATCAACATGAACCCCGCGTCCTTAGGACATAACGCACCTGGGATACTGCCTGATGCCAGCATGTACAGAGGGGCAGGCAGCGCCTCACCAAGACTCGCCTCCAGTAAAGCAATCACGAGAGATGGAAAGGAAGAAGAGGCCGTTTACACATTTCACTCGTATTGGCAAAAGTGAGCTCGTCGTGACCCAGGCGTGGCGAGGCGATGTATGAGCGTGGCCCAGTTGATACACATTACGATATATGCATGCCCTGGGGTCCCTCTGGAAATGTGGGTGTGCATGGGGACGGCGCGGCGAGGGCAGGGATGGAATCAATGCAGCCTTGATCCTGGAGGCTCGTCACCGCTACCAGGAAATTAAATTTATGTCCCTTTGCTGGTATCTGGTGCCTGGTTCATATTGAAAACTGCAAGGTGCGTTAATTGAAATACAAAAATATGATGTAATGTGTATTTAATCACATTTCTGCACATCACACATACACTGTCAAATGTGATACAACTCCACTATAACAATTTGTTTTCTCATCGTCGTAATATCAAGCCTCTAAGTCCGTTAATGCAAAAGTTAGTGGCTATGAATATACAGCTAGCTGTATTTGCAACCACTTTGCGTTCTCCTCTTTATTTCCTAAAATCGGGAACAATTCAGTAATTAGCAAATACCTTCAAAAAGAGGAATGGTAAAGTTGATAACGATGTGGACTGGCCAGGAAGGACACGACAAAGGTTTATGCACAGGATTTGTGGCGCTTTGCCGAGCGAGGGCTTGGTTACTGTCTCCAAAAACTTATTACTGAAGAGGAAGAGGGAGAAACGATCTGTACTCGGGTGCACGCACACATACGCACTCACGGAAGCACGCACAAGCGCGCACGCACGCACACACACGCACGCACGCACGCACGCACGCACACACAAGCACGCACGCACGCACGCACGCACGCACGCACACGCACGCACGCACGCACGCACGCACACACACACACACACACACACACACACACACACACACACACACACACACAGACAGAGATATTTATGCAACTGTCAAGCCATATGTTCGCTTGCATGTCTGCTAACTTTTCTTCACCAAGTCTCTCTCTCTCTCTCTCTCTCTCTCTCTCTCTCTCTCTCTCTCTCTCTCTCTCTCTCTCTCTCTCTCTCCTCTCTTTTCATTTCTTGCTCTATTGCTTGTGCTGGTAAGAAATATGTGAAACTATTAAACGAAAGAAAAATTCAAATCACTTCTTCGGAAGATTGAGTTTACGTTCTGTTGTTAATTTGTAGAGAGAGAGAGAGAGAGAGAGAGAGAGAGAGAGAGAGAGAGAGAGAGAGAGAGAGAGAGAGAGAGAGATAACGGTACTAATAAGGGGCGACACTTCCATGACCACATTTTCCATCCCTCGCGGCCCGGACAGCGGCTTGTGTTTTGCTCGCCGGAGTAGACGATGCTGTCCTGTAACCCTCCAACAATTACCCGCCGCCCCACAGTCCTGAGGCAGTAACACTAACTGTTTAATTCTTCCAAGGTCGCCAATAAACACAATGTGTCCCCGCGCTGTACTTCTGACGTGCGGCCCGGCGTTGCTGGGGGTCTTAAAGAGAGGACGAGAAGCAGTCACCCAAAATTGGGAAGGCAAGATGCTGGATACGTGGCGTTACTGTCTCTGGCTCACCATTACCTGCGTCACGTCCTTCAGTTTAATACAGAAAATTACCATCATTCTTAACATTTGTTTTTTTCTTGTTTCCTCTGTAAGGAGGAAATGTGCCATTGTACACGAATAAATCCCACTGTCAGTGTGAGGAGTGCTGGACGACGAGACTGGCAAGGGTGCTTTGGAAGAGCTAACCTAATAGCTGTTGTCATTACGTAACTTTTATTATTTTTGATGATGGCAATAGTAATGGTGAATGTTAAAAGCTACATGCAAGTGAAGACATCTGCAATACATCATCAACAACAAAATTAATATCTTTTTTGACCGTATAGTAGCGAAACTTCGGAGGAAGTATAAAGAATCATAGCACCACCAACAAGGTGAACGTCAAGACAGATAGATATCCACTAAACATCAAGACAGACAAGAGAAACTGCCATAATTACAATTTGCCAGAGACAACACCCCGTCTGCTCCTTACTCTCAATCCTTTCACACCCATAATAGATTTGTCCCCTACGCAAACAGAATACATCAATAAACATCTCGCGTAAGTGGTACGGCGGGCGTTCTCTCTCTCTCTCTCTCTCTCTCTCTCTCTCTCTCTCTCTCTCTCTCTCTCTCTCTCTCTCTCTCTCTCTCTCTCTCTCTCTCTCGGAACTCATATTAGAGTGGAGGTGCAGAGTGTCTGTCTGTCTGAGAAAGAGCAGTTTTAGTAGGGAAAAGGTAAGAGGAGAGGAAGTAAAAGGGCTCTCAGAGAAGAAATGTGGTAAGAGGAGAAATGGTTAATGAGAGGGGAATGAAGGACTTTAGAAAGGAGGGGAAGGAAACACTTTTAGAATAAGGAAGAAGAGAAACGGAGTGACTGAAGGCCAAAGGAGAGCAGGAGAGGTAATTTAATGGAAAGAGGAAGCTGATTTCGAAAATGCAGAAAGGAAAAGGATGAATGAGCCAAAAAAAAAAGGAAAAGATTATATATATATATATATATATATATATATATATATATATATATATATATATATATATATATATATATATATATATATATATATATATATATATATATAATACACACACACACACACACACACACACACACACACACACATCAAGCCAGTATGGAGTTCAAACAATATGAACAAGTAAAAAAAAAAAAATCAAGAAATATAAAAGTGTACAAAATCATAAGACCAACTAAAATAGTGATCACCAAACTGCGATAAAGAAGAGCGAGGAAAGAAAGAATGAATTATTGGAAGCGACAAAAGTGAGCGTGTGAATTGACGCGGCGAAACTCCATATTGCAGAGAGAGAGAGAGAGAGAGAGAGAGAGAGAGAGAGAGAGAGAGAGTTTTCCTCTTTGCATCCTTATTTTAATAGTAACTTTATAGTTCCTACTAATATTTAAATATTACACTTACTTTGTTTTTATTCCTGTTCTTCTTTCCTTAAATCCGCCACCCCTTGTCCTCCTTTTCGCATACTCCCCGAAGTACTGCTCCCCACCGACGTTATTGTCATTCTTCTGATGATTCCCCTTTCCCCCTTTACACCGCGATAACGCACGTCTTTCACCGATTCCACGCTGCTGTGTGCTCCCTCACCGCGTTTTCTTTCACATTTAAGTCTCCCCAACCCTAACAATAAGGAAGAAAAGAAAATGGTGCTATGGTTTATCCCTGTTAGGCTTTTCCACCGGTGACGGGAAGCTTCGGGATGCCGCGTTTTGAAATCAGATGCATCATATCTCGGCGACACAGTTTTGCTCCAAGACGGCACCACACAACCCCGGCTTGTGCGATGTTTGCTGATTGAAGACAGGTAGGAATCTTCATGTTCCCCAGTGGTGTCCTGCCCTTTCCAGTACCAAACACCACGCTATTCCTCGCCCTAAACTGCACTGCTGAGCTGCCGCGGCTGTTGGTGCAGGGTCTGTACTAAATATTATTGTTATCTTCCACGAATAAAGGTAATTAATAAATATAAAATGAAAGGCTAGCTACAAAACACAGACTTCACATTACCTCATTTAAGACACGAACCCATTCTTTTCTTCCTTTCCAAGGGATTATATTTTCTTGTAAACAAAAGCATCGCGTCATTGCAGGTAGAAAAAATCTCTTCCTTTCTGAAACTGTTGAGGTGATGGCGCAGAAATCCTCACAGTTTCCATTTCAGAGGCATTTCCATCTTCCCTTTTTCCATAGCACGTTCCCTTCCGCCCCGCGCTTCCGAAGGTGAAAGGGTGACGGGACCCTCCACCCCACGCTCCAACAACGCTGGGGCCGGAAGAGTGTCCCCTAGGAGCTCGAGTGCAGCCACTCCATTGCGTACAATTACACTTTGTCCAGTGTTCTTCCCGCTGGCTTGTTTGTGGCAGAGGTGCAGTGTCGGTGTGATGGTGCCTGCGTGAGTGCGGCTTATGGTGATGGTGTTGTTGTGATGTTGAAGTGGTAATAGAGTGGTGGTAATGTTGTTACGAGTATGATGTTGCTAGTGTTGTGATGGCTCCGTTGGACTGGCGGAATAATCCCTTTGGAAATTAATTTTCCAGGTAGTGATTGTGATGGTGAAGCAGTGAGATGTTTGTGCCAACGGGGATACCTATACGGAAATATATCCGCGGCAGCAAGAACACCAACTAAAGCAACATGTACATACATTCAGTCAGCTCACCGTCCCAAAGCCTATTCTTCAAGATTACAGTATCATGCTATAATCTTTTCTCCTTCTTTTAAACCTGCCTTCCTCACTCCACCACAAAGGACCCTTATATGCTCTTCCTGTGTCCCCGCCAAACCTTCGTTCACTAATGTCTTCAGTGTTCCTCTTCTCAAACACAGCCAGCTCCATACATAGTCCCATCAGTTCCTGCTTCTGCCCCTACACGTCTTTTCATTTCGGTTCCACCAGCTCACCGCACCACTTTACGAGGATCGAGGATCATCTCATCCTGAACCACGAAAATGCACAACGGGAATCAGGAAATGCACTCAACCGCACTAATCTGCGGTCGAAAGTACAGGGAGGCAAATATCTCTTAGCCAAACTGCGGGAAAGATTCTTTGGGAAAACAACTCCATGCTTCACCCTCAGCATTCCTCGCTTGAAAAAAAAAGAAAAAAAAAGAAAGAAAGAAAAAAAAAACACGTATGCTACCATGCACATTAACGCAAGGATATCAGTTATTCTCTTGCGGAATATGGCAAGAGAATAAAACTGTTTGACGTGTAGCCTCGAACGAACGTACATACTACATGTGATAAGGAGGAAGTCAGTACCTGTGCATTGTTGAAAATTAATTGCTACAACAAAACATCATCATTTGGAGTAAAAGTAAAGAGAGAACGTCAAGTTCCCCCTTATTTTTTTTTCCTTCTGATACAGAATTAGAAAAAAAATATCATTAAGCCACAGCAGCAGCAGCAAAAGTAGTAGCAATAGTAGTAGATGCAGTAGTAGTAGATGAAGTAGTGGTAGTAGTAGTAGTAATAGTAGTAGTTGTTGTAGTAGTAGTATCAGCAACATCAGCAGCATCAGCAGCACCAGCAGAAATAGTAGTAGTAGTAGTAGTAGTAGTAGTAGTAGTAGTAGTAGTAGTAGTAGTAGTAGTAGTAGTAGTAGTAGTAGTAGCAGCAGCAAAAGCAGCAGCAAAAGCAAAAGCAGCAGCAGCAGCAGCAGCAGCAGCAGCAGTAATAGTAGTGGTGGTAGTAGTAGTAGTAGTAGTAGTAGTAGTAGTAGTAGTAGTAGTAGTAGTAGTAGTAGTAGTAGTAGTAACAACAACAACAACAACAACAACAACAACAACAACAACTACAGCAACAATGGTACTGCACGTGAGTTGGGGTATTCTCAATACAAATAAAGGCGAGTACCATCCTGAGGCACACATCTTTCACTAACACTCGTACATTCCCACAGCCAGACACCACCAGGTCCCCCAGCACCCACTTGAGTACGTTTGTTTAAGGTGGTGTAGGAGGGCCGCTCCCCTGTAAGCTTTCCTGGAGGATCCTGGGTTCTAATCCTTTCTTTACGCTCGTCCGTATTCCTCTTGGGGTGTTTTCGTAAACCTCAGTAAACACTTAATTTTCAAACGGTGACTTACGCCTTATGAACGGGTTAAAAAGGTTCACTCTCCGTACAGACTACCTGCGGTTTGCAGTGGAGTGTCATTTATAGTGGTTTGCTATTGGAGTGTTATTTATAGCGGGTACCAGTTAGTTGCTTGGTATTAAGATATATGCAACTATAACAATGAAGTTCAGATCTGAACGACTTCCCCTTGTTGAAACACTATATAACATGCATGTGGTAGCTGAAACCTTTATGATTTTAGCGCCTCCTAGCCAGAGGGAATCACGGGGAGAGGAAGAGCCGCAAATCACTGAGCAGTGATCCACGGCACTCAAAACCCCTTTCTGGTTAAAGCGCTGAAAAATCACAAGCGTCGAGGCTGACGGCTTGAAAAATCTTCTTTGACGCGATAACGACGTGTGTCTGTAGGTGGCGCGGGACCCAATATCAGAGACGTGACACTGAAGCCGAGCACAGCACGGCAAGGAAAGCACCATCTTGGAAACTCATCCATCGCAGGAAGCTAAGTGCGTCAGCAAGACGGCGAAGTAAGCCATGTAAAGGTAGACCGATGGGCGGTGCGGTCCGGACCGATCTGAATTTTTTTTTCAACGGGAGTTAAGGAGCTTTAAAATACGAATAAAGGACAAAGGATAAAAGACAGAACCAGCCATACTTACCACCAACTCACCAGCCCACACTAATAACGGTGGATGTTTCTAAATCCTATTTACACCATCGAATGAAAGTTTTTTTTTTTTTTCCGCAATAAGTCTCATCCTTAACGAAACAAAGAAGGTAAATTTTTTACGCTATAATCGCATTACAGTTTACGACCTGAGTTGAGAAGTGCTTTTCTTTTACAAATGGTATTTTCTGACTTCTTGTTATGGTTCTCTTTCATGGCGAGGCAATGAAAACATGAAATAATAACATGAATAATATATATATATATATATATATATATATATATATATATATATATATATATATATATATATATATATATATATATATATATATATATATATATATATATATATTTTTTTTTTTTTTTTTTTTTGTCTTAAATGAACAGAATGATGGTTGGTGATCGTGATTGTAGTGCTGGAGGTGGTGGTGTTCACTGCAGGGGAAGCACAGATATCACTAGGTACTCAGGATGTTTCGTAAAGATTTAGTTTCGTAAAGATTTAGGTGTTATAGTTAGTTCCAATCTCTGTTCACGAAAACAATGATTAGAAGCAAGAAATAAAGTAAATCGGGTATTAAGATTAATTTTTAGGAATGAATTTTTAGGTGGAGATTAATAGGGGAGCTGACAGAGGTCTTTAAGTGGTATAAGAGATGTAACAAAGGTGACGTAAGCAAATTTCTCAGGACCAGTAAGCAGGATAACACAAGGAACAATGGATTCAACCTTGAAAAAGTTAGGTTTAAAAAAATTACTGAAGCAGTAGATGAATATAAATTGTTAGTGTTGAGTTATTAGGTAGCTTTAAAACAAAATTAGACAACTTTATGGATGATGATGATAGGTGGAAATAGGTATGGATATTTCATAAGGGGACTGCCACGTGTAGGCCTGATGGCTTCTTGCAGCTTCATTTATTTTCATATGTTCTTACTCATATGTTCTTATGTTCCTTGTGACCCCGGCTGCGTTGAAAAAAAAAAAAAAGTTAAAAGATTAAAAGTTATACATCAAAAATCAATCGCAGCCGTTTGAAATCTGACAGGTCAGTGCTAAGAGCGGTAAAATCAAATGAAATGACAGATAATTGTAGTCACTGAGCATAAACGAAGTTTCATTCATACAATTTAACACAGAAATTTATCTACCAAAAGTTTTCAAATGCGTATGTGCGTAGCGGTAAGTGTTGCGTGGAGCAGAATGGATTAAACACTTCATGTTAATTATTTTAGGAAGCTAAGGGCAGCTGCACAACTCCTGTTCCGTCCAATCAAAATATCTACTGAATGCTAAGGATACACAAATGAAGAGGCAAAATAAAGAATAAATAGATAAATGAGCGAAAACGATAAGCAATGTGTCAAGATTCCTCAAAGTTTCATCTGATATATGATATTCTGTTGAACTAACTGTTTCAAAGCTTTTGATGAATGACATTATATTTATTGACAATAGAAGAGAAGTAAAAACAATTCATCCACGAGTGCGTGATAAATGTTCTCGCCAAGATAAATTAGTACTGGTCATGATCCAGTGACTATTTGTGTCTTTCGCGACCATCACACACACACACACACACACACAGAGAGAGAGAGAGAGAGAGAGAGAGAGAGAGAGAGAGAGAGAGAGAGAGAGAGAGAGAGAGAGAGAGAGAGAGAGAGAGAGGGGGGGGTGCGGAGGGGAAGAACAAAAAAATATGTAGACGGTATAAGTCCACACTTTTCTTTCTCCCTGAGGGAGTCACTCAGCAAGTCGTGGTGGCGAACCGTGACACTTAAGTTCAATAAGTCGACAAGAGTGTTTGTACATGGTCTTCTAACATTCACCGTTATTCAAATACATTTTGCTGTGTAAATGGCAGTATACGGCGTACTTAATAAACTAATAACAAGTACAATTCAGGCTTATGAATGCCAGCAGCTGTTGCGAGTTGGTATCTCAATGGTTTCCTTGTCCATCCATCACTTGGCATGGCAGGGCGCTGTCCCCTAAACCTTCCCTGCCGTGTTAAAAAAGGAGAATCCCACGGGGACGTTCCCTCATCAAATTTTAGTGTGGCCGTGATGATCTTCCCGCGGCTTTATGAGCCTCACCACACGACCTCAGCGGTTTGTTCCTGGCACAAGGCGTGGCCTCCGGGAACCATGAATAAGTGCCGACACAAATCTTTCTTCCAACACTGACTATTTCAGAGAATAAGTAAGTTTTGCAAAGGTAAAAGTATGTATAATATGCGCGTGTGTGTGTGTGTGTGTGTGTATATATATATATATATATATATATATATATATATATATATATATATATATATATATATATATATATATATATATATATATATATATATATATATATATATATATATATATATATATATATATATATATATATATATATATATATATATATATATATATATATATATATATATATATATATATATATATATATATATATAATATCACACACACACACACACACACACGCACACACACACTTGAGTCTTCAAGACTACCAAAAGAGAAGTTCTCTGGTCTGGTCTTCGTCACTCATTTCAGCTCGATGTGTATTTTAGATAAAAATTAAATTAAAGATTAATCCTGATCATTAAGGAAATCCATCTAAAGACATCCATGGAAGTTAAATAGTGAAAGTGGGAAGGCCAAAAGGAAAAACAAGTAGAAAAAAAACTTTATCCAGAGCATTTTCACATTTTCTTTATATATATATATATATATATATATATATATATATATATATATATATATATATATATATATATATATATATATATATATATATATATATATATATATATATATATATATATATATATATATATATATATATATATATATATATATATATATATATATATCTGCGTTTCTTAACCTTTTCCCACTTCAGCACTATAGTGTTGGGTTGTTCAGTGGTATGTTCGGTCAGTTCGATTGCAAGTTCGAACCAGAGTTGATGTATGAGTTACCAAGCGAATAAACGGGACTGGGCTTCCTGATGGTTGTACTGTACAAGGCCTCTCCTTACCCTCCCGGCCTTGCGACCAGACACTATAAGCACCCACTGTAGTCAGATCTAGGCAGTCCAGCATTCCATAACGCCGACTAACAGAGACCATAATTGCAACACGACTACAACAACGACGTTAAGCTTATCACCGCTTGTTTTTTTTTTATTTTGTTTATTTTCCAGAAATAAAACACTGAAGATGCCAGTGCTGCTATAAACTAAAATAATAAATTCAGTCTTCTTCCTCACTATGCTAAAATCTATAAACACAATTGAAAAAGAAGTCAAAGTTTATTAAATAAAAGTTACACTGTTGTCAATAAGTATCCCTTCATTACCTTTGCGTCCCATTGTACCGCCATATACACAGCATTTCCTAGCTCCACCTGATATTAATTTCAGCACCCCTGAGGATGCTAGCATCCCAGGTTAAGAAACACTGCGACGTGATATTCATTTAGAAATTTGTCCTTTTCAAAACAAAGTAGTCTCATGTGCGCCAATGTGTTTTTTTTTTTTTCATGAAGTAAGTAGCTCTTCTAAGCAAATAAACCATATGTGACACCTGATTTGTACTGGAGTGTGACGTGAAAGGGGGAGAATACCATAATTTTGAAATATCGCAACAAAATACCTTACGTATGATAAAAATCCAGCTTCTCTAAAAATGCAGACTAATGCTATTTTCGAGTATTTCCAATGAAGCACCATGACGCCGAAGGACGGTGAGTGCGACGGGAAAGCCGCCCCCATCCTTCACCCGAGACGCGCCTAATAAGGTGGCCGGAGAGCGGGAGTCCACAAGCAGAGACGCTCATAAACCACCGCCAGTCAGGGGGAGGTAGGAGTAACCTTGACAGCCGCCAGCCGCCTCACTCCAGACCCAAGAGAAGTGTGGCTCCACCCAGGCACTCCACTGGCCTGACGTGAGGCAGTTGTCGGATAAGAGGCGATATAAGCAAAGGTATTGTGTACCGTACGATGTATGAAGTCCCAGCAACCACCACCACCACCACCAACAGATGATGATGAATGATAATGACAATGAAAAATTATACCAGTACTAATAAAAACATCACCATCACAATAATGCCCATACTTTATCATGCCGTGTATGTTCTAAGGTCACAAGAAGACAAATAATAAATAACCCTTAGGATTCCTGGTGTCAGCTAACACTGCATCCCAGCGTCGTGGTTGCTGGGAGTGTACATGCCATTAGCAAGTTGTTACTAAGACTATGAGCAGATGAGAAGTGATGCTGGAGCTGAAAGAATCCTGGTAATCCGCATTATTTTATTTTTTTTTTCCCCAAATCTTAAACTGTGAAGCTTATCCTTACGCACAATGCCTCGACGCTCCAAGTTGTTCTGCAGATTAACAAGGGAGGCAAACATGATGGAAAAGTTGCTGCTCGCCTGCTTCTCCGTGAAGGCGTTCCTTGGATATCAGTGCATTTATGAACGCGTCTGTCAGTTTTTCTCAGAAGGGCACGCTTCAGTGTTGCCACCAAATTGCCTGTGTTCGGTTGCCTGCTTCCACTTAAGGTTAGTTTTGACTCGCGTTTTGCTCATGGTGTCATCAAGAACTGGAAAAATATCTTAAGATGTCTCAAACAGTATCCGCTAAAAATCATTTTTGGTTCATTTGCAAAGACAAATTTCTTTAATTTTACAGGCATTTCCATTCTTATTGTTGCTACCACTACCTCATCTATATATACTGTCCCTCAGATATTAATTTCTCAAAGAAATAGGAAGGCAACATTGAATTGAAAGGAAAGTCTCATTCCATCACCATTATTATTATTATTATTATATTATTATTATTATTATTATTATTATTATTATTATTATTATCATTGTTACTATTTAGGGGTGTAGAACGGTGGATCACGAGACAATCCCGTTCCACTGGAGGCAGAGGGACTAAGAGTTCTGGTGATGAATATGTGAAAATGTGGTGCCTTGTCTTAGTCACCTTTCGTGGGATTGCCGGCCTATTATACAGATAAATAGATGTATCATTATTATCATTTTCATCATCATCATCATCGCCATTACTGTAAGTGCTGTAGTTGGTGCTTTGGATGGAGTGATGAAAGGTGATTGTTTCCCACTGCCTACAGCTCGCGTCACTTTTATTCAAGTGGGTGACACTTTGGAAGATATCAGTGGAAGATTTCATTCGAATTATTCTTTATCTGCTAAATTTTACATATTTACCCTTAACAAACTAATATATAAAAAGAAAAACTACAATTACAGGCTATAAGACAACCTTCCAGTCACGAGCGGAAAGTAAACGAAAGTAATAACAGATACATACACAATGCAGACCACTAGATACACACACTCGCATCCTCAGGTAGATAGGTAGGTCTCTCTCTCTCTCTCTCTCTCTCTCTCTCTCTCTCTCTCTCTCTCTCTCTCTCTCTCTCTCTCTCTCTCTCTCTCTCTCTCTCTCTCTCTCTCTCTCTCTCTCTCTCTCTCACCGAGGTCATAATCTTAGTCGGTGGCTACCGGTACTATTACCAATCATCATCATCATCATTTTAATTAATCATCATCATCATCATCTTTATCATTAACAACATCATTGCTCTTGCCATCTTCGCCACATTACTGATGATAATGTTCATGATGACAACAATAACGATGATGATGGCGATGAATAGAAGCAATGATCAAGGATCATGACGGTAAAGATGATGGCATGAAAACGTGTCTGAATTTTTCCCAAGGGGAAAAACTAGAAAGAAAAAAAAATCCTAAAATTTGGCGTCTTGATCTCATTGCTCTTTTTCTGACTTACTTTCTCTCCATAAAACGAAAATAAATTCTGCCTGTTTAAATAAAGAATGAACACGTAAAACAAATGGAAAATAAGAAATAAGGAAAAAGAACATTCAGACCAACACGGTTTGCTGCTCCGATGTTTCGAGCAGGAATGGATGCAAATGAGTTTATGAATGCATTTGTGATTATGGCTAATTTTCCCATCCACTTCACATGTCACTGCAAGCTCACCAGAGCCCAAAGCATTACGGCTCGCACGTAAATGTGTTAAAAATTATTTCAGGAAAATGTCTTACACGGCCATGCATTCACGTATTAAGGAAGGTTTCTGGAGCATTGTGTATACTTTATAGCATCAAGTGTAGATCGTACCTTGACCAAGTGTTACTCATTACGGGCAGTTCAAGTTGACTAACTTCTCGTCGCTATTCACCGTGGTTTTCGGGGTACAAGTCTGGAGAACAACAACAACAAACATCAATGTATATATATATATATATATATAATATATATATATATATATATATATATATATATATATATATATATATATATATATATATATATATATATATATATATATATATATATATATATATATATATATATATATATACTACTAAATGCAAATTGTGTCTTCACCATCCATTACGTGTGGCACGTGTCGTATTTAACTTTTCGTCGGTATTCACCGTGGTTTGGGTGTACATGACTACTAGAACTAAGGACCAATCATGTTAACACGACAAACACATCACTGTATCTTACCATAATGTATACGTTAATAGAGGAAATATATATCTTAACAGGGATATTCTAGACAGAAGCAATTAAACAAAAAATAAATAAATAAATAAATATCCACGTCCATTATGGCGGTTCGATGACACATTAGCATAGATGAACACACAAGAGGTATCGCTCATTCATAATTATTTAGGCGACGTGGCGTTCGCACCTTTAATTCAATATTAAATATGAATGTGAATTTTTTTCAACTGAATTAATAAGTAGGATGTCAGTGATATTGACGTTTTTTGTACGGCACACACACACACACACACACACACACACACACACACACACACACACACACACACACACACACACACACACACACACACACTTTTGTGTTACATGCGAAAGAATGCTAAATATTAAGAAAAAATATACACGCATCATCTACTATACTCGAAGCAGGAGATGAGTTATCAAATGTGGTGCTGTTAATCTGGTTCTCGAGTTCTCTTGATTCATTGTATCCGTGAAAGCGATGGAGCAGCAAAGACCTTAGTAGGTTGATCAACAAAAGTAGCATACAAGTTCTGTGCAAAGGGGCTGTGAGATGCATGCACCGAGCAAGTTGTGTGCGCCAGAGAAGCGAGGGATTTTTATTTTTGAGACACTAAAATTCAGCAGATGTTAAATATTTCTGTCAGATACCGTGCAAAGGTCAGCGTCACGTGCATACTAAAGATGAAAGCAGAGCATTCATATAAAAACACATTCATGCAAGCTTGCATACTAGACAGATACGCAAACATACATTAGATACATTTTTTTTTAATGTAGTAGGAGCTCTCCTGAAAGAGTTTGAGTCACGGGCAGAAAAAAATAAACAAGCAAGCAGAGTAAAGAAAGCGATGAGCCACACTCGAAGCACGAACACTGATGGTAGTGGTAGCAGATGTGTGGGTGTGTGCATAATTCAGTACTTCGTCCTTAAAGATCATGTACTGCACTCATGCACGATCGACAGTTTTAACCTCCCACTGAATGGTCAAACCTATTGTTAAGATTAGAAAAAAGAAAACAAAAATCACATAACTTACATCACATTCTCTTGCTTGAGGGGGACAGAAAGTGATTGTCCATTAGTGAACATCATTGCACTTAAATTGCGAAGCGTGTCTCAGCGTCCTAAGTGACGGTCGAGGATTAGCGTGCCGTGTGTGTGTGTGTGTGTGTGTGTGTGTAGTGAACTACACGAATGGAAGTTCTAAGATGTAATCACTGTTACTAGATATTATGATTCATCAATTAACGTGCACAACTGGCAAAAAGCTCTAATAGCAGACGACGAGTATACTACATGCAAATAATTTTGACATGTTATTATGTCATTATATCAAAACTTCTTTTGTAATGGTTCTCCAACTCAGCGAGATTTCGTAGAAGGCATGAAGAAAAAGTTCCGACATTTGTTGAAAACAAATAAAATTCCTGTGATAAATATTCCCTGGTTTTCTTGTTATTTGCAACAACTCTAATTCTTACAAATAATGAAATAATGAAATATACAGACAGAATCCAATCACATAATTTTCATAGTTATTTGTGAAGGTATTAAGAGAGCTGAAGGTTATGAAGTGAAGAATTTTGTGAAAACCTTTGTTCTAAACAAGTGGTCTGGATCTAAACCGATTCAGCATTATATTACAAACATTAATGACAGAAATATAGATACTGATTTGATTTTTGAGAGAGAGAGAGAGAGAGAGAGAGAGAGAGAGAGAGAGAGAGAGAGAGAGAGAGAGAGAGAGAGAGAGAGAGAGAGAGAGAGAGAGAGAGAGAGAATTTCTTCGGCCTGTGGGATTCAGAATTCAGCTCCTGATTATGGAAAGTAATTAGCCAGAACACGCTTCACCGGACACATAATGGCACGTGGGCTGAATATAGGGAATTAGAACCCTTCATTATCGGAGGGATGCCTGTGTTCATTATGGGGCTTATACTGCCTAGTATATATTCTTCTCAGTGCCCTTATGATACCACTATCATGATACCACTCATGGGCCCTTCACTGGGTGTGTGTGTGTGTGTGTGTGTGTGTGTGTGTGTGTGTGTGTGTGTGTGTGTGTGTATGTGTGTGTGTGTGTGTGTGTGTGTGTGTGTGTGTGTGTGTGTGTGTGTGTGTGTGTGTGTGTGTGTGTTTGTGTGTGTGTGTTATTTATTGCTAAATATATAATATCCATATAAAATTATACGTAATAAATTAAACATACCACAAGTTCTCTAGCTAAAACAGCTTCTATATGGTTAGGCGTCTGAGTCGTCTCCGTCAATTTTTTCTTACCTCCCAGTTGCTAACATGTTATCAAAATCTCTTGTTGCAAACGTAGATGCTGTAATTCATATTATTAAAAAATAATCACGGAACGAAACTTGCAATTGTTCTTATGTACAGACCTCCGTCCCAGCCAGTGCAAACCGAAAGCAACAACTACGATCAAATTAGCGAATTAACTGACACAACTGACACACAAGAGGTTATAATCACTGGTGACTTAAATTTACAGGTGACGAAGTGGGGTGAGCCCCTCACCTCATACCATGGACACGATCTATAAAATAACTTGAGAGGAAGTTCACTTACTCGGTTTGTACAAAACCCTACTGGCGGTAACCACGCGCTCGATCTCATGTTACAAAAAAAAAAAAAAAAAAAAAAAAAAAAAAAAAAAAAAAAAAAAAAAACGAATTAACAGAAATTCTAAATGTCGGCGAGTTCAGTGATAGCGACCAACGCGCAATCACCTTCGTTATAAACTTCTTGGGTAACGATTCAAACTAAACCAAAGAAAAGTCCCTGACTACAGAAAATCAAATTTTTGTACTCAGTTCAATGCTCAAAACAAACTGACGTACCACCACAGATATTAATGAACAATGACTAAACTAAAATCGCATGGTATCCAAGGCCACGTGGTGAAATGGGTAGAAGATTGGCTGAATAACCTTAAACAAAGAGTAATTTTAAATGGAAAAGCATCCAAGTGGACTAACGTAACCAGCGGGGTGCCACAGGGATCAGTCTTAGGTTCTATTCTCTTCCTTGATAGATGTGGGTGTTACAGGTATAATATCGAAGTTTGCTGATGACACCAAAATAGCAAATATCGTAGTCTCAAATCAACAAGTAAAAGAAATGCAGAACAATTGAGACAAGTTGTCAGAGTGGGGATAAACCTGGCAAATGAGTTTTAATGTGGGTAAGTGTAAAGTGCTGCATATATGTAGGATATCGAAACGAAAAAAGCAAAGTATATTTTGAATGGTACTCAACTTAAGAACGAAATTGATTTAGGAGTAACAATATCGAGTAGCCTACAAACTAGCCACCAATGTTCAGAAGTCGTAAAGAAAGCAAATAAAATAACTGACTTAATCGCAGATTTGAATATAAATGTAAAGATACGATCCTCACTCTATATAGCACCCTGGTTCGTCCCCTTTTGCAATATTGTGTTCAAGCATGGTGCCCCTATTACCAGAAAAACAGAAAAATTTGAACAAGTTCAGCGTAGAGTAACAAGAATGATACCAAGTCTAAGAAACAAATCATATGAAGAGCATCTTAAAGAATTAAATATATTCCCATTAACTCAAAGAAGACTAAGAGGTCATTTAATAAAAGTGTTTAAATTCATCAAAGCCATTAATAACATGGACTGCAGTAAGTATTTCACGATGGATTATTCAAAATTACAAGCGAGGAGACGGTTGCAAAATTGTTGGGAAATCCTTCAGTTCTCATGTATCTTTTTTTTTCCCCCAATCGTGTCGTCAATCTATGGAATGGGCTTCCTCGAGATGTCATAAACTGCAATACCGTAAATAATTTTAAACGGCGTCTTGATAAATATTTTGCCTCAAATCCGCAGTTAATAGCGTTTGTTTGTTAGAGATTAAAACTTCTTGCCTTCAGGAAATGGAGACACCTCGTTTCATCTATTTCATTTTTTTCCTATAAAAATTTCCTTCGGTTTTTACTTTTCTAACTCCATAAGATATTTTTTTTCCGACCTGTTTCCTGTACGGCTTATGCCGGAGGAAGTGGAGGGTGGGAAGAGAGGCTTCTGCTTTGCCGTCCTTTTCTTCTACTATCACCTTACTAGTCTTAGGACAGGTCACCTGGTGAGGACCGCAAGGCCTGTTGTGGCCTATATTTCCATGTAACTCTAACCCCATGCAACACACACACACACTCTCTCTCTCTCTCTCTCTCTCTCTCTCTCTCTCTCTCTCTCTCTCTCTCTCTCTCTCTCTCTCTCTCTCTCTCTCTCTCTCTCTCTCTCTCTCTCTCTCTCTCTCTCTCTCTCTCTCTCTCTCTCTCTCTCTCTCTCTCTCTCTCTCTCTCTCTCGCTCTCTCTCTCTCTCTCCCCAGCAACCAAGGGGAGAAGACGTCCACGCCCTGCCCTCCCTCTCTCACTCTCTCAATCATGGTGACTAGCAGCACGGAAACATCACATACTCCGACATCGCCCCAAAAAAGAGTGACACAGTACCAAATTGTGAACACTGAATCATCTTTAGTAACAGAACAGCAAAAAAGTGATCAATGAACTATATCTAACAAATCCTATTTCCAAACAGAATTTTCACAATAACCGAAATTCAAAAACACTGCCGTGACACAGACTTAACAAACGCGTGGGTAAATAAGAATATACTAATGAAAATTATAATGGAAAAAGGATTGGAAAATAAATCCTCCAGCGCTCTCTGAAGAAAGTTCTATTTCGTCAGACAATAGTGAAATTGTAAGCATTGACGGGATGAAATTGAATGAAGAAATTGTGAAAACAAACGCTGCTGAAAACAGTTAAGTGAACACGTAACACCTTTAGAACGGGCTATCCCTCAAGACACGACACAAACCTCAATCCCTACATAACCTAGAATTACGCCAAACGAAAAGTATCTACTTCTCGAGAGCCGCATCTTTGCACTTGAAAGTAAAATGGCTCATTAAAAGGCATAGCATAACTGACAACACCCCCCAGGTAAATGCCCCGGAACAAACCTACATATATATAAAAAAATAAATAAATAAATAAATAAAAAAAAAAATCAGCTGCTCAATCAGAATCCTTCATGAAACAATTATAGACTTATCAAGTGTTGGGTGCAAGAAAACTATCATGGAGCCCACAACAATGCATAATTTACGGTGGTCTCTTCGACACCATAGATGGAAGACTCCCCTCTGAATTCATAAACAATTTTAGCGTACAATGTGTAATATGAGAAGCAAAAACGAGAACATATACCAACATTCTGACACATTCCAGGACAAAAATAAACGACATCAACTATCATATCCAGAAGTGTGCTAGTGACAACAGTATTGTCACCCTAACTCCCGACCTCTCCTTCAGGCTGGCAACAGTTAAAATCTAGGAGGCGTGCGTCGACACATGCATGGAACACCGGGGCTCTCTCCAGTCTTGGCAGGCTATTCAGTGCCATAGCAAAACAAGACTAAACGATCAACGGAAGTTTAAATTGAGTCCAAATAAAGAAAACTCAGAGAGACTCAAATGGAGACCACTCTACAACCAACACAACCAAAACAAGCGAATATCCCCAACATCAAGCCCTTCCCCCCTCCCACCCGGTCACATCAACAAGGATAGATGGCAGATGGTCGACCCAATTTCTTGGTCTAGATATGACCCACGCAGTACAAGAGACTCTATTTGCATGATTTCAACAACTAATATACAACTTCAGGCGGTGCGTTTTTAGGTTACATGGGATTTTTTTTTCTCTCTTTCCCATATTAACGTCGTAATTAGCATTCAGTACGGAATCAACGACGTGAGTGTGTCATCTCTCGACTGTGGTCATGTTCCCGGCAATATTTAACACTTTGAATCAGGCGCGCGCGCGTGTGTGTGTTAAGAGGTGGAGCTGTGTGCGTTATCATTGTGTTCCGTGATCAGTTTCAGAGTGAAAGCATATTGCTTGGCATGCTGCATTACCGTTTTATGCATCGATATATACTAATAAGTTCTGTAATTATTTCTCAGAAATTGTATTTTACGAATCATCCATTTAAAAAGAAAGATCAATGTTTTATCATATTTGAAGGGACGCAAAAAAGAAAAAAACATCTTGCAGAACATATCCATTTACCCATCCAACGACGAACTCACTCCCCCTCCCCCTGCCTTTCCATACACACGTGAAAAAGTAAACACGGGCATAGCTACGCATTGCTATTTTCTAGTTCCCATTTAGAGGTAAAAATCATCCCTATCTGTCTTCGATACACACAAGAAGAGATTATTAAATTAGTTCACCAAACTTTAATTAGCTCGGGAAGACGAGGTGGAAGACGTGGCGTGGCGCCTTCCATACTTGATGAGTTTTACCTCGTCCAGGTGCGGCGCGGATTTCACGCGGATGGCTTGATTAAATTTGCGTTCCGTTGGACATGATGAGTCCGGCGGTTGTGTTAAAAGGCAGGCGCGTTCTTCGGCATCACATTATACATGTTAATTAAAAGATGTGTGTATGTGTGTGTGTGTGTGTGTGTGTGTGTGTGTGTGTGTGTGTGTGTGTGTGTGTGTGTGTTTGCTTGTATGCTGCGTATAATCTGCATTATTGTTGTGCGACCATCAAGAGGAGTGTGCTGTCTATGGTATGTCTTTACCTCGCGGACATAAAGGTGTTGACTGCCTGTAGAACTATTGCAATATATCTTTTTTATTCCGCCGTCGTGACCCCGTTTGTCTTTTATTGTGTTAGGTGCTGGTGATATTTTGTAAATACTCATTATTATATGGCATACATAAATAAACAGGTAGTATTTGTATCAATGGCAGCAATAATAAAAATCGTAAGAATGTGTAATATGTTTGTATACATCTGTCTGGTGGTATTAGATTTATTATATTCTTTATAACTCGTCTAGCTGGATTTCATTCTTTACTTCAAACGGAATTTTTATCCGTTTCATAATATATATGATAATAATCACCACGCAATTACTCACCCTCATAAACAGTATTTCAGTGATTGTGTTCTACCTCAGCATGAGAGAAAAGTATATTAAAGAGAAATTACTTGTTTTTGTTCCTCCTACTTTCAGTTTTCAGTTCCTCCTACTTTCATTTTTTTTTCCGTCTGGATATACAGCTGCCTAACTCTTTATTTAAATTTTAGTCATGGCCCAGGGTGATTTCCTTTCTCTACAAAGGGAGGGAAAGAGAGATGGAAAAAAACAAAACTTGGGTGGTGGCGTCCCCTTGCACCGCCGCCCCTGTGACAAAGGGCAGGCGGGGACGGCACATGGAAGGGGAAGGGCTGAGGTGAAATCACATAGCAAAATTAATGTTCTTGTTGTGCGTACATCCTCACCTCTTATTATCTTGTCCCTTAGTTACCTCGTCTGGCACAACCCTTGTCTCTGCTACTGTTAATACCACCAGTAGTACAGTAGTACAGCCACCACGGCACAACTCTCTCTCTCTCTCTCTCTCTCTCTCTCTCTCTCTCTCTCTCTCTCTCTCTCTCTCTCTCTCTCTCTCTCTCTCTCTCTCTCTCTCTGTCAGCACCACCACGCAGCAGATCGTTACCTTTAATGTGACTAGGAAGGGCCTCGGGTTATCTTGGCGCCACAGTGTAAAGCGCCTTAATATTTCCTTCCACGGCGCCTCCTGAGCCGCTCCCACCTCGCCGCAGAGAAGAGCAGGAAGCCAATTATCCACTAATGTATCCCTAGTGCCCTGCGGCTCCTGCCTTCGCCCCGCGGATGTTGTTCTTATAGACTATTTTTCATTCAAATTTATGTTTATCACCTCCAGAAGCACTTGTTTAACCTTTTTGAAGGCGAGGCTTTTGT
>NC_087153.1:7507500-7562500 GCF_035594125.1 Scylla paramamosain
GAGAGAGAGAGAGAGAGAGAGAGAGAGAGAGAGAGAGAGAGAGAGAGAGAGAGAGAGAGAGAGAGAGAGAGAGAGAATCAGGAAGTAAAACGGTCATACCGAAGGACGGAAGATGTGAAAGGAAGAGATAAGTAGCGAGTTTACAGAGTAGGTGGATAGTAAAAAAAAAAAAAAAATTGAGTCAGGAATGTAGCTGAAGGCTACATTCCTCGCATGGGATACACATCTTCTATGAAAAAGGAATGGTGTAAACTTATAGCATTATTAAGTGAGGTAAAACTAACTTTTCTTGAAGTACGCTAGTATTGAACGCTTTTATATTATGATATTGTTTTCTCCTGCTTTCACCTTCACTTTTTAGAGGATGGATTCCGAGATGTTTTGAGTTGGGTTAGCATTCTCACTGTTTCACTGCTAAGATGTACTGACTCTTGTATTCATCTTACTTTTACTCTGCCTCTTAAAGATGAGGGGATAGAGCAAGAGAGAGAGAGAGAGAGAGAGAGAGAGAGAGAGAGAGAGAGAGAGAGAGAGAGAGAGAGAGAGAATCCGTGGAGGGTTAGGAATTTGGGATCGGACATAATGTCACACACACACACACACACACACACACACACACACACACACACACACGTTTTCCACACTTAGCAGTGCACGCCCCTACACCTTCATGGCACACGAGTACGACCGTGCAGGCTGGTTCATGGGCCTTACACACTCGCTCCTCCTCCTCCTCCTCGTCCCCTCCTACGCGGAGTGCCAATCCTCTCTTCACATTCCCTTCCTGGCCGACCCCACTGAGTCTGGGCAAGAAAAATGTTTACGACGTATGATGAAGGATTTTTTTTATGATCTGAGGAAAGGCGGAAGATGAGTGGTAAAAGTAGCTCCGGGAAACAGCAAACGCATTTCTCCCTTCATGCTACATTATTTCAGGAGCGAGCGAGCGAGAGAGAGAGAGAGAGAGAGAGAGAGAGAGAGAGAGAATGCATCCCTGCTTGTGGCGTCTGCGGTGAAGCGACAAACTCTAAAACTCTCAGAACCCTCAAACTTCCTCGACGCCACCACCATCATCAACGAAAACAACAACAATGACGACGATGACGACAGTGACTATGATGGACTGCAATAGTGGTAACAGAAACAGCAGCAACAACAATAATTTCTGGCTGAGATGATAGCAAGTTGTTAGGCTCTCTCAGTTTTCGCCTGCGTAATCATAAATCTGCGATGAATCCCGATGACGAAGGACAACAACAGGGATCACACTTAGCTGGATGAGTCAGTTCAAACCCAGGATATTTGGATTCCTTACCAAACATGACGTCAATATAATAGTAAGTGTTGACAAATCTCCTGTTATGGAGTTCCCTTACATGACAACGGAACGAATTAGGAAGTCATATAACAACCCATGTCACTGGTCAAGAGGGGCAGATGCACCTCGTACTGGTGTATTCTTACTCACCAGCATATCAAGCCGTCCCCTTACAAAATGCAGCAGTCCTGAGTACCAAACACAATGGTGCATGGAAGGAGGAGGAAAGCATGAATGGTATACATGCATGCCACTTACGAATTCATCCTTGGCACACACACACACACACACACACACACACACACACACACACACACACACACACACACACACACACACACACACACACACACACGTGTAGTAAGGATAAGCTGGTGAAGCATCACCGTATTATAGCATCCAAGAAAATAAAGTGAAGAAATTATTAAGGACATTTTAATTATAAGAAGCCAAGAAAGAGGGGTGGGTAAGTGAGGCGTGTGAGCGGCCGAGGGAGCGGCGCCGGGTGGCTGGTTGGCCGCCTCCCGCAGCCTGCTTAACAACTGGTTAACAAGTGGATAAATACATTTTGAATGCCGTGTGTGTGTGTGTGTGTATATATATATATATATATATATATATATATATATATATATATATATATATATATATATATATATATATATATATATATATATATATATATATATATATATATATACACACACACACACACACACACTGATCTATCTTGGTAACATAAAAATCAACCATGAGTTAAACTTTCCCAATTTCGTCACGGGGTGAGCCACAGAACAATTCTGAGAGGTGACGGAAGGCGAGGTGACGTGAGGCGAGGCGAGAAGTTTGAGCAAAGATGTATGATGCCTGGTAATTGTGTGGTGACCTCCCATCTGTGTGGGCGAGGGGAGGCGGTCCACCAGGAACTCATCTCATCTTGACTCATCCCTCCAGTCGCTATTCATCACCACAATTTTCTGTTGGCGGTGTCTTGCGAAAACAAGAAAAAAAAATCTAAGCTACAGAAAGTTTATGAAGCAAATATTTTAAAGTTCCACCTACGTAGTCTCATAAAATATTTAGCATCATATTTATTACTACACTTACATAGCGGGAATTGGGTAAAAATGTTTTAGAGATATTGCCAGTAATAATTTTTGGTGGTGGTCTTTTAGTAGTTCAGGTGAAGGAGGAGGGAGGCTGTCTGGGGATCACCGCAATCATTTCACCAAACTTTTGGTGCAGAAACTCGTATAAATACCGCGCTGATGAAGTTATATTGACACTTGCTCAAACTCGAGACGAAAGGCTACGTTAAGGTGGAAGGCGGCGCTCATGCGGTGTGTGGCGGTGTTGTGCCAAATCTCTCCAGGGTCCAAATTTCTCGAGGGTGACGCAACTGCGCGTGCGCACCATATCAAGGTAACAGCATCAAAACATCACCCAGGTATTTCATATATTTTTACGTATTATCAACTACTTTTTGAGGTCTTATTGGCAAATTAATGTTGCTTTATTGTATGTGGATATGTTAGGATGGGAATGGGACAAGTAAGCAAGGGTAGTGAGTGATAACAGAGTATCAAAATCTTCACCCTTTGCATATATCAAGTCCTATCGCCATGTTATATATTTATGTACTTTACGTATTGTCAATATCGGTATGTAACTTTATTGACAGATTACTAATGTTCCATTGTCTGTGGAATATTTTAAACAAAATATGGTGGAAGGACTTGACATATGGAAAGGGAGATTTTGGTGCTGTTATCACTCACTACCCTTATTTACTTGCCCCATTCTTATCCTGACATATCCACATACAACAAAGCAATAGTAATTTGTCAATAAAACCTCAGAAGTAGTTCATAATACGTAAAAATATATAAAATACCTGGGTGATGTTTAGATGCTGTCGCCTCGATAAGGTGCGCATGCGCTCTGGCGTCACCCGGGAGAAATTTGGACCCGGGAGAGATTTGGCACGACAGTGGCCAGGCAGGCAGCGCGTCTGTCTTTGTTATACTATGGCATTGTAGATAGCAGATTGTTTATACTATCACTGGCACGCATGTTGTGAACATACAACTTAAAGACGTAAACATACTGCACATATTAATAACTATAAATACCAACAAGAAAGTGGAAATGTAGATAGTAACTAAAAATACATTTACAAAATTAGAGCAACCTATCAGTTTTCTGAAAACCATATGAATCTTCCTCCAACTTTCTGCCAACCATGATTCCCAACCCGGTGATTCTCCTGTGTCTTGCTCACATTCCGGTGCTTGCTCACCAGCCGCTAATGGTGATTAATGGCGAGGGTTGGTGTTAATTTATTACCTAGAGTGTCCCGGGTGTTTGAAATGATGAAATGTGGCTGGGTAGAAAACCTTTGATTTGGGATAACCGTGTCAACGGTTACCGGGACATAGCACAGCATAGGAAACACACACACACACACACACACACACACACACACAGGGAAAAGAAAGGTGTGTAATCTAAAATTCAGAGAAAGAACACGAATACAGTAAAACTTTAATAAGATACATTTATCATGTCTTTCCTCTTCATAACGGTTACAGCTCTATATCTCGGCACTGTGTCCGTGTCACCACTGCCAACCAGCGTTCACTGACAAGGGGAAGCCTCATAGATATAGGGTGTTACCTTTTGACGATTTGATGATGCCCGCTGTTAATAAATCCAGTATATATGTAAAGGGATATTGGTCTATTTTTTGCTTCGTTGAACTTTTTAATTATCTGGATGAAAAGTTGTGTCTTCTGGAGTAAGCAAATTTTTCTCATGCGGCAAACAACAGCGGCCATCACGGCAAAATCCTTCCATACATTCACTGACCGAGGGAGCAACTGTAACCATATGCCTGGCTGCGCTATTTTTTCAGAAATAGGTGCTGTACATGAAACACCTTTCACTCCTTCATAAATCAGCGAAATAGACGAGGAAAGCACGGATGCATGCTATATGGATTCAGCTAGCATCAATAATACGAGTGGCAAATGCATATGATTCTACATTTTATATTTCGCTACCAGTCATTCGCTGATTACTAAAATTTATAGTGAACATAATCACCGTATATAAAAAAAGGGCAAATTACATTTTCGTCTTTTCTTTTAAGTTTGTGCAGTTTGTGAGGTAACTTGCCTATCATATATCCAGCGTGTAGTAATATATGAAGTACTGGTGTAGAGCATGAAATTGTAGTCATGACCAGGGCCAAATTAGGAAAACTGGGAGCCACAGGGGCCACACATCTCAGAAAGTAATGTTGCTAAATTTGTGTTGCTGTTATTAGTGTTAGGCTTCTGTAAGGTTATTTCTCCTCTTCCGCGGACTCGAAATCACCGTGACATCGAGAACCATGATCTTTGTCTTGTTTTGACGACGCTGAAACCAAACATTGAAAATATGGTAACCGTACGCTAGTCGCAGGGATTCCATCGTAAAGCGTTTGAAGACAGATACTGACTGCGCATGCATTCTGAAATGTTTTTTAATGATTTTTTTTACTTTTAAATCAAATTTTCATCAAAACTATGAGGTTAGACAGGAAGAGGCAGTAGGCACCTGCCGAAACGATAATGACTCCCATTGAGGTCTAAAGCACTGGATCAGTGGGTGCTGTGAACCTATCATTAAACCCAGCTGTGATCTCACTGAACATTTCCCTTTGTGTCTCACAACACAAGGGGTCAGTCACAGCCTGCCCTCTAAAGACAACTCTCTTCCTTCACACAAAACTACAAGCACCTAATTGCACACACACCCTTCACTCAAAATTAAAGATTATCATGACGACTCCTACACCACCCTCAGAGTCTCTGTCTAGGGAGGGGACCACAAATGTCCCCAGGTCGGACTGCTCTACTGGTATCGACCTTAAGTGTCTTGACACTTCCCTCAACTTTTTCTTCATTAACTTTTGCAACATTCTCTGTCTTAGATGTAATTTTCAGTCTGTAGAACACAACCTTTCCTCTACTAAACCTCATCTTCTTTTCATCACTGAAACACAGCTGTTTGAGGCAACTGACAATAGCCCCTTTTACGTTCCCTCCTACTTTCTCTATTCATATTTTCAATTTAAAGCTGCGATGTTGTGTATATGTGCGTAACGACTTAATCTGCTCTTGTGCCCACGATCTTGAACCTTCAGAGTTTTCCACCATCTGGCTACAGCTAGAGCCACTCTCAAAGCTTAATTTATCTGTGCTGTATACCTCTCTTCTAACTCCTCTGACTATAACAAATTCTTTGAATACTTAACTTTCAAAGTGGAGCACATTCTGACTCTCTTTCCATTTGCAGAGATCTCCATTCTTGGAAACTTCAATGTTCACCACCAGCTTTGGCTTTCCTCTCCCTTCACTGACCATCTTGGTGGACTAGCCTTTAACTTTGCTATCCTCCACGACCTAGAGCAAATAGTGCAATACCCTACTAGTATTCCTGACCGTCTTGGAGATACGCCCAGCATTCTTGACCTTTTCCTAACCTCTAATCCTTCTTATGCTGTTACCCTCTCTTTTCCATTGGGCTCCTATCGCTCCAATCCCTCATCTGCTAGTTTGGGGTGACCTGAGGAGGTATTTTGCTGATTTTCCTTGGAATGACTATTGCTTCCGTGCCAGAGACCCGCCTCTGTGTGCCTACCGCACACAGACACTCTATGCCAGTGTCTGGCATAGAGGCGTACATTCAACACTCTTTTTCTCGACCTAAAACTTCAACTTGGTTTAACACAGCCTGTTCTCGTGTTATACATGATAAAGAGGTGGCCCACTAAAGGTACTTGAGCGTTCCATCTCCAGAATCTCATTCGCTTTATATTTATGCCCGGAACCATGCGAAGTCTGTTCTCCAACTAGCCAAAAACTCTTTTATTAACAGGAAGTGTTCAAGATCTAACTCCCCTCGTGACTTCTGGCACCTAGCCAAAAACATCTCTAATAACTTTGCTTCTTTCTCTCATTTATTTCGACCAGATGGCACCACTGCTTTCACATCCATCTCTAAAGCTGAACTCTTTGCTCAAACCTATGCCAAAAACTCTACCTTGGATGATTCATGGTTTGTTCCTCCCTCTCCTCCACCCTCTGACTACTTCATGCTGCCTATTAAAATCCTTTGTAATGATGTTTTCCATGTCCTCGCTGGCCTAAACCCTTGGACGGCTTATGTACTTGAGGGGTACATAAGTTCGAAAGTGCGCCTCTATGCTTGCACCTTGCCTGGTCAAACTCTTTCAACTCTGTCAACATCTACCTTTCCTTCTTGCTGGAAGTTTGCCTACATTCAACCTATTCGTAAAAAGGGTGACCATTCTAATCCAGCAGATTAGAGGGGCCTTATCCGTCCATATATCGGGTATGCTTTACATGTCTGAGAGGGTTCCACTCTTACTGCCATACCATAGTTCAATCCAAACTACAATCATTACTATATCTACTTCCCAACGTGCACTAACTCTGTGGGATCACGAGAATTCATATTGCCTTGAATGGGGGTACACCCGAAAAAAAAAAAAAAAGGTGAGAAACTCTGGTGATGACCAATAGTTCTTTGCTGTTATATTTCTCTTTTATCATTGCACTGTCTTGCCCGTCTTTATATCTGGATTTCACATCACTGTATACGAGAAATCTCTCCAGTATCTCAAGTACAACATTAATATATTACAGAATGCTTTCTCTCTCTCTCTCTCTCTCTCTCTCTCTCTCTCTCTCTCTCTCTCTCTCTCTCTCTCTCTGCTACTCGAGAATTACGCGTTTCTTCTTTTCCATTCAGTTAGTCAATCAGTCAGTCACTTGTGAGTATTATACTCCTTCTCTTCCGGAAATTCTTCATCAAACAATGAAAGAAAATCTCCCAAAAGAATGAAAATGCTATGAAAAATAAAAATCTGAGGTATTCTCCTCTTGAAAATATAGGACAGAGATAGAAGAGGAAAGGTGTAGCCACTATGAAATTGTGTGTGTGTGTGTGTGTGTGTGTGTGTGTGTGTGTGTGTGTGTGTGTGTGTGTGTGTGTGTGTGTGTGTGTGCGCGCGTGTGCGTGTGTGTGTACGAGCAAGCCAAGGAAACCCGTGAATGCGACTATCTATCAGTCCGACCAACAATGAAGTGTTGATGATAATGATGAGTAATGATGGTAGCGGTCATGGAGGTGAGGGCGGCGGCGGCGGCGGCGGAGGCGGTGGTGGTGGTTGTGGTGGTGGTGGGAATGGTGAAAATGTTAGTGGTGGTAATTCAGGAAATAGCAGCAGTAACAGTAATAGTGCCAGCAGCAGCAGCAGCAGCAGCAGCAGCAGCAGCAGTAGTAGTAGTAGTAGTAGTAGTAGTAGTAGTAGTAGTAGTAGTAGTAGTAGTAGTAGTAGTAGTAGTAGTAGTAGTAGTAGTAGTAGTAGTAGTAGTAGTAGTAGTAGTAGCAGCAGCAGCAGCAGCAGCAGCAGCAGCAGCAGCAGCAGCAGCAGCAGCAGCAGCATATGTTGTTGTTGTTGTTGTTGTTGTTGTTGTTGTTGTTGTAGCAGCAGCAGCAAATAGTTCTAGTCATTGCGTTGTGTGAGAGAAGAGCATTTGTCAGCTTAATGGCCATACCAAGCGTGTAAAAGTTATACCACTTTAGTAAATAAAAATCAAGGAGTCTTACAAAGAGAATAAGCCAGGGAAGTGCATTCATTTCTTGGCCTTGTACTTGAAAACAGAAGTGGCGAGAGGAGGATTAAGAAAGTAGAAAGAGTAAGATGGAAAGAAGGAGGGAACAGGATGGGGCAGGAGGGACAAGACAGAGAATGGGAGAGAGAAGTAAGGATTATGGAGGAGGAGGAGGAGGAGGAAGAGAAGTAGTGGAGATCTGGAAAAGAACGATACCATGAACAAGGAGGAAGGAGGAAGGAGGAAGAAGAGCATTAGTTCCTGCAGCTTCTCTCTCAACCGTCCATTAGTCAGTCATTCCCAGAGTGCCGGAAATAAGTGGCAGAAACTGACAACAAACACACACTGAATCGCTAATCGAGTCATCAAATAATACGGAGACAGGAAGTTGGTGCCTGTCACTCCAACGCAGAGGGGGTGAAGGAGGAGAGGGAGGGAGATTGTTCTCTTAAGTCTTCAGTAACCAGGCCCAGCACTATAGTACCATTAGTTTTACATATTACGTAACAAGTGTTTAACATTAGATTCATGTAATAAAATGCTTAACAGTATTTACAAGAAATGCGTGAAATGGTTTCGGAAACTGAATTCAGTTTCAAAAGAAAACTGGTAAAGATGCTGACAAAGAAAAGAGAGAGACACAAAATTAAATAAGTACTGAGAAAACCGCCTGAAGTTATTAAAGAATAAAGAATAACCATAGTCACAAAGAACAAAATTGAATATATCGTGTAAAGGAGTACTGTAGATTGATAAAAAAAAAAAAAAAAAGTCTATAAAAGTGGCACAGCAAAGCCCTTGGGAAGCATCAGGATACCGTCAGTAAACTAAGAAACACACACCTAAACGAGAACTTACGAGTGTGAGTGAAATGAAAAAAATAAAAAAAAAATAAATAAATAAATAAAAAAAAATTAAATAAATTAAAACTCGATTTTTTTTTTTTTTTTTTTCTGTTCATGGAGCTTCAAAATAAGAAGGAAGATTCAGATTCTTGATACACACTACCACCAGTTTAATGCGACAACATTAATGGCCGTCCAAATTTCATTAAAAAATGAGTCACAAAGAAATTATTGGAAATATGTTATGTCATAAAAAGTTATGGGTTCCATGAAAGTAAAGGCGCTTATTATTGGTTAAGGTTGCATTACCTAAATGAATTAGTGAAGGCAAAACTATGCAAACTGATTACACGAGCAACATAAACAAAGCCTGCTCAGAATACTCCTCGCACACCGCCTCCCGCCCAAGGACGGCCGCTCCTCGCCCAATCTAATACTGGACGCCTCCGCCCTGTCTTCGGAATGGAGCCCAAGTTTCTACATTCAATTCACTGCGATCCCTCGGTGACAGGTTTATCAGGTTATCTTGGGCCAATATCGCATTCTACCACTAGCTTTAAATTTAGATTCCCATTACCTCCTCCATACATATCTTCTGCTGTGCCGTCTCGCATCACTGTGCAAGCACGTCCTCAGCTGGATATACCTTATTTTTCTTTTATACTGTTAGAGACCATAATAGTAAAGTAAACAAAGTGATGTAATATGGTATAATATTTGTACTTAATTAAGGAAAACTAGTAATTTCCTTGCAATATGGAAACTGAAGGAAAAAAAAGGGACTAGGTCTGAACTAGTACAGCTAAATGGAGCGTTGGTGCATTCTCTTGAATGCAGGAGACGCCTCTGTACTGGAGGTGTCTCGGTGGACTGAGGAAGGTTGGGGGGAGGAAGGAAGGGATCTGATGCAAGGCAAGGTAGATCCTAAGGTGGTTGTGGCATTCGCCGCCCCACCAAACCTGTCTCATGCTGCACTTGTATTCTAAATAATGTGCGAAGGCAGAACCTGCTGAGGCTGGTAAAGTAGACGACACTCAAGTAAAACCTTACTGACGTTCAATGCTCAGTGCAACAACCCGCCACAAGAAGCACGTTAATAGCTCCATAATCCTAACAATAATCCTCAATCCTCCAAGGAGGGGGCATTAACACCTGCCGAAACGTTAATTACTCCCAGTGAGGTCTAAAGCATTGGATCAGTGGGTTCGGTGAACTTATCATTAAACCCACCTTTGACCTCACTCAACATTTCCCTTTGTGTCTCAAAACACAAGGGGGCAGTCACAGCCTGCCCTCTGAAGACAACTCTCTTCCTTCACACAAAACTACAAGCACTTATTACGCAAACACCCTTCACTCAAAATTCAAAATTATCATGGCGACGCCTACACCAGCCTCTGAGTCCACATCTGGGGATGGAACCATAAAAGTCCCCAGGTCGGATTGCTCTTCTGGTATCGACCCTAAGTGTCTTGACATCCCTCCTCAACTTTTTCTTCATTACCTTCCGCAACATTCGCGATCTAAGATCTAAATTTCAATCAGTAGAACACCACCTCTCCTCTACTAAACCTCATCTTTTCCTCACTGAAATACAGCTGCCTGAGGCAATTGACAATAGCCCCTTTTCTGTTCCCTCCAACTTTCTCTATCCTCATTTTCAGTCCATAGCGGATCTTGCGTCTATGTGCGCAACGACTTAACCTGTTCTTGTGCCCACGCTCTTGAATCTTCAGAGTTTTCCACCATCTGGCTACGACCACAGAGTCACTCTCAAACTAGATTTATCTGTGCTATATACCTCTCACCTAACTCCTCTGATTATAAGAAATTCTTTGACTACTTAACTTCCAAAGTGGAGTACATTTTGACTTTCTTCCCTTTTGCAGAGATCTCCATTCTTGGAGACTTCAATGTTCACCACCAGCTTTGGCTTTCCTCTCCCTTCACTGACCATCCTGGTGAACTAGCCTCCACGACCTAGAGCAATTGGTGCAACACCATACTCGTATTCCTGACCGTCTTGGAGATACGCTCAACATTCTTGACCTTTTCTTAACCTCTAATCCTGTTTATGCTATTACCATATCTTCTCCACTGGGATCCTCCGATCACAATCTCATATCTGTATCTTTTTTTACTTTTTCGGAGGTGAATGAAAATGGCATTTTCATGGAGAATATTTTCCCATTAACTTTACGTCTCTCTCTCTCTCTCTCTCTCTCTCTCTCTCTCTCTCTCTCTCTCTCTCTCTCTCTCTCTCTCTCTCTCTCTCTCTCTCTCTCTCTCTCTCTCTCTCTGCCTGCATACACCTAACCTAACAGCAATACGTGCGTACTCAGACAAATCCCAGTATGATCCCTAAGCTGTGGCCATGAACGCCACCCTTTGCAAGAGTGACGTGTGTCGCGCTTCCTGTAAGTCGATCCTGCTCACCGGACTGTTTCAGTGAGACCCAACGTAAAGTGCAGGGTGAAGGAGGAAAAGCGATCCGGGCTGCTATAGTGTAACATGTGGGATTGAAATCACGCGGCTGTTAGCTACGAACGAGTAGAGGATTGTCGAAGCATCTGAGCGAGAGTTGGCAGGAAGTGGTTCGGTGATGCTGTTCCCCACCCTATGCATGATGAAGATGACAAGTGTCAGCAGATGCCTGCCTCCCTTCAGGCATCTCAGGGCTTGATGAAGATGGGTGCCTGGAGGGGATTTATGGAGGTCGCGTCTCCCACCAGCATTGTCACCATCGCCATCATCAGTGCTGCTACCAGCAGCACTGCTTATCTTTTTTTTTATCTTTTTATATATCTAGGAGGGACACAAGCCAAGGGCAACAAAAATCCAATAAAAATAAAAAAAAAAAAAAAAGGCCCAATGAGATGCCGGTCCCCGAGTAAGGTCCAAAGCAGTAGCCAAAAATTGAAGGATAAGTGTCTTGAAACCTCCCTCTTGAAGGGGTTCAAGTCATAGGAAGTTGAAAATGCAGAAGTAGGCAGGGAGTTCCAGAGTTTACCAAAGGGATGAATGACTGAGCATACTGGTTAACTCTTGCATGGACCATTAATCATACTTGCATATGAATTTTCTTCTCTGCAAATAAGAAATTAGAGGTAGCTGGGATTGGTTTTCCATCACCAATCTTCGCTATCCTCACAAAAAGAATTTATTTGTAAACTCTTGTTGGATAATGCCACTTACTATAGTACTGGGTACCACGAAGTCAATAATTAAGCACAATATAATGGAACAGAAATGTGGAGGGAAAACGTAAAGCCATTCCACAACTTAGGATCTTCCGATGTATGATTTGCTGATGTTACAATATAAAATGTGGAAAAATAGGTTACATTTAATTTACCAGGGCGGGCGCGTCGTGACTTACTGCGTATGTATGTTCCGCTCTTTTCTTTACAGCAACATACTCCAACGTACTTCATCTCCTGTACGCTGTTCCTCTGCTCCCTGATGTTCTGGACTTTTCGACTTGCAATGGGTTTTCCAGAACGGAATACTAATGTAAACAGGGGAATGGCTGTAGTTCAATCTCACATGGAAATATTTTGAAAGTAGGAAAACAGAAGAGTAAAATCAGCATTATAAATTTGAGAAGTTGATTTCCATAATATTTATCTTCGACAAAAACACGTTCAGCATTACCATCCCGACCTCGAAAATAATACAATAAAATACTTCACACAACCATGTCTCAATTAAGTCACTGCTGGCCACGACACCTCCGAGAACTATGATGCATTTGTGTTGCTTTTTATCGTTTTACTTTTATACTGTAGCTATAAATGAATAAATAAAAAAAAAAAAAAATATATATATATATATATATATATATATATATATATATATATATATATATATATATATATATATATATATATATATATATATATATATATATTTTTTTTTTTATGTAGGAGGGACACCGGCCAATGGCAAATCCAATAAGTAAATAAAGGCCCACTGAGATGCAGGTCCCCAAATAGGGTCCAAAGCGGTAAATAAAAAATTGAAAGATGTCTTGAAACCTCCTTCGTGAAGGAGTTCAAGTCATAGGAAGGTAGAAATACAGAAGCAGGCAGGGAGTTCAGAGATTACCAGAGAATAGGGATGAATGATTAAGAATACTGGATAACTCTCGCATTAGAGAGGTGGACAGAACAGGGGTGAGAGAAAGAAGAGTCTTGTGGAGCAAGGCCGCGAGAGGATGGAAGGCATGCAATTAGCATGATCAGAAGAGCAGTTAGCATGAAAATGGTGGTAGAAGACAGCAAGAGATGCGGCACTGCGACAGTGAGAAAGAGGCTGAAGACAGTCATTTAGAGGAAAAGAGCTGATTAAATGAAAAAGCTTTTGATTCCACCCTGTCTAGAAGAGCGGTATGAGTGAAACCCCCCAGACATGTGAAGCATACTCCATACATGGGCGGATAAGGCCCCTGTACAGAGTTAGCAGCTGGATGGGTAAGAAAAACTGGCCGAGACGTCTCAAAACACCGAACTTCACATAAGCTGTTTTAATTAGAGATTATATGTGAAGTTTCTAGTTTAGTTTATAATTAAAGGACAGACCGAGGATCTTCATTGTAGAAGAGGGGGACAGTTGAGTGTCACTGAAGAAGATGGGATAGTCGTCTGGAAGGTTGTGTCGAGTTGATAGATGGAGGAATGAGTTTTTGAGGTACTGAACAATATTAAGTTTGCTCTGCCTCAATCAGAAATTTTAGAGAGATCAGAAGCCAGGCATTCTGTGGCTTCCCTGCGTGAACTGTTTATTTCCTGAAGGTTTGGACGTCGACGAAAAGACATGGAAAAGTGCAGGGTGGTATCATCAGCGTAGGAGTGGATAGGACAAGGAGTTTGGTTTAGAAGATTATTAATGAATAACAGGAAGAGAGTAGGTGACAGGGAAGAACCTAGAAGAACACCACTGTTAATAGATTTAGGAGAACAGTGACCGTCTACCACAGCAGCAATAGACCGGTCAGAAAAGGAAGGATGTCCATGTATAGATTGTAAGTTCATTTTCATTTTATTATTATGATTATTATGATTATTACTATTATTTACCATTTATTTAGTCATTCACTCGTGACACTTCATGTCTTTCTTTTGTCCGTGTAATCACTCTGTAGCGCTCCTGCTCGCCTCGCAAGTCAGTCACCGCCAAGCCGACAGGCTATCAACATACGTTCTGTATTGTTGAGTTGTTAGTACACGGAAGCCGTTATACGCAAGTGTTTGCTGTCTTCCCTTGCACCTGGAAAACCTGAAAGACATGAAGCGTCACAAGTGAATGACTAGATAAATGATAAACAATAGTAATAATCAGAATAATCATAATAATAAAAAAAAAAGAAAAGGAACTTATATACATGGACATCCTATCATAATATTTCATACCATAACTTTACCTGGCTCTTAACGTCGCAGATTTTACTCACATATATATGTAGCGACCGCAAGATTTACTCGGGAAAACACTTTGCACCCGCTAGATCCCATTTCTCACCACGCGTACAGAGCTGAGCTGAGCTTGATTCACGCACCACACCACACCACACCATCCTTGGCGCCTAAACCCCGCATGCATAATATCCGTCGCCTACTCACTCCTGGTCTTCTACCACTCTCCTTCACACCTAACGGCAGAATCAAGGCCTGCGACTTCCATACGCTGCGCACTCCCCTTGTAAACACTGTAAAGCAAACAAAATTTGGCTGTACAATTTCATTCCTTCCCTCCTTCGCTCGATACTGGCTCAGGGCAGTTTCTTGGCGAGAGGGGGAACGCTTCCTCTCAGCTCTAACTGGCGCAGTTGGACCTTGTTGTTCTTGCGTCTATTCTCAATCGATATTCAATATTCTCCTAGCCCTCACATACGCAAGCGCCCGCGCACACACACACACACACACACACACACACACACACACACACACACACACACACACACACACACACACACACACACACACACACACATACACACACACACACACACAAAGACACCAACGCTATTGCACTAAGACTCAACAATCCCTCATTATCTCTATATTTTTTAGTGTAATTGCTTATGGTGCTCGCCAGTCTTGATGCCTTAGCGCGCGCTAAGGCATCAAGACTGGCGAGCACCATAAGCAATTACACTAAGAAATATAGAGATAATGAGGGATTGTTGAGTCTTAGTGCAATAGCGTTGGTGTCTTTTATTCACTTTCCTCCTTTACTGCCCTTGTCTCCCACCAACAATGATTAGTGAAGACACTCCCCTGTCAACATAGCAATCAGCGGAAGGGCAAGGCTGACCACAGTGGTGCCACGGCCTTCCAGCAGCCGATCACTGGGATAAAAATAAAGAAGCACAAAAGGTTGCAGGTTACAGCCTCTCCAATAGTGTGTATATGTATCGTAACTATAAGATTTTGCTTAATATATTTATATATTGGTAATTCATTCACTATTCAATAAGTATTGGTGCAAATATTAAACAGCTCATTTGTTAACATATGTCCATTTATTTACTTATTTATTTATTTATTATTATTATTATTTTATTTTATTTTTTTATCTGCTCGGCAATCAAAATGAGAGATGTATGACTTCCCTGATACATCAGATTTACATTTGCACACAGTTCATGTTTCACACTGTATACTCGTATATCAGTGCATTAATAAGTCGTGCTACCTTTGAGTGTTTCGTGAATAGAATTATGGCGCTTTGCCACGAAATTAAATAAACAAATTAACAAATATACGATGATTTTATAAGTATGTTAGCATAAAGCTAACGTGAAACTTGGGCAAGTCTCTCTCTCTCTCTCTCTCTCTCTCTCTCTCTCTCTCTCTCTCTCTCTCTCTCTCTCTCTCTCTCAAGATATTCATTGTTACCAAGAGAGAGAAAAAATGGCAACTTACCTCATTTCAGATTTATGAGACACTGCCACCTGGAAAAAAAAAGAGAAAACAATAAAATCAACAAATACTGAATATTACTAAGAAGCAGGAAGTATAAGACTTAAAATATAAATTAATTAAGAAAATAAATAAGTAAATCAGTAGAATAGGAAATGCAGGAGAATGAATAAAGAGTGATTCAGAAACCAATAAGCAAAAAAGCAAGGCTGATGACCCGTTATCAAGTACATTCCTTACATCATCTTTCCTTGGCTCGTCTTCTTTTAACGCTTCTTTTTTTCTGTTTCATATTGAATTAATCCCCTCCTAATTGCATTGTCAGGCGCGTTAAATAAGAGATCTCAATTTGTAGTGAGGTGAGAGACAATTAATTTTGGGTTTGGCAATTCAACGCTGCAGCCCTGGTTCACTTAACGAAAAATACAGGTAAGGGCCACGAGTCAAACTGTGGTTTTATTTGGCATCCCTGTAAAGACGCCCTAACACAGCGTGGTGATGTACACTGTTTAAAACTTTCCTGCAATTGGGGGAAGCCTTTGTCCTGCAGTGGATTCATCATACTCCACCAACAGCTTTTAACTGATACTGTTTTAAAAGCCAAAGAAATGCTAAGTTTGATTCAGAATGTTCTTTTTTCTTCATTGATGGTGCAGAATTCTTGTCTATCTGTCACTGGAATCATGGAAACACTCTTGAAGACCAAGTTACTTCCACAACAACCTGTTGAAAGTAGTCGAGATTAGGCGCCGAAACGTTTCAGGATACTAAGTAGCTCTAGTGATCTCTCATATGTAAAAGTAAAAAACACGAACGAGGCAATGACCTGGAAGCCTCCAAATGCAAAAATATCAGTCAGTGTAACTCAGTGTATCGCCAGTGTGGTTCAGTGCAATTCAGTGACAGAGCAACGTTTCCTTGGTGCAGAGGAACGTCCAGGCAAAAGATAGACAGAAATTCTAGCCTCTGTTCTTTTCTGTAAGTCAAAGTAAAAAGAATGCAACGCGTGGCGAGATGTGAGCAAGTGGTTGTGGAAGAGAAATAGGACTCATGAAATGAAGCACTATCTATGGCGGAGAAGAATTATGGGCAAAGGTGTGAGCGTCGAGAGGAACAAAGAAATAAATGTTAAGAGAAAGGAAGGGCCAGGAAAGGAAGGGTGGCGGCATCTTGAAAGGGAGGACCACGAAGATAGTGCAGGAGAGGGCGGGAAGGAACAGGTGTCAGATGAAAAGAAAAAAGTCACGATGGCGGAGGGCGACAGTGTTTGAGATAGTGGAGGGAAGAATACGGAGAGATGTGAATAAACAGGAAAGTGGAAAACCGAGAAGGAGAGCTAAAGGAAGTTCAAGGACACTCACTGACGAAGGGAAGCGGGGAAGAGGAGGAAGAGGAGGAGCAGGGATCGTTGAAAGTGAAGGAGAGGAGTGATAGATATCAAGAAAGAGGAAGAAGGCGAGGACGAAGACGAGGAAGAGGAAGACGACGAGGTCAAGGAGGAGGACGAGGACAAGAAGGAGGAAGAGGACAAAGACGAGGAAGAAGACGAGAGCGAGAACGAGGACGAGTCTTGGAAAAGGTAGGGAGGAGAGGACTTAAAGATGGCGGTGAACAGAGGGAATATTACATCGCCTGTTTGAAATACTCGAGTGAACGTGACAGAATATTTACATAGCGAGCAATGCTAACAGCAGCCAGAATGAGTGGGTATTTGTGCAGGAAGCAATCTCTTCACTATGAGGAGGAGTAGGAGGAGCAGGAGGAGGAGGGGACGGAGATAATTGCAATATATATATATATATATATATATATATATATATATATATATATATATATATATATATATATATATATATATAGATAGATAGATAGATAGATAGATAGATAGATAGATAGATAGATAGATAGATAGATAGATAGATAGATAGATAGATAGATAGATAGATAGATAGATAGATAGATAGATAGATTGATAGATTGATAGATAGATAGATAGATAGATAGATAGATAGATAGAGAGATAGATAGATAGATTATATGAATTTTGTATAACAAGACATTATTACAAAAGAGGTGTCAAAATTTTATGTCTGAATATGAAATTTAATTCGTGAAACACGAAAATCGGAACGCAGTTTTATACTAGTGGTTGGTAAGCCTGAATCCCTAAAGCTACTGTTCAGATAATGGCTCAAAGCTTCATAGCTGCTGTTGATGAGATAATGGCCGAACCAGACCAAAGGGATTTCAAACGCTCAAAACATTTACTGCATCGAGATTTCATAGTTGATGTGGAATGTGTAATATACTCGACCCACCAATGATCTAAACATCCCTAAACAATGCTTCGAAACATGAGTGAGATGAATGCATCTCCCAGGACGCATCACTCGCGAGGAGATTGACTATTATGACGTAAGAGGTTTGTGAGTATCGAAGTTCATATGACAGTGCTACCAATCGTTCCTGTGACATACAGCAGACGGCACTGTAAGGTTAGCCCTTTACTAAAGGTTTTAACCAATATTCATGACACGACTTTTGTCTTTGACTGTACACAATAAACAAGCCGCTATAATTATGGTGCCGCATCTGAAGCTTCTATAGAATTTCTCTGTTGCCATAAGACTGTGTGGCAACGTCACACGGGAAGTTTTATGTAGGAATATCCCGTTTTATTTTGTCATGTCACCTCGACTGTTTATGACGTTGTTACCCATACACATCACGCTTGGCAGCACAGGTTTGACAGTTTTATGTCTCCTCCTTATTTCACTGATCGCTTTTACATAATTGCACTAATATGGTCTCATCTATTTTTGGCTCCTCGTCTTCTACCTCATTTTCCTTCTCGTACCCAACCTCCAACCTGTTATTTTTTTTCATTATTTTCCTTCTTTGTCTTAAGCTTTCTTTATCCATATCCACCTGTCTCTCAATTCCTCTTCATGCATTTATTTTTCTAAGTCTTCCTGCTCTTTGTTACTTGTCTCCTGATCTCCATTCTCTGGCTTTACCTGGGACACCCCACCACCACCCACGCCAAGTAACAACTAGTGTGTGTGTGTGTGTGTGTGATATATATATATATATATATATATATATATATATATATATATATATATATATATATATATATATATATATATATATATATATATATATATATATATATATATATATATATATATATATATATATCCCTACCACTGTATGATAATGGGGATCCACTCTTCTTTATTCCCTTTCTCCTTGCTTATTTATCATTCACATGCTAATCTTTAACAATATATATGATTATCTTAATGCAGCTCTCACATTCGCATGGGAATTACTACATTTGATCCTACAAGCGTAACAGCATGCGGAATACACACGCAGCGGTAGCTCAGATCCGGATCTTTCGGAACTACAGCCAACGCGCCTCATCAGCTTCTCTAATTGATTTTCATGACTGAGTTGCATCATATCCCCGAATCCTTTTTCTCTGCTTATCCTCCGTATCAATCCTTCGCGCCTCCCGTTGTCTACGCTGGCAAGACTTCACTCAACCAGAGAGGCTCGCTGCACGTGACTCAGCTGGACATAATGACCGAGCGTGTCCGCCTCACTTTACCAATTTCCCTTCTTTTGTATGTGTTTTTCCCCGGCGTAGTGCCAGGACAATCAACGTCGACCAGACACCATTCTGATCTTGGTGTTCACTTGTGGTAACATGTCGGACTCGCCTGTTACCTTGAGTATCCTGGCAGTTCAGTCCCTGGCGACCTCTCGTCATTAATTTATTCAATCTTCACATCAATTTTTTAGCGTTTCCAAGATGGTCAATGGGTCACTGGCAGCCCCTGCAACACCTACAACAAATCTTTCACTTTCACTGTGTTTTTTAAGATGCATACTTAGAGAAAAGTTTCACTTCACCCTTTAAACACAGCTGCTCTTGACACCCGCTATATGGAAAGGCAACACATGTGTGTTACTACTTTACTCTAAAAACTTCCCAAAATTTTAACAATTCTCTCTCTCTCTCTCTCTCTCTCTCTCTCTCTCTCTCTCTCTCTCTCTCTCTCTCTCTCTCTCTCTCTCTCTCTCTCTCTCTCTCTCTCTCTCTCTCTCTCTCTCTCTCTCTCTCTCTCATACACACACACACACACACACACACACACACACACATCTGTCGACCCAAAATTACGTATAGCTAAGTTTAAAAATGCATACTGGTATGATAAAATCGCGCTAGATTATCAGACACTACGAGTCTGTATCAGTTATTACTTAGCTAAAAAAAAACAAAAAAAAACATGGAAAATAAACTAAAGAGCCTTCTTACCTCCGACAAAAGTCAATAATAAGCCGGACAGTACAGACAGCTTATTCGGCAGAGAACGTAAACGCGACTGATCGTTGGGGACCACTCAATGTATCCACTTGTCGATAAAAAGAAAAAAATATCCCTCTCTAGTGGCCACAACAATTACTGCGAAGCAAAAAAAAATCAATTGTACACTCGAACACCGCGACTTGGAGATCTGGCAGTGTGTGGCCGAGCAGTGGTCCTGACTCTTTCCTTCACTTCAGTGTGGAAATTTTTCCTAATAAAACAGAACTTTGCTCCTTGTGATTTTAATGAACTTTGTAATATATATATATTTTTTTTTAATTGATGTGTTAACATTTCAGCTTGGGTAAAATCACGCTATGATTAAATCACAGGGAAAATATTTTTATCACGTTTATTATGTTTGTATCACGTTAATTGTATGGGAATCTGATCAACCCATCAGGATTAGCCACAAGCCGTGACATCACGGCCAGAGTATGTGGTACCCGCCATACTGGTAAAGCTCTCTTTACCGCAGACCACTCCTCGACACCACGCTAGTCGTCACAATGGCTCCCCACTTCAACACTGTTATATAAGAGTCTCTTTAGTTGTGGCCACATAAAAAAAAGATCAGGTTTGGCAGAAGTACGACACTGCTTTAATGTAATTTGGAGGTTGCGGGTTCTAACAATTAGAGGAGGTAAACTGATTAAGTGCAACCAAAACAAAAAGGTCTACTGACAAGTATCAGATCTAACTGTTGACCACCAAGACACCTGAACACAGGCTGGCTTGGTACAGTCACGGCTAATAGTCCAGCTAACTTCTGCACTTACTTCCATTGTGTTTAGCATTTTCCCTCAATCTTGAGAACCTTGGTCTGCAAATAATATGTCACGGGTCTAGTTTTCAAGGAGACTCCCAGCAGATCAGACTACTAAAGGTTGAGGAAAAACACAAAGCAGTGAAAGAGAGAGAAGCAGGTTACTGGACTTTTGACCACGTCTGTACCTTCCCATACCACCATTAATAACCTCTAGGACTCGGCTCTTCTGATGAGTAGAGACAAGAGACTGATGGTGATTAGATGATGACGACGAAAAGTTCTCTCCGCTTTCACTGAATTCCTTCACACAGTGAGAGGCGAGAGTGGAGATGCCCAGACCTTATGTTTCTGAATTTCTCGAATATACCTTAGCAGCAGCAGCAGCAACAGCAGCAGCAACACTACTACTACTACTACTACTATTACTACTACTACTACTACTACTACTACTAATAATAATAATAATAATAATAATAATAATAGAAAAACAATATTAATACAATATATACATAATTTTATGCGTCTAAAAATTATGGGTAAAATTTATGGAAACTAGATTAATTACATATACATATGACATTTTGCGTTATTGCATTACACATGGCAATATTTGCACAAATGCGGCGAGTTCCCTCAGAGCAGCGGCGCGTCAACACTGGCATCAGGGAGTGGCTGTTGAATGTGCGAGGGGAGGGAATGAAGCGGATGTGTCACAGGCGGATCATACATTTATATTGCAAAACACAATATTGCACAAACATTAATAGAAACAAAATGACGTCAAACATTGTTTAAGCGATATAATGTAATAAATAGATATAAAAAAAATAAATATCGAGGGTGTGAAGAAACAAGTGTTGAAAGAAATATTTTCTGTAAAGGTTACTGTAAATAACACTTTGCTAAAGGTGAAAAAAAAAATACATGCAGTTCCACCAAAAAATATTTCAGGCTCGTGCTGAACACTGAACTAAAAGGATGGATAGAAAAGCCAACGTTTTAAACAACTTGGTGGTGTGCAGTCCAACCCAGTTTTCATCAGCTGGACTGAACATAAGCTGGACTGGACTGAAACAAGAGACTGAGACGCAAAAAAAAAATGAATAAAAATAAATAAAATAAAATAAAAAAATAAATAATAAATAAATAAATAAGGAGCATAAAAGATAAATGTACATGGTTACACATGTAATATCCAGGGATGGCAGTAAGAAAACACCCCAAAAAAAAACCCACCCACAATAAAAAAAAATTCAATCTGATGGCACCACTGCCATCTTATCTATTTCTAAAGCTGAACTCCTCGCTCATACCTTTGCTAAAAACTTCATCTTGGATGATTCAGGGCTTGTTTCCTCTCTCCTCCATCCTCTGACTACTTCATGCTACCCATTAAGATCCTTTGCCTAAACCCTCTGAAGGCTTATGGACCTGATGGGGTCCCTCCTATTGTTCTCCGAAATTGCGCCTTCGTGCTTGCATCTTGACTAGTCAAACTCTTCCAACTCTGTCTGTCAACATCTACCTTTCCTTCTTACTGGAAGTTTGCCTACATTCAGCCTATTCTTAAAAAAGGTGACCATTCTAGTCCTTCAAACTACCGTCCTATTGCTTTAATTTCCTGCCTCTCTCTCTCTGCCTGAATCTATCTTCAACAGGAAGATTCTTAAACGTCTATCACTCCTCAACTTTCTATCTGATCGCCAGTATGGATTCCGTCGAAGCCGCTCTACTGGTATTCTTCTGGCTTTCCTTACTGAGTCTTGGTCATCCTCTTTTAGAGATTTGGGTGAAACTTTTGCTGTTGCCTTAGACATATCAAAAGCTTTTGAAAGAGTTTGGCATAAAGCTTTGATTTCCAAACTAACCTCCTAGGACTTCTATCCTTCTCTCAGTAAATTCATCTCAAGTTTCCTTTTATGACCGTTCTATTTCTGTTGTGACAGATGGTCACTGCTCTTCTTCTAAATCTATTAACAGTGGTGATCCTCAGGGTTCTGTCCTGTCACCTACTTTCTTCCTATTATTCATCAATGACTTTCTAAACCAAACTTCTTGTCCTATCCACTCCTACGCTGATGATACCACCCTGAACTTTCCCACGTCTTTTCGTAAACGATTAACCCTTCAGGAAGTAAATAGTTCTTCCAGGGAAGCCACAGAACGCCTGACGTCTGATCTCTCTAAAATTTCTGATTGAGACAGAGCAAACTTATTATTGTTCAGTGCCTCAAAGAGACTCAATTCCTCCCCCTACCAACTCGACACAACCTTTTCTTCTTCACTGACTCTCAATTGTCCCCTTCTTCTACACTGAACATCCTCGTTCTATCCTTTGCCTATAATCTAAACTGGAAGCTTTACATCTCATCTTTAGCTAAACCAGCTTCTATGAAGTTAGGTGTTCTGAGTCATCTCCGTCAGTTTTTCTCATCCCCCCTATCTGCTAACTCTGTACAGGGGCCTTATCCGTCCATGTATGGAATATGCTTCACATGTATGGAGGGGTTCCACTCATACCGCTCTTTTAGACATGGTGGAAACAAAAGCTTTTCGTCTAATCAACTCTTCTCCTCTAACTGACTGTCATCAACCTCTTTCTCATCGCCGCAGTGTTGCATCTCTTGCTATCTTCTACCGATATTTTCATGCTAACTGCTCTTCTGATCTTGCTAACTGCATGGCTTCCCTCCTCCTGCGGTCTCGCTGCACAAGACTTTCTTCTGTCATCCCTATTCTGTTCACCTCTCTAATACAAGCGTTAACCAGTATTATCAATCATTCATCCCAGGGAATGGAATTCCCTGCCTGCTTCTGTATTTCCTCCTTCCTATGACTTTTATTCTTTCACGAGGGAGGTTTCAGAACACTTATTCTGTATTTCTGACGACTGCTTTTAACTCTGTTCGAGGACCGGCACCTCAGTGGGCCTTTTTTTTTTTTTTCATTATATTTTTGTTGCACTTGACCGGCGCCCCTCCGACATGAAGAAGAAAAAAAAAACTTCAAACCTTTTGCTTCACTCTAGATTACTTTTTTAATTGCTTATGTAAACTGATACACACATTAATATGAGGAATAAACCAAAAAAATATAGGAAATAAAAAAAACAATAAGCCTCCTTCTCCCCCCCAAAAAAAACAGCTTTTTTTTTTTTTACCCGGTTTTTTTCCAACCCTGAAAATATCGAGGCACAGATATCACTCTATTTATTACTAACATCACTGTATTTCTGCTAAGAATATAAATGCTGTGTGTGTGTGTGTCTGTGTGTGTGTGTGTGTGTGTGTGTGTGTGTGAGTGAGCAGGTAGGTGTATGTGTGTGTGTGTGTGTGTGTGTGTGTGTGTGTGTGTGTGTGTGTGTGTGAGTGAGCAGGTGTGTGTGTGTGTGTGTGTGTGTGTGTGTGTGTGTGTGTGTGTGTGTGTGTGTGTGTGTGTGTGTGTGTGTGTGCGAGTGCGCGCACGCGTGGATATGGGTGCGTGTGTGGGTGGGAACGTGAGTGGGAGTGTAGGTGGGAGCGTCTGTGCGTGAGTGGGAGGGTGTGAGTGTGTGAGTCCTTTGTTTGTCTTTCCTTTTACTGAATGTTTGCTTGTTTTTTCCCTCTCTTGCCCACAGCTAATTAATCTCCTTTTGATGTTTTGCGTGTGTGTGTGTGTGTGTGTGTGTGTGTGTTTCATTCTCTCTCTCTCTCTCTCTCTCTCTCTCTCTCTCTCTCTCTCTCTCTCTCTCTCTCTCTCTCTCTCTCTCTCTCTCTCTCTCTCTCTCTCTCGTTTATCCGTATTTGTTTATGAAAAGTATATGCATGCATACATGTTAAATGTTTCAGACTCTGAAATATCCGCAAAAAGTTTGATACCAGCATAGGTTAAAGATTAAAGATGATGACTATACAGGGACGAGAAAAGCTACTTGGAAAGGACGGGAAGGAGAGACAAAGGATAGTAATGGGAAGGGAAAACTATTAAATACTAAAGGAGCGGAAAGAAAGGAAATGATAAAGAAGACTGTTGACTTTAAGGAAGAAGAAAAGTATTTATTATACAGAGGAAGGAAATGGAAAAAAAAAATGGATAAAAGAACTGTGCGAGAAAGAAAACGGAAAAATGAAACTGACAGGGAACAAGGGAAGAAGAAAAGAAAACTGAAAGAATAAGAAGAAAGGAAACTGGATTAGGGAAGAACGATAAAAAGGAAGATATGAGAGGAAAGAGAGTATTTAAAAAGGAAGATAATGATACGCAAGCGGAACGTGACGACTACTGAGGTACAGGACAAGGCGTGGCTGGTGGTGACGTGTGTCCTTGGTGCGAGTGGAGGCGGTGGTGAAGCCGCACAAGACGCAGACTGAGATACGCTAGTAGTGACGAGCCTCAAAACTTGTTCAACCCCTGAGAGACAGAGCAATGTGAAACAGAATTAAGTTTTCTCCCTCTCTCTTCAGGGTACTCTGATTCTCCAGCGTTCACACGTATATTAAGGTTAATCAAAATTTCAGGGTGAGACACACAATCCGTGTCGTAACATCAAAACAGTTATGGTGTGGACCTCCCTGTCTGCACAGCATTCCTCCTTCCTATGAATTGAGCTCTTTCAAGAGGGAAATTTTAAGACACTTACCCGATTGAACTTTTTGGGGGGATTGGTAATCTTAGTGGGCCTTTTTTTTCGTTATTTTTCTTGCCTTTGGCTAGTGCCTCTCTTACATAAAAAAAAAAAAAAAAGGCGAATAAGCCAAGTAACACACATTGGCTGCGGCCAAGGCCGAAGCGTTCCACACACACACACACACACACACACACACACACACACACACACACACACACACACACACAAACACACACACACACACCTCAGTTCATATCCTACGTAACAGAATGAATTCAAGAAAATGGAAAAGGTTTTTGTTTTGAACGACTCGAATATTCAGGAGCACCCCCCGCTCGGCCCGCGCCGGAGTCATACATTTAAGAATACGACAGGCCGCGTCCTGCAGCCGTTCGCTGCTAACATGCAGAAGGAGAGAAGTTATTTTTTTTAATTTGGTTAAAAAATACTTTCCACTTACTTCTGCCACCTGTTAATAAATAAGTGCATTACTGACGCTTCAGCTTCAAAGATATGTAAGTGTTGCCTCCTGTTCTGGAGGCCTAGCTATGTGAGGAAAGGTAGGCAGGGAAGAGAAAGGGAAGGAGGAAAACGAAAAAGAAAAGCTTGAAAACAAATAAGAACAATTTATATTGGCTATAAGAACGGAAAGGAAAAGGAACGGAATGCAAATGCGGAATAAACTGGTGACAGAAAGATGCTTAAGCGTGAGGCCCTGAAAAGAAATGTAAATGAGAAACGAGAGAAAGAGAGAGAGAGAGAGAGAGAGAGAGAGAGAGAGAGAGAGAGAGAGAGAGAGAGAGAGAGAGAGAGAGAGAGAGAGAGAGAGAGAGAGAGAGTTGGGGGATGGGGAGATGAAAACGTCTGATGCACGGAGTGATGAGGTGTTACATGGAAGGGGACAGCCGTGGGTGGGCTGGATTACAACATGAAAGGTTGCCATGGACCCGCCAATCCACCCGGCGCTGCTGTCATCAGTTGCGGCACATTTACTGAACGGTCAGTGGATGAAAAGGATAATTTCCTCTACAGGCCATTTCCTTTATGCACGCTGTTAGGAGACGAAACCTGCTATTAAGGCCGAAAAGATCACTAAGGACTTTGAATACGCAACAATTACTCAATGAAGCAAGAAAGAAAAAAATTTCCACCTCATAACATCATGCAAATCTACGAAGAGAGAGAATGAGACACTGAATTGTTTATAAAAATAACGAACCTGACTATTTACATTATATATAGTGAAAACAATTACTGACAACTGATTCGCACTAGCAATTATTAGATGTACAAAAAAAAAAAAAAAAAATTCACACGGCAAAATACCGTGTGTCAAAATTGTATACATAGTTAACAATGAAGTGCACGTAACAACGCCCTCCTCTGAACACGATAATGCCAGTTTTCTTTTATGCCACTCATGGAACCGTTTCTTTACTCATCACAATTTTTTTTTTTTTATAATGTAATAGCAGGAAATATGATTAGTTGGGATGTTTTTCCTTATTTCTTTTCAGGGCATGAGCAAGCACACGCATTGATACTGTACAACTAACTCTTCGTGTACACTAAGGAATATATTCTCTGACGTTCTGGCTTCTTATCCCTCTTGCTTTAAACAGGCACTGATGGAAATTATTGGGACTTGTAGAAGTGTTTTCGTGATCTTAGTAATAGTTGGACAAGAATCATGCAACATCATTAGGGAAAATCACCCGTGAGAACTCGAGATCTCTGTGGCCTTAAATATAAGACCTTTTCAGGAAAAATCGTTTCAAAATAAACATAAACCTAAGTAACATCACACATTTTTTTTATAAGTAATGGAAGACATGATATGGTAGATATTCTTTTAAGACGCTTTACAGTGAACCTGGCTTTTGCATTTCCCAAACAATCAACAAAATATCATCAATACTGAAAAGCTATGAATTACATGTCACGCTTGTTGAAATCCTTTTATCTATCCTTTGCTTTATTCATTTGCCATTTTCCCGATTTTTCCTTTTTTTTTTTTTTTTTCCTTCACTCTTTTGTCTCCCTTGCCTTACATTTCTTACATACTCAATTGGTCAGTCCATTATATCACCCTCACAACCTCCTCTCGTCTGCATCCTCGCCTCTTTGGTTCCTTCCCGCATGTCACACGGCGCCCCTTTGAAGTGATGGATTTTTGACGGGGAGAGAAGCATCTTTCTGGAGAGGATATTGGATGGAGATGGGAGGCACAAGTGGAAATGTGCAAAATGTGCCTGTGTAACGGAGGGAGAAACGTGATGGCCGGCCTGCCTGCTTTCTTGTTTGCCTGCTTCTCAACCTGCCTGTCTGCCTGCCTGTTTGCTTGCCTGGCCCGTCGTGGACCTCAGCGTTCAAATGCACATATCATCAGCGGACTTAATTTTCGCGTCCCTTTCGTGATGCTAAGCCGCGCAGTCTACAGGAAACTAACAAGCATCACAAGGTATCACAAGGCGAGGCGGACGGGATCCTAACGGGATAACTAACAAAATCACGACGCAAGTGGTTGTCCAAAAAAACGATTAACACAACCCCGACAGCGCCTCCTCTCCTTGCGTGACGCGAGGATTCCAGAGCTTCCTAAAAACACTCCCTCATAACGCTACTGACATGCTGAGGTGGCAAATCAACCTTTATTTCTCGCCTTGGTAACAGGGACAAATCACTGCGCTGATGCCACGAGACTATCTGCTGCTTAGACTTTACATAAAATGATTCTAAAGTTATCTGCAAAACCATATCTTATGTTTGAGTCTTCACGGAATGATGAACAAATTATTTACATCAGTGGTTCCCAACTTTTTTTTTTTTTTTCAAGGGACCCCAATCATGCACATCCAGCCTTGACTACGACTCCGCTCACTATTTTTTATACACGGTACATATATCCGTAAACAAGTTACTGGCTTTAGGTTATGAAAGTACCTATTAACCTACCTATTTTATCTACCTGCTTGAATGTCTAGTACAGAAGAAAAACGGATAATATTGATAACTGGTAGTTTTGTATTATGCACTTTTCTATTATCATTCAAATACTACGTAAAAACAGCAACTACAATAGTAAATTTAGTGTTGTATTTACTGCAAAGCAAATAGGGAGCCCAGTGCTGCATTATTTTTATTCTACAAAATAATATTCAAACCGATTCCCATGATGGACACACGTACAGTTTTAATAACGCTCGCAGTTTCCCGTAAATGATGAAAGCCATTCCAGTGATGGAAGTAACGTTATTATGCATGCAACTGACACAGCATTAGGCCTTCGCTGATTCTGAAATGACACACACACCAAGGTCACATGAAGCCTGACCTTGCCATACAACACACTACTATTTGGTTATCACACCTCAGAGCAAATATTTCATGCAAAACATCACAGATTCTTAAAAAAAAAAAAATATATATATATATATATATATATATATATATATATATATATATATATATATATATATATATATATATATATATATATATAATAAATAAATTAATTAATAAAACGAACAAATGATAATATTACCAACAAAAATTATACATCTATAGTGCAAATTAACACATTAAAACAACATCAACATCAACAACAACAACAACAACACCTCTTCCCTTTCTAACGCTGAATCGAGATACATGAAGGCCGGCGAAGTGTACTCGAGCTCCCTCTGAATATTCACACAAGTAGCCACGCTATTACAATATACATTCACTGCGCCATCACCTTCACGGCGACGGCGAGGAGACACTGAGATAAAACCATCTAATAAACACTAGGACTTGACGGAGAAAGAACGCGCGCAACCTGCAGCAGGCCGGTGGTGGGTGCGTCAGGTATTTGCCATGTCATGGTGCCTCAGGTGAGCCTCCCCTACAAATTCAACAAGTACTTTTCCACCTCTTGTGGTTTTAGGGTAAAATAAAGTAAGGGGAGGCATTTCACCTTGGTGGCCGCTTCTTTAATGTGACGGACGATCGTAATGAACACTTAATGGAGAACACTTGAATGGAGAAAGGCAGAGGAGACGTGGACGTGGAGCGGGACGTGGAGGGAGGCGAGGAGGACCCTTCGAGGAGCACGCCAGTGGAGGAAAAGGACTGGAAGGACTGGAGGGTGTGAGGAAGGAGGGACGTCTGATTTTATTGGTTACATAACCAAACCAATAACGTTGTACTTGAAACAATACATCGTTTACGCTTTATTTCTTCTCAACTTTTTTTTCTTTTTTTTTTTTTTTTGTTAATGAAATTTTAGCACGGCTTTCTTTTTTTCCTTTTCTTCAAACACATATCCTAAGTTTGATCACATGAATTCCATTTCCCTATTGCAGCACGGCTCCGGCCTCTCTCTCTCTCTCTCTCTCTCTCTCTCTCTCTCTCTCTCTCTCTCTCTCTCTCTCTCTCTCTGAAAAGAAAGCATGAGTAAGAGGAAAACAGGCACAATTTTCCACAAAGAATGCGACAGTCTACGATACAATGAAGAGCCCGAGCACTAAAGTAACAGAAAGGAGGAATTGATCTCTGTACATTTGTAAAAGTGTTGTTTACAGGCTGTGAGACAGTGTGGGTATATTATTTTAAAATTATTTTGTATTAGTTGGTATCCTACGCGCGCGTGTCGGGTGTAATGATGTATACATTTTCACATTCATTTTGCTAAAACATAATTTCTATCCTTTTCTCAAGTTAACTGGATACATAATTAGTTGACTTGCCTTTACACAGATGAGTTTAAAACAAACTTTTCTTATTATACATATTTCTTAATTTATTGAATATTTTTCTGAACAAACTTGTAGCAAACTAAAGACCCTTGATGTACAAACAACATCCAGCTCAACAAGCCTAGCTCATGTTGTGACCAGCCACTCCTAACATTTATCTGGTTCACCGCTAGTGCTAAACTAACAAAATGCTTCTTGCTTACCTTCAGACGTGGCAGCATAAAACGCAGCGGCAGTCTCAGTAGCAGGAGCAACAGCAGCTGATTGTGCAGCATGGCAGTGAACGTGCTGGTGCCGCTGCTCATCCCACTTGGGGAGCAGCTGACAAACGGTAAGTTCACACAACTCTTTGGGAGACAGTGTGCCCTGATTTCCTTTACATTGCGCGGTCACGAGCGTCAGCTGAATTGCTTTCCTGGATGTGAGCAACTGATGTGGACTGTCTCGTGTGCTGGAGCCGGGGCGAGAGTAAGGAATGCCTCGATTTTTCTCGCCTCGATATCGAATTAGTATTCTGGAATAAGAACTCCTCTGCATGCACCGAGATGTACAGCTTGTGTTTGTAGTAAAATGTGTATACCAGGAAAGAAAAAAAAAAAAAGCAGCAGTGCTTGATAAACCTGAGCTTCTCACAGCTTCAAAAACGAGTTGTGCTCTTGTTCCTTTACGTTACATAACAACTCGATTAACCTTAGCGATATATTTTTTTTCCTCTTATCATCCATATTGTTAAGTCACGAAAAGGGCAGCGAGGCACTCGGCAACCTGCATCGCCACTCAGACGATGGCCTTCGTCCCCGCCATCTACACCAGCAGAAAAATGTGATTTGTTTATCTTTACAACATTAACTCGCACATATATTTGTTTACAAGAAAATACCAAAGAGTAAGTTTCACATTGTACGTGTTTGTCGCAATTGAAACGTCAGTTTGGAACCTCTCGTCGCTTGTGGCTGTGGAGAGGCAGCCTGGGTGCTGGCGCCCAACACTCCATTGCCTGTCTCCTCTGTCAGCCAAAGTAAAGGCTGGCCAACCAAAGGGAAATTCAAGCAACAATAGAAAACAAGACAAGCTGCACAGAACTCACGACTAGTGACACACACACACACACACACACACACACACAATATCGCTTTTTTTCCTATTTACACTGGCAATAACGAGGACAGCAAAAAGCGTTGAATATACATTTTCTTTGTTTTGAAAACGTTTTATAAAAAATAAAATATCATAAAGTGGAATTTTACCTTTATTCTAACCGAGTACTGAAAGACTCTCCACAACTTTTATTATCAAGCTGTAATCTTTTGAACTGAAAAAGTGCCATTGAAAGAAGTCATGCCTGTAGCATGCTAACATTAAAATATCCGACGGCCGATAAGTGGATTATATATTATTCATTATAGTATATACTTTATGCACACGACCAAGTGGATTGCCATGTTGGCGCTCCTTGCCTATTCACACCTCACCTGACTTCCCTAGGTGTGTCGGTCTCCTGGGGAAACACCTGGACTCAAACCTTTAACCAGTTATTACCTCCACACACTTTTTTCTTAAACTACGTAACAGATATACAGTATTTGTACGTGTTAGGTGGATGCCTCTCGGCCGGCTAAATAAATTAAGGGTCTCAGAGTCGGCTGGAGGAAGATCAACACTAGACTCGGAGGGGAGCAAACTTTGTATTCTCTACAACACTAGACTCGGAGGGGAGCACACTTTGTATTCTCTATCTCATCTATACATCAAATAAACAGCGAAGCAACAAGATGTGATTCCATCGCCCTTATCACCAACTACACACCAGAAGGAGGGAGCCGTCACACGCGGTACATTAAAAGGAAGCACTTAATATATGTTTATTTCGTTACTAAGAAAAAAATCCTATTTGCATATCGTAAAGGGACGGAACGTATGGAATGGGAACTCCGTCTTGTGCATTGTTAGATTCCTTCAGTGACATGGTATGGTGTCTTGTCTGCCTGCTTCATACTGAGAGAGAGAGAGAGAGAGAGAGAGAGAGAGAGAGAGAGAGAGAGAGAGAGAGAGAGAGAGAGAGAGAGAGAGAATTACAGACCACACAAATGTCACAGTCCACTCGTGAAGGTCAGCCTGTAATCCTGGCCGTGCCTGGGCAATCAGCGACACAATTCAGCCGCAGTCTTTTATTCTTTTCTTACGTCAGTTGTGTCACGCAGCAGACATACGATTGTGGAATTTCTCATTGTTTCACAATATTTCGGGAGAAAAGTGATTACATTCATTATATGATGTCCGAAAATAATTCTGTATATTTCGTTTCCTAATTAGATAATTAGTGAAAACGACATATTTGGCCTCATTACGCCTAAAAAATCTTAATCTGAAACATTACAAGTTTCCATCGAGTTGGCCCACTCCTGCGCGAAGAAAACTATTAAATATTGTGGAATATTGTAAGTTTGCTGATGCTGAGGGAGTTTAAGTTTTACTTCTGCAACAAGCAAAAACTCACTGAAGAAAATTTGTGGAGCATTTAGGAGAGACTGGGTTTGGAATAAAATGTAGGAAAGAAGTGTGATGGACGAAACTTGGGTACAATGCGAAATGTGGTCGTGTGGAAAGAACGGAGGACGAGTTATGATGGTAATTTGCAGCGCCAATGCAGGCAACGGAAATGTGGAGGTACTAAAATGAAATTGCCAGATATGGTAAAGGACTGCGTGAGGGAGCGTGGAAGGGGTAGGAAAGCGGCAAGAAAACCGAAGAATGATTTCCTGAGATGGAAGTGTGTAAGTGTGACTTTGGGTGGGTAAAATTAATGAATCTCACACAATCTACAGAGACAGGATGTGAGGCATCACCGGTACTACTCTCACTACTAGCAACATCACCAGTCAAGTTCATACCAACACAGTAACATGCGAGTAATAAATTACTGTATTTACAAATCCACTCATGTCATACGTAAGAAACTTTAAACTAGTTGTTCCCAAACTATCATACACGACACTTTGCTTCAAATCCGCACGCCACCTCCCTTTTATTTATACCATAACCTTATATATATTTACAATTCTATTTCTTAGTACTGTTTACGAAAACGAAAATCTCTTGCACGGATAAAAAAAAATAAATAAATAAATAAAAATAACACAGACATGAGACATAATAAACATTTGCTTCAAAAGGAGCAATGTGAAAAAAAAAAGGGGAAATTATCAACATGGACTTTTACAGTTCCAAAAGCTAAAAAGAATTTTGAAAACATGGTATATACTATTTGGAGATACTCAGAATACTAAAATGAACATTTAACAAATCTAGTAAACCGCTGACTGATATGCACCTATGCAGTTTCATAAAATAAACAAACATATGAAGACATGATGCGTACATAATTTAGGATTCCCATTGTTTTGAGGTATAAGGACACTTAGTAAATAAATTAGACTTCATCCCCTCCCCCCTTCCCCACTGTATTTTCTTCACGTCCCCTTTGGAAACCAATGTTCTAAACGTTTTCCGTACACCTCCGTTAGACACCCGTTTATTCCAAGTAAACCAAGCGAAACTTTCTATTTCTTTATCTGGGAAAGACAGATGACTAACAGTGATGGAATCATAGAGAATGATGATGATGATGATGATGATCATCATCATCATCATGACCTCATTAACACTAGGATTACATCGTGAAAGACCAAAGGAATGACAGTAATAATGGAAAGCTGTGTCTACCTGTCGCCGACCGAAGGGCGAAGAGAAGCAGCAGCTCCTCTGACGCCATTCTTTCAAATGACAAGCATGAAAAGGGATTGCATGAGTCAGTAGCGGTCATCGGTTACCCGACCCTCTCACACTTAGGTAACCGTTGACGTTAAGTGAAAGGGGCCTTAGACGCAGATAACAAAACGGTGTTACTCCTGCGTCTGGCAACTCAGTGGTGCTCCAGCCAAGCGGCGTGGAAGGTTCCCTAGGTATTTTCATCACACACGAGAAATGCAAGTCCAAACACATTCATTACTTACTCATCAATCCTACTGAGCTGCTGAGGACTGGAGTCAAGCAGGGTCTTAATACTTTGTTTCACGATACCCATAAAAAGGACTTCCAAAGCACAAAATCCAACGAGCGTTTGCACCACACAACACAACCGATGACACTGGCGCCTGGCTGTGGGTTGATTGAGTTACGTAGTTTCGTTTCACTGTTTTGAAACCGTTCTGTACTTGCAACGCACTTCTTATGAGTAAACATTGGAGTTGCTATAGAGCAGTAATGAGTTTATTGTTTTTCTGTAAGGAATCTCGTGCAGCTAAGCTTTTTCTATCCGTTCAAATAATAGAAAAAGGTTAACGGATATTTTGTGCTATTCTGGATGGGCGGAGGAAGAAAGGAAGCAAGATATTAATTTCGCATAAAATTTTGGCCAGTTTAAATAAAGAAGAAATTTAATAATAAAAATATTAACGCCACAAAAAAAGACACACAAGTTTTCGTAACAGACTACACACACACACACACACGCACACACACACACACACACACACACACACACACACACTACACACACACACACACACACACACTCGCATCACTTAAGCAAAACGAATGCAATACCCCCGTGACATGAAAATCACGTTACACTTACAACGAAATGTGACAACGATACCCTACAGTCATTTTACTGGCGTCAATACTCAAAATATGAAAGCTTTTCATGTCCGGAAATCAAAATTCAATTACACTCGTGATAACAAATATCAACATCAAGTCAGAAAAAGTAAATAAATTAATAAAAAAAAAATGTAACGATTACTACACACACACACACACACACACACACACTTTTTTTTTCAATCGCCTAAGGTCAGACAGCACAAAGCTTCACTGCACACAGGAGACGAGTGAGCCAAGCAGCGGTGCATCAGATAATGAGGGAGTCAACAGGAGCTACACCGAGGAAGCGGAACAAACACGGTCAGCAAACACTAACGTGCACTCTACAAACACGAGCCAGTAATTAAAATTCCAGTGTTTGTGTGGTCCTGACAAACACACGCAATACTAGTTAACTGAGTTTAGCTCCCGTAGAAAGTAATTAAGAACAACACACACGAAAACGCGCGCACGCTGACGGTTGGCGGGTGGCGGATGGCAAGTGGCGGGGACGTGGCTGGATGACAGGGACACAGGGACTGACAGACAAGCAGATATACGCACCTCCCCGCAACACACACACACACAAACACACACACACACACACACTCACACACACACACACACACACAAATGAATGGTAAGCCAAAGAGGTCACGCAGAAGCATGAAAAGAGACATGAAGGAAAGTTCTCTATCATGTACCTATTCGGACATAAACTCCAAAAATATGCCAACGGTTTCTCCAGCAAGTCCAATACTCCTCTACCATTATATAATATATTAAATCACATCGGAAAAAAAGAGGAAATCGCGCCAGAATATAACAGTCAAGGAAGAAACAGGAAAAGAAACCAAGGTCATTCGGAATGTTGGGGAGTGCGAGGAATTCCAGGAGACCAAAGGAGGAAATGTTACAGGTAAAGTGAGGCACATACCCCACTTCATGTCAGAGAGAGAGAGAGAGAGAGAGAGAGAGAGAGGAGAGAGAGAGAGAGAGAGAGAGAGAGAGAGGGAGAGAGAGAGAGAGAGAGAGAGAGAGAGAGAGAGAGAGAGAGAGAGAGAGAGAGTAAGGCAAGCAAAATTAGATCAAAACTGATAGAAAAAACAGACAAGCAGAGATAAAAAAAAAACTCACAGGCAGGCAGACACACAGAAAGACTGACTGACTGACAAAGACGGACGGAAAGACAGACAGAAAAGCAGAAAAAAAACAGGCAAACAGACACACAGACAGACAGGCAAGCAGAAAAACAGAACGAAAGACAGATAGGACAGGAAGATCATACAGACAAAAAACAGACAGACAGACAGTTAGACATCCTTGCATCAAAAAGGGAAGCAAAAAACAACAAGAAGTATTACACTTACCACAACAAGAAACTACTCTCCCGCTGCCCCCCCCTAGCAGTCTGAGGTGGCGCAGGCAAGCAGGTGTTCTGGCGAGACAACCAGGACGAAAAAGTTGGCAAGAGGGGAGAGAAATTTATCGGGGCGGAGAGAAGGGAATGAAGACGTGGGAGGGATGACGAAAAGGGAAGACTGCGTGGTAAGAAAAAGGAGTGCAATGGCTGGGAGGCATGAGAGGAGGAAGGTGAAAGCTGGTGGAAGGAAAGGTTTGAGAGAGAGAGAGAGAGAGAGAGAGAGAGAGAGAGAGAGAGAGAGAGAGAGAGAGAGAGAGAGAGGGAGAGGGAGAGAGAGAGAGAGAGAGAGAGAGAGAGAGAGAGAGAGAGAGAGAGAGAGAGAGAGAGAGAGAGAGAGGGAGAGAGAGAAACACTCGGCGGAACAGGAGGGAAATGAGGCAATGATAACACAAAGCCGCCGCGGTGGCGTGTATTTCCCTGGAGCTTAGGCGCGTGTTTTAGAGATGTAGAAGTTGCGGTGAAATGACAGAATGCAATGACAATGAAATGGGAATTACTCTCAACGCCTGGTTCGCCAGAGAACAGTAGCAGGGATGAGTTGGAGTGCATTGAGGCTGTCCTGTGGTGCTCCTCTCTGCCCAGTTACCGATCACTTTTAGTACACCTTCCATTACCTGGCCTTCATTTTATCTAAATGAACTCCCTGCTTAATATATATATATATATATATATATATATATATATATATATATATATATATATATATAAATATATATATATATATATATATATATAGTATATATATATATATATATATATATATATATATATATATATATATATATATATATATATATATATATTCAGTCAATTAGAGGTTCTTATTAACAATATATCCAAAATCACATACTTCATTACATCTGCTTGCCCTTTACCAATATATATTTTTTGCTACAACTACTGCTACTACTGCTACTACTACTACTAGAATATAAGAACATAACATAAGAAATAAGGGAAGCTGCAAGAAGCCACCAGGCTTACACGTGGCAGTCACTGTATGAAATATACCTACCTATTTCCACCTATCATCCCCATCCATAAACCCGTCTAATCTTCTCTTAAAGTTCCGTAATGTCTTAGCACTAACAATTTGATTACTGAGTCCGTTCCATTCATCTACCACTCTATTTGAGAACCAATTTACAACTACTATTATTACTACTACATACTGCACCTCAGAGGATTGTCATACGGATGACACCTCATCTCACCTCACCAGGTGCATTTGCCCCGTGGAGAAGCACCTGTGCAAACACACTCCTTCCCTTTCCTTCCTTGGATTATCATATGGGCCCATGTTAATCCTTCCGTCTCTGTTTCACGTCCTTTTGATGTTCGCAGCTGTTAACCCCTTGGTGGACCTATCTGTAGCAAATAAATAGACTAACCTCCCCATCGAGGGCAGTCATGATGCAGAAGGCAATTGAAGGAGTGGAGGATTGGAGCACACTGTATTATTCATCTATACATCAAATAAACTTCAAACTCAACAAGATGTAACTCCTTCACCCCATATTTCCATCTTATAAGAGGCAGGATGGGAGGAAGACGTACCATTGCTGGTACATATCTGTAGCAGCAGTACCATACCGGTACATATTGGTTGAAGCTGTGGAATCGTCAGTACAAGTAGCAGTGGAGGGATCGCTGGTACAGCCCCGCTTGTCACCTGCCCCAGTGGAGTGGAAGCTTCCTTGGTAGTGTTCGGCGGCCTATAAACTGAACTCCTTTGTTACTCTTCCTCCTTTGAGATCCACCCACTTCGACTCTGTATTGTGTCCTCATGTTTTTGTTACACGACTATGCTAGTCATGTCAATGTTTCTTCCATCTTACCGCATTTCTATACCTAAACTTTCTCTCTCTCTCTCTCTCTCTCTCTCTCTCTCTCTCTCTCTCTCTCTCTCTCTCTCTCTCTCTCTCTCTCTCTCTCTCTCTTTGGTCTAATAAGTGTAAACACCAAGAAAAAAATCATCCAGTCATGCACTTGATTAGCAACAACGTTATATATGCGTTAGTTCCCTTCCCATCCTGCTTACTGCTGATCAGGTGTATGATTGGATGATTCTTTCTTGGTGTTAATACTTATTTCACCAATGAGAGAGAGAGAGAGAGAGAGAGAGAGAGAGAGAGAGAGAGAGAGAGAGAGAGAGAGAGAGAGGGAGAGAGAGAGAGAGAGAGAGAGAGAGAGAGAGAGAGAGAGAGAGAGAGAGATTATGTATAAAGCAGTAAGATGGAACATTGACATCACAAACATTGTCATTTAACAATAATATAAGGACACAACACAGAGTAGAAGTGGGTGGATCTCAAGGGAGGAACAGAAAGAAAGGAATTTGGTTTATAAGTCGCCGAACACTACTAAAGAAGCTTCCATTCCATTGGCATTTAGGTGAACCATCACAGGAGGACGGAGATTTAAAGGGTTGAGGAAAGGAAAGGAACAATATGGGAGAAATTCCGCGATTCAGTGAGGAGGGGGAGAAGTAAAGAATGTGTGGAGAGAAGAAAGGGGAGGAAGGAAAAAGAGGAAATGGAAGAAGGGAGAAAGAAAGGCGCTAAAAGGGAAAGGGAGAAGGAGAAAGAGTGAGGAGACGGATAGATAAACGCAATTCGCAAAATTCGTGCAGTTTCTAACTTTTAACGCTCATTTTCAACTTTCATTTCTTTAGGAAACGTAAAATCTGAAATATCCGTGACATACGTGCATGTAATAAATATAATAAAATGAAAATTACTGTTTTCTGAACATTTTCCTTCCCTCACTCAATTTTGTCATAACTTGCGGACAAATTGTTTAGGACTTACCCAAGACACTGTCAGTTTCTTAAACTTTCATTTTTTAAGAAAGAAAGAGTAACTCAGTCACCTCATTCACGCCCCTTGCTAGGTCTGGAATATACAGACACCAAGTCTTCTGTTATTGCTGAGGACTGTAAGAGCCCAGGTATTATTAGTGTACAAGTGTTGCTTATATTATGGGAGAGAGAGAGAGAGAGAGAGAGAGAGAGAGAGAGAGAGAGAGAGAGAGAGAGAGAGAGAGAGAGAGAGAGAGAGAGAGAGAGAGAGAGAGAGAGATACATTAACGTAAAAAGAATAAAGCAGTTGCTATGTTCGTATGAATGTGTTGTATTTATTGTGTGTGTGTGTGTGTGTGTGTGTGTGTGTGTGTGTGTGTGTGTGTGTGTGTGTGTGTGTGCGCGCGCGCTGTGCGTGCACTTAACCATTCATCACCATATCTCACCTTTCCAGACAAGGAGAATTTTTTCTCTCCTTGTGCGTAACCGTCACTCCTGCTCCCCGCCTGCCTCCTTCCCCTCTGCTCAAGACCCGCCACGTCCATTATCATGCCAAAGTCTTCATCAGTCTTCTTAAATCGAACACGATCCCGTTTTCCTCCACTAACGATCAGCCGCGTGATTAGTTGCATGGAGGCTGTGGCGTCGTGGGACTCACCTAACACACATCTGGCACAGACGGTGTGGCCAGGGTGGAGCAATGCCGGCGGCCTTGTCAAGACCGCGTACTGGTATCAAGGCGGTGTGTGTCGCGTGGTCATCCCTAAAGTGTCGTGCACGAGTTCACTGCTCTAAAGGCACATTTCCCCAGCATTGTCCTGCTGATGAAGTGACTCCCCCTCTCCTGTGGCTGCCGCCTGGGAGGAATTAATTGCACTTCGCCGGCGTGGGTCGGCCTCGGGCAGGAGCCTGATGGAGGGTAATATCTCCCAAGGCGAGCATAGAACAAGGCGCGTTGAGAGGTAAAGAGGGAACTTGAGTACAAGACGCAAGAAAAATTACGACGTGGATATGTTATGTGCGAGATTACGGAATATTAATGTATACCCAAGACAGCACTTCGATTTCTTATTGGCCTGTGTGTGAGTGTGTGTGTGTGTGTGTGTGTGTGTGTGTGTGTGTGTGTGTGTGTGTGTGTGTGTGTGTGTGTGTGTGTGTGTGTGTGTGTGTGTGTGTGTGTGTGTTATGCAGAGCAGCTTAATCGCAATTAAATATGAGAACAGAGAGAGGCAAGGGAGCGGGAAGCAGACGTGTTAGTTTTTTTGGAAAAGCCTAGTGTATTCCTTTCCTGCTGCCCTAGCATTTTGAAACCACGACCCCAAACAAGATCAAAAACCAAAAGTTACAGTAAGAAAATGAAATCACAGCTGGCCTCTTTTGTGAGCTTTGGCAAGCAGATAAATAAATATGTTGTTCCCGTTGACCAAGGGAATGAGGGGATGTACAACGCGTCTCCCTAGACTCCCCATTCCTTCTACCCACCCACTTTCATGTGACTTAGCTCGGCGCGTTTCCTTGTATCCAAGCCTGGCGTTTTCACGAGATCAGTGGTGGTCTGACATGTGTAAGGGAAAGCCGTACTTCAGAGAGCCAGCGATGTGAGGCTATATTTGGGATATAAGTTATATAGTATCTAAGGGAGGATATTAGCTGTACACCTCACACGATTGACTATCACTTTGGCCCTAAGGGAGGCTTCTAGTTTCCGCGTCTCTCAGTGTTTACGACAAAGGGGAAACTGTCTTATGGCCCCACTCGTGACCATACTCGTACATGTGTTGGCGTCCCTCTTTGGGAGCGGACTCCGTCTTTCCCTTTCGTCGAAGTCTTGTTTCTTGTGGTGCCTCTGTGTGTCTCCGTTGCCTAAATGCGACTGGGCCATGTGGTATGTTACTGTCTGTCATTCTGGCCAGAGGGTATCTTTTTGTATGTGCTCCGTATTTAACTTTCCTCCATTTCTCCAGACTCGTTACTGTTATGGGGAAAGAGTCTTCCGAGAAACTGAAGCTTGTTTAAACTCGAAGCAGGATTATCCAAATATCTTTTTAAGCAGTGGGTGGACGCTGTTAAGAGCGATTTGCTCATAAAATACTGTGGTCTAGTCGATTGCTGATCCAAAGTAGTGCTAGCTGTAAGAGGGGTTGGATCTAGTCGTTATATATATATATATATATATATATATATATATATATATATATATATATATATATATATATATATATATATATATATATATATATATATATATATATATATATATATATATATATATATATATATATATATATATATATGTGTGTGTGTGTGTGTGTGTGTGTGTGTGTGTGTGTGTGTGTGTGTGTGTGTGTGTGTGTGTGTGTGTGTGTGTGTGTGTGTGTGTGTGTGTGTGTGTGTGTGTGTGAGCGCACCAGCGTACGTGGGTGCATGCGAGCATGACTGCTTCAATGTGTAAGCCGTGAGGAGCAAGATGAAAGGACAAACTGCTGAGGCTTTATAATTATATTCATTAGATTCCCAAATATTGGTCAAAATATCTAAGGTTTGGAGATGTAAAATTAATGCTGCCATGGTTTGCCTTTGCTTTGCACACACACACTCTCTCTCTCTCTCTCTCTCTCTCTCTCTCTCTCTCTCTCTCTCTCTCTCTCTCTCTCTCTCTCTCTCTCTCTCCTTCTCTCTCTCTTTACATATCACACATAAAAAGACTTTTAGTAAAACAACTTCAGTAAGAGACAGAGAGAAGAAAAAAAGAAATCTCACCATTCAAAGATGCTGCGTGCCAATATTGACAATCTCTCCACACATCTATGACTGCACGGAGTCTCTGCCGGGGATACCAGGAGCAGCATCAATAAGTGGACGGAGAGACACGGGAATTTAGGTTCACGGAGCCCCGAATGCTGACGAGCCGTTGCGAATTTTGGGTTTCGTAAAATGTTGCAAAACAGTTCACAAACAGGTTTTAGTTTTGCAAACAGTTTTATTTGTCGCAAAAATTTTTGGATTTGTTCAAAAACTTTTTACATATTTGTTTCCGTAAACAATTGCAAATGGATAGAAAGCTGTTGAAGGCGTTTATAAATGGTTGTAACACCTGTCGCAAAAGTTTTTTTTGGTTCGTCAAATAGTGAATTTGTAACTGTTACAAGAGCTTACCCATATTTTCCATCTTCAGAAACCACTCTTTAATCCAAATAGTCTTTCTTTTCTTCTTTTCTTCTTCCTCTCTCCTCTTCTGCTCCAGGATAAGTGAAGCGGCATCCAGACAAAGAAATTCTTTCTCATGGGCAGCAGCAAGTTGGGTTTCTCCCTGACAGAAATTCATATCCATTTCATGGAAATCCATCTTCTATATTTTCTATGTAACTTATGCAGGCAAATTTCCTGAGATCTGTCTTCCACAGTGGTCAGGAGAAACCTGAATGTTGGGGAGGGTTTGGCCATACATTTTATCGGGTAGGATCCATCACTAGGGGTAAGAGTGGTTCAGTTACGAGATTCGCCTGACATTCGCCTGGTATTTTATCTGGAGTTGGTAAAAGGTTCCAAACGTTCCCAAACCGTGACCAAAGAGTGACAAGTAGTTTCTAATCGTCGTTAACATTTGGTAACAGTCTCCAGTCTTCGCCAATTATTTTTCGCAAACACTTTCGCAAACATTCGAGGGAAAGTTTCTAATTCTACCTAAACGTTGCTAAACGTTGCTTATGATAGAGATGGAACCTGATATTCACTACCATTCGTTAGAAAATCTGGCAAATCCAAAAATCGCAACGTTCATTAGCATTCGTCGTCCGGTGAGATACTACCTTTAGCAGAAACTGTCCTAAATTGGGACAATTTTTGTTAAAGCTAGTGTCTCCTAATATGGTTTAATACTATATATCATAAGATCAGAGAAATATAACGAAAACTAGAATATATTGTATTTCAGAGGTAATCAAGAACACGGATAATAAAAAAATATGAAAACAGTACATGCAGAACATATATTTAGTAAAAGAGCTCTTTGCATTGAGGAACACCACCTTTCTGTAACGTGAGATTCTGAATACTCAATCATTCCCAAAATGTAGTTAAAATATCAAATTTAAAATTCATCGTTACAGATTCAGAGCAAGGCTGAACTCCATTAAAAGGCAGTGATTGCTGAAAGTGTCTCTGTACAACAGCGGTTCCCGCCATGACGTCTGCAGCCACCATGGCGCCCTCAGGGCCCTGTTGTGGAGTCCTCCGCGGCGCCTTTGAAAATTACGCCGATATTCTTGCTTAGCGAAAAAAAAAAAAAATATAAAAAAAAAAAAAAAATATATATATATATATATATATATATATATATATATATATATATATATATATATATATATATATATATATATATATATATATATATATATATATATATATATATATATATATATATATATATATAAACACACACAAACACACACACACACACACACACATAAGTATACTCTCTCTTCACTTAAGTTTGGAATAATGTTATAATGTAAGTAACCAATAAAGTCACATACCGGTTTTCCACGTGTCTCTGCGTCGCTGAGACAACCCACCCGCCGGACACCACAAATATTTTTCTTTACAAGCTTTGAACTCTGCGTGAAGTCCCGGAAGTAGATGTGCAGCACTGACTTCCGCTGGGCTGTCATGGTGGTTCAATCGGATGCAAAAACTTTTTTTTTTTTTTTTTTTTTTTTTTACATCCGAATGCACTGGTACACTGCACAGTATATAGCCCAATAGTTGTACAATCTGGTGATGGGAGGGGCACAGAACAGGGCTAAAGATTGTAAAATTGTTGTACATTTTCTACCGTCCCCCTCGCGCCGTGTTCCAGCAGACCAAGTTGCAATCAAACTCAGAGTAATGGAAAACATGCCAGTGATTCTGAAACACTAGAACACATTCTGTAAAATCGTTAGACATCGGGGGAGGGGAGGAAATGACTTGATGTTACTGGGAGCTTTCCCTTCTTCCTGCTTGACGTGGATATTGGAGCGAGGGTAATGCAATAAGTGAAGCCAGAATAAATAAAAAGTAAATCTTCAGGATTTTCTCATGATTCATGGCGATATTGAATTTTTTTTTTCTGTGTGTGTGTGTGTGTGTGTGTGTGTGTGTGTGTGTGTGTGTGTGTGTGTGTGTGTGTGTGTGTGTGTTTGTGGTGTGTATACGCGCGCGCGCGCGGGCGTTTAAGACCATCATACAACACTATTCGTCTATGATATTTCCGTACAAGAATGCAGGGTTTCCAAGATTAACACCACTCACTTTTACACACTCTTAATACCAAATATTCTTTCCTAACTTGAAGTAAATTCCCATAACGCCACCACACGCACCCAATGTTACGTACATTTTTAAAGCCACGTAATTCGCCCAACACTACGTATATAAGTATTGAACATTCCCCATTGCTATGTACACTTCTAACACTGCGTACACTCTTCCAATGCTACATACACCACTAAGGATGCGAACACTCCCAACACCCATGTACACTCTCCCAGTGCTTCATACATTTTCTCACCGCTAGGCACACTCTCATTGCTACGGTCACTAACGATATGTACATAATGATGAAAAACAGCTTATAGCCTTATCCTGTCCCACTCACTTCCACTGTTTTACTTTTTCTTTCAATCTCAAGTCCTCTGATCTTCTAAAAAAAAATATAAATTGTCAGGTTTTATAAGGTGACTGTCAGATCAGAGGACATGGGTTTGAGAAAAAATAAATAAAAACATTACTAGTAGAAGTGAGTGAAGAAGGTTATTAGATTTTTCATCATGACCATACAGCACGCCCTAGTTTACCTTTTACCCACCCCCCCCCAAAAAAGAAATGAAATAAAATAAAAATTAAAATAAATATCGTGGTGGCATGAATATTGGATAACTGATATTTGCCATTCAGACAATAATAAATATCCACGAAATTATTACGCTGTGATGGAAACGTTATACAGAAGCTCCTCCTTATGCGTTGTCCGAGATTTACTGCTTCTGCCACACAAAATATTGACATGCAAACTAATACGAGTAATAGGGAAAAAAAAAAAATAGAATAATACCAGCAATAAACTTACAAACGGATCTTATGGCAAACATTACACTTTGTTTCTGAAGATGATGTAAAAATTGTGTTAGTATGAAAAATGAAGACATACAAGGTAGTTGTGCATCACAAATGAATTAGGGCTGTTGCTGACATTCATGAATAACGAAATAGCAGGCGATTTCGAAACACGAATGTGATTCCTCTTTACACACACACACACACAAACCAGCATCATGAAAAAACAAAGAACTATGCTAGAGAGAATAGGGCGTACAAAAGGTTTTGTTTAGTTCCTCTTCGTTGAGTCTTCACAGAAAACTTACAACAATAGAAAACGGGCATAAAATGGACAACAGAAGTAAAAGGGGGTACTCGTCTGTTTTTGAAGGCTACTCACTTTACCTTTTTGTTGTCAAGATTGTAGAAAGAACTACGTTCTCCGATACAATACAATGAAAAAACTCATTTGTTATTAATAAGTGACGTGGATATGACTGGAATCGAGCCTGGATCTAACAGACCGGAAATGCATGATGGATGATGAGGTAGCCGTTGTTGCTGCTGCTGTTGCTGCTACCACCACCAACCACCACCAGTATTACTACTACTACAGTGTACAATTAACTCTCAAAACGTATAAAATCTTACAAGAATTCTTACATGAACAAAAACCAAACTTCGACCCCTTCCCTGCACTACTTGTACTACCCTGCCATGCCATTCTGTGACTAGATGATGTGGAAGCCAACCTTGTATAGAAAGGATTCTGATAGCTCAGCTTATCGTATTTGTGGCAATCCACTATAGTTTCAAGATAATGGAGCAGTAGGGTTCATTCATAAAGAATCTCGCATAATCATTTATTATAGACCCATATTCAGTATGAATCAAAATCGAAGGTCTCCTTATTTTCCGAAGGTGTCCCCCTAACGCTCCGTTCTCTTTGTTTAGCCTCGTTTTCTGTAAAGCCAACCTGAATGGCACACCATGCCAGTCAAGGTTAAACATGCGTTGTATATAATGGCCCTGTATGGTGAATACCAACAATGTGTATTAAACATAATAAAACAAGACAAGAATTGACGCAAAACAATGGCAACGTGACCACAGTAGCAGCTGTTGTAGCTGTAGGAGGAGGAGGAGGACGAGGAGGAGAGGAGGAGGAATACAAAGGGATACAAAGGAAAGCCAAACAGCAACAGACCTTTTGGTCCTTGCAAGGCTGTTTGGTAACTACTTCTAACTAGCTACAGGGAAGAGAGACAGGACAGCATAGCAGAAGGCTCCTTGAGGAAGAAGAGGAGGAGGAGGAGGAGAAGGAGGAGGAGGAGGAGGAGGAGGAGGAGGAGGAGGAGGAGGAGAGAGAGAGAGAGAGAGAGAGAGAGAGAGAGAGAGAGAGAGAGAGAGACAGAGAGAGAGAGAGAGAGAGAGAGAAATAAAAATTTAACAGGAAATCGTTCCTTCCCTAAAAAATACAGCACAATGATAGCTTAGTAAACAAAAGATCCAAAAATACACAAAACATTCCTATTTGTCGCACTCCGGTATCCAGAAAGCTGAGTAACAAACAAAACGGTTACTTAACTTCTACAACCGATGCATCGTGCACCATAACCCCCACGAAGGCAAGGTAAGGCAAGGGCGTGATGAAGGAGCCGCGCTGGTGAATAGAGGAAGTGAACCAACGCTTCCACTCCAACCACGAATCTTAAAAGCTCGTAATTCGCAACTCAGCACCAATTTAGTGCGGCTTTAGGGTGGTGCAGAGTCTGACCAGTCGTGAAATTCCTCCTCTCTCTCTCTCTCTCTCTCTTCCCTTTACTGTGTTTCACGAGCAACTGGAAGTTTAGTTTTATACTGAGTCTGTTTACGAGTAACTGTGACCAAGTGGAAATATTTTCAAGAATATACGTAAATTTTACCTACATGGGTTATAACTCTTATATATTTTGGTAAATTCTTTTAATTAATGATTACTTGCTTGAACTATTTGGACTCAAACAGCATTACCCCCACGCAAGTTAAAAGGCTTTCACCACACGAGAGACTGTGCGAAGGTAATAACAGACGGGTACCTGAAGGGAATACTGAAATCAGATCTCTCTCTCTCTCTCTCTCTCTCTCTCTCTCTCTGCTTCACATACACACACACACACACACACACACACACACACACACACACACACACACACACACACACACACACACACACACACACACACATACATACACACACATATTCTTCTTTACAGCATTTGTTATTTTTTTTCGGACAGTCCTTCACTCACACAAAAAATTATCTTCACCCCTTAATTTCTCTTAACGTCCAAGCACCATTGCTGCGTCAGTCATCTTTGCTCAAGACTTGAACGTCCTGCACTGTGTATCCAATTCAGACCAGAAAGCGTATGCTCATGACGTGCTGTGTTACTTGTACCTTGGCTTTTTATTTATTTATTTATTTTCCTTATTTGAGACACGTGGAGGACAGAGTTACGTGTCAAACGAGATTTTTACATTTTTCTACTCGTGGAGTGTTGTTAAAACTCACAATTAGCGCAGGTAGGGAAACTTTTGTATCTCCATCCTCGAGCTCAGAATTTTTCCCCGCTGCTTTCTAGTAAATTGTCTTTTCTGTTCCTGTGTAATAATTTGCAGCGATATTTATTTTCATTACGAATCTTTTCCACTGAGTTGTGACATATGCTTTTGCAATCTGCTATGGTTACTCTGATGGCAGGTTCATATAAACTAAGGAAAGAAATGGTAAGTTATAAGGAAGATTCACGTTCCTCCTTTCTATCATTTAAATATGCTTAAAAATTGGAATTTCTGCTTCTTGTCCCATCAGCCTTGGAATCCCTTACGAGGGCTGAGAGACAAGCACACCTTCCTACTCTCAATGACCAAAGGTTAGGTTTCAGGTGGGCACATGGTGAATTATAACTGCCCGTCGCCTCTGTGATCCCCGTCCCGAGCATCCCAGGAAACCTGTGCCCAGGCCCCACAGCTGGTGGAGGTGTTTACTGGAGGTGTAGTTCGGTCCAAAATAGTAGGAAGTGTTACGAGATGTACTTTACCTTTGCACTGTACCGTATTCAAATGCCTCCAACGCATTTCCCTGTGCATCGTCAAAGGCCGCTAAAAGAGAGGGAGCGATGGTATTGGAAAACTCCTCCTCGATACTCGGCATGCTGTGTAAGTAGATAAATAGACAGGCTTTTCATATCATGCTGTTTACTTTAACTAAATTTCTGACTCATTTTTTATGTTATTCTATTTCTTTCTTGGCTCGGCGATCCATTCATCAATATCATCATCAAATTATAACAAAATTTTCGAAGATTGATGAACGTGCACTCTTATGAAATCCATCCACTAGGTTTTAAAGTAAAAAAAAAAAAAGAGTAAACTAACATTTTCATCATCTTATTCCTGTCAGTGAAAGAAATTCGTCCAATACGTATTCGATATTATTTTCATTATCATCAATGATTTATGTTCCAAGGACTACTGTTCTAAAGTGACTTTATTACTACAATTTTAGACTACTTAGAAATGTTTTTTTTTTTTTTTCAGTGATGTGGTACCATCATATATTTTCTTTTTGTTTGTTTGTTTGTTCCAGTTCTCATGCATGTATCGCTTCATGCTACACCTGTTCTGAGATTGCAGAACTATTACCATAATGTACCGTCGCCACGGTACCAGGCGACCAGAAACCTGACACGCAGTCTTAAGTGCTCGCAACATAAAAGGAATACAAACCTCTTTTTTTTTTTTTTTCATGTAGAAAGGACACTGGCCAAGGGCAACAAAAATCCAATAAAAAAGATGCCCACTGAAATGCCAGTCCCATAAAAGGGTCAAAGCAGTGGTCAAAAATTGATGAATAAGTGTCTTGGAACCTCTCTCTTGAAGGAATTCAAGTCATAGGAAGGTGGAAATACAGTAGCAGGCAGGGAGTTCCAGAGTTTACCAGAGAAAGGGATGAATGATTGAGAGTACTGGTTAACTCTTGTGTTAGAGAGGTGGACAGAATAGGGGTGAGAGAAAGAAGAAAGTCTTGTGCAGCGAGGCCGAAGAAGGAGGGGAGGCATGCAGTTAGCAAGATCAGAAGAGCAGTTAGCATGAAAATAGCGGTAGAAGACAGCTAGAGATGCAACATTGCGGCGGTGAGAGAGAGGCTGTGAGGGGCGGTCGGCTGTTATACCTGGATAAGAATAATGTGTAGTAATGGCCAGAAGCCATTAAAAGCCAATGGTTTCCGAACTGACCTCTCTTACTTGACAAATCATGGGCAAAACATAACTTAGGCGGCTATATGCTTACATAAGAGACAATAGTATGTAACTGTTAATGACGATTCTTACATAAACTTACAGATGGCTTTCTCGCAGGCCCAGTCTATCCTGTAAAGTTGCCTGCAATACCTTATTGATTCGTCTCGTTAATCTAACACACTACCGGATCCTTTCCTCGTCTGTGTATAAAAAGTATGTAAGGCAGTGCAAAATAATGCCTGCCGATTTAGAGCATGCAGCATTCTGAATTTCTAAAATGTATTTACAAGCAGCAATTTTTTTTCTTCTTTTGGACGCACGGCTGTTATTATATAAGTGGAGACAACAAAGTGATGGTGATGGTGGTAGTGTGGTTAAATAACGTCTGATTCGGTATTTGGAGGTAACGGAACACATGCAGATTTATACTATGTAATGACCAAGAGAGAGAGAGAGAGAGAGAGAGAGAGAGAGAGAGAGAGAGAGAGAGAGAGAGAGAGAGAGAGAGAGAGAGAGAGAGAGAGAGAGAATTACAAAAGAGGAAAAATGTAGCCAATGATAAATACCAAGAATACCAATGGAAACGGATACCTCTGAAGCCTGGAATCACTGGGGAGGGTGCCTGCTGAGCCACTACAAAGGGTAATAACAACTCAGGGGCTGCGGACAATGAGATGAGGTTCCCTATGACAATGGATGGGAAGGGAAACACAAGAAAGGAGAGAGGAAGAAATGGGGAACATAGGTAAAGCGCAAAAGAAGAAAAGATGAGGAGACTAGGGATATTGATGAATCACAGAACAGAAGGGAAATATATATTAGTGAAATGAAGAGGAACAAAGAGGAAGGAGTCGATAACATGGATAAACCAGATAACAAAAGGTGAACATGTAGAAAAATTAGAAAGAGAAACAAAGGGAGAACCTGTAACATGAATAAACCACATACTTAATCATTTATAACCTTATTTTGACTTGCAGTGTTGTCACCTACCTTATCGTTTCTGCGAACGTAAGAATGTTTTACAAAAAAACAAACCTCCTCTCCAGGATTCCTGCGCTACAATGACATAAATAAGTGATCATTACATCAGTGAGAGTAAGTACATATTCCATGAAAACAGAATGAATAATGTGCACAACGAGACATTTTAACAAAAAAAAACATTAATACAAGTAAATAATCAAGTGGCTGAATAGAATGGTGGGAAGATATCGAGTAGCGCAGTAAAGTAGTGATTTGAGGGAGCGTACGACCAAAGAGTAACAGAACTTAAGGTCCTGCCTAGGCTGATTGGGAGGAGGAGGAGGGTGAATAATAATAATAATAATCATAATAATAATAATAATAATAATAATAATAATAATAACAATAATAGTGACGATGATGAAGACGCAAGAATAACCATAAAGAACGAAACAAACGAAAGAGACAAGAGACAAGTTAAAGAACAATGAGAATAAAACAGGAATGTAAAAAAAAAAAAAAATCAGGAGACCGAAAAGAAAGAAGACAGCAAATAGAAGTGAGTGAGGACAAAGAGAAAGAAGCAAGAAGAACGCGAGAAAAGAAAAAAAAAAAGAGAATATATATATAGGTAATAGCGAACCAAAAGGAAGATAGAGGGAAAAGTATAGAGGCATGTGGATAAAGGACGAGCAGGAACAAAAAAAAAAAAAAGGGAGGATAAGAAAAGATAATAAATTAGGAAGAGGGGAAAGAGAGGGAAGAGAGAGGGCGTGTAATGGAGTAGGAAGGAGCAAAAAGAAGCACACTTGGAAGAAAGGGAAACAATGTGAATATGAATAAAGGACAAAAAACGAAGAAAGAAACTCACCAAAATAGTTGGATGAAAACTCGGAAAGGAAGAATGGACGAAGTGAAGTTATAACAAATGAAAAAAGGAAGGAAGGAAAATAGAGCATGAGAGAAGGAAGTAGTAGTAAAGTGAAGGGAAAAGAACGGAAAGAGGGATCATAAAGTAGGAGGAAGAGTGAGATAAAAGGAGGAGGAGGAAGAAGAGGAGGAGGAGAAGGAGAAAGGATTGTGATGAGGATTAGATGTCGCACTTTCTTTCCCTCTCGTTCCATATTACTCACGAGTCACCGTAAATAACCATTATGAAAAGTTTCTGTTAAGGCTTAGTCGACCTGAGCAAGCAAAAAATAGTGAAGACACTTAGCGAAAAAAAAAAAAGTAAAAAGTAAAAAGTAAAAAAAGTGTGTGTGTGTGTGTGTGTGTGTGTGTGTGTGTGTGTTTGGATGTGGAACGGGAGCTTGAGGTTGTGGCTGCCTTTGCTATGAGCCCGTATTTGTTTACCTCTCCAACACTTGCATGCCGCAGCTTCCTCCACGCCGTGAATGGGCCTGGTGGCGCAAGGTTACCGAGCAGCATGAGAGTGCTCGCTGGGCTTGAGAGATACTTGCTGTTGGTCTAATTTGAGGCATCGGTTTGGACAAGGTATGTGTGTGTAAGTGTTCCCCACGTGCCGGGATTTGCTAGGGAGAGACCAAACATGGCAAGTGCAGATGTTTGCTTTGGTCTTTGATGTCCGGCTGGTAACGTGACCTGCTGAGCACTGGCCTGTGAAATTTGTGAAATCCAATAATGCAACGAACCTCATATTTTCATGTTTTCTACTTATTCTGGTCACGTTTCTTGCTATGAATATCCATATAATATTCCTCCACTTAATATCCAAGTCAGGAGTCCACTGTATGCTCGTTCGCTTGCTTTCCTTTCTGTCGCTCTTCAGAAGGCGTCCACAATATTAATTAACAGGAAGTTCGCTAGTCAGTATAGTGATATTGTGCTGCTCTGAAGTAGTCGGGGCGCTCATTACAATTAAGCGTGCGAAGGATGTGTGAGGCGGCCATGCTCCCTCCTGTGAATCGCCCCGGGGAACTGTGGAAATTAATCCAAAGCTCTTATGCAAACATGAATAATGAGCTGTGCGGTGGGTGTTGGTGGTTAACGAGCCGCCACCACCTGCCGGCCTGCTCACACCTGGCGGGCTGCACCTGAGGATGACTTGACAGTCTATCCATTTTATGCAATAATACGCATTTGCAAAAACATTCTATTTTGGAAGTAAACAATTAACATTCATTTAAAGATTTTTCTCGCAATTACATATTTAATGTGATCCACAATGATACACACGGCTATGCGATTTACTTTCTCACGCGTTCAATATCAAGTAAATTATATATATATATATATATATATATATATATATATATATATATATATATATATATATATATATATATATATATATATATATATATATATATATATATATATATATATATATATATATACGAGTATATATATATATATATATATATATATATATATATATATATATATATATATATATATATATATATATATATATATATATATATATATATATATATATATATATATATATTGGTTCACTACAGTCTAGTTCTTATTTATTCAACGTACTCTTAGCAGCGTTCCTTCCGGGGCGGCATAACTGAATAATGAGTGGTGCCGTGAATGAAAATAAAACAACAAAACAAAATACTGAAAACCAGCCAGAATCAGAACTGTAATTGAGCTTTTGTATAACTGAGACTTGTCCTCAAAAACATTTAATGTGGTCATTGTCATGGATAACACCATTTATAGAATCTTTAACATCAAACATATTGATAGACAGGTATTACGTCATTCGCTCAATACACTACCATCATTGTGTTTGTCATAACATGAAGGATGTTTTAATTTCCTATTAAAAATTGTCGTAATTCAACCTCTAGTCTAAGACGGCTCTGATGTCTCTGATGTGATTCAGTACACGACCAATATCTGACATTATCAATTTTCGCCATCTTCCACTGCATCATATTCTTTGGTGCCTTTGGTAACATTCTTTTAAAGCTCCTTACTGACTCGGCACTAAGAACGTGATTGCTGAGTCTATTCTAGTTATCTACCACATCATTTGCGAACCCAATTACAGACACCAGCTTTCCTTTGATGTAGTTTTCTGTTCTTTCTTTATAGGCTCACTTCGAGACAGTTCAAGGTTACCGAGCCTGATCTTTTGTGGCTGTTTTCACAAACACTGTGAATATATCTCCTAAAGACAGATTTTTATATATTAAATTTGCACGTTAAAATAACAAATCTCCTTTATTACTACAGAGTGAAACAAAGAATAACAAGTTTCACATTGTCCATGTCCTTACCATCACACAGCAGTTTCTTTCTTGTGTTATTTACATTCACTTCAGTATTTAAACCTTCCTACTTGCGTTATCAATACACAACAAACTTTACATGTTCCTTTAGATACAAGAGTGACTTTTCCTTTCACAATCTTTCCTACCAGACATCGCCTTAAATTCTTTGTGAATCCTGCTAAAGCTTTTCATCTCAGAATCTCTACAATGAAAGTCCAGCTTGCGAAGGTCTTGACCACAACCTCTACTCCCCCCCCAAAAACAAAAAAAAAAACTGGACTGCTATTTTCCAATCCTCTGCAAGATGTTATTTGCCCACAAAAATGCAGTGAAAAGAAAATAGACAAGGGCAATCGAAAACCATGGAGACATACTGGTACATATTCTGTTCGGGAGACTTTTTTTTTTTTTTTTATTCTCAGCAAAAAAAAAAAAAATAAAATAAAACTTAGAGTTCAGAGAAAACTTAATATTTTTTTTCTACTGCTATGATCAATGGTAATGCAAACATGTGACTTATATGTGACTTTTAAGTGAAAGACACATGATCAATGCGTAACAATACACACTAAGCCCAAGCAGTGACACATAATAAAGAGAGACCTAAAAAGGCAAACTGATGCCATTCATCTATCCATTTGGTGGTTTCCAAACTGTGTATCTTACATGACGCTCCCGTTTTTACTTCCAACACAATGGTACACTCCCCCTTTCCCCTGTATTGTGTTTGTATAGAAATGTACATTTCTACAGTTTTTTTTTTTTATGTAAGAAGGACACTGGCCAAGGGCAACAAAAATCAATAAAAAAAATGCCCACTGAAATGCCAGTCCCGTAAAAGGGTCAAGGCAGTGGTCAAAAATTGGTGGATAAGTGTCTTGAAACCTCCCTCTTGAAGGAATTCAAGTCATAGGAAGGTGGAAATACAGAAGCAGGCAGGGAGTTCCAGAGTTTACCAGAGAAAGGGATGAATGATTGAGAATACTGGTTAACTCTTGCGTTAGAGAGGTGGACAGAATAGGGGTGAGAGAAAGAAGAAAGTCTTGTGCAGCGAGGCCGCGGAAGGAGGGGGAGGCATGCAGTTAGCAAGATCAGAAGAGCAGTTAGCATGAAAATAGCGGTAGAAGACAGCTAGATATGCAACATTGCGGCGGTGAGAGAGAGGCTGAAGACAGTCAGTTAGAGGAGAGGAGTTAATGAGACGAAAAGCTTTTGATTCCACCCTGTCTAGAAGAACAGTATGAGTGGAACCCCCCCAGACATGTGAAGCATACTCCATACATGG